>NC_136747.1:31550044-31602544 GCF_936440315.1 Barbus barbus
TATTATTATAATTCTTTATTTTATTAACAGTATTAGCCTATTTTTTTTTTTGTTTTTGCTATATCTAGCCATGTGTTTATGTAATAATGCTTTTATTTAGTTTCATTATTACTATTATTTTCTCTAAGCTTTACTAAATGTTCAGAAATTCTAAATCATTTTCTATGTTGTTTTAATGCTTTGGCAATACAGAATGTATGTTTTTGTCATGCCAATAAAGCTTTCTGAATTGAATTGAAATGAAATTGTTTGGTATGTGATATATCAATTAGACATTATTTAATTCTACAGAAATAAAACATCCTTGGCTAAATAAGAATCTAATTATTAAAAATTTTCAGATCTGAATATTAAGATTCCCCAACAAATTCAAATGTTGGCACAGAGACAAGCTGTCATCATGAACGACTTGGCAAAAGTTAAGTCTGTTCTCATGAAGCGGGCAGATGAAGATGCCCATGAGGAACTTTTTAAACAACAACAGTGCTCCAGCTTTGAAACGTTTGAAGCCTTCTGTCAGAGGCTTGAAGAAGACAAAAATTATCGAGAGCTTTATGTTAGTACTACCATATAAATCTTACGTTTATTTTTACAACAAAGCCACAGTTTAATTGATAATTTTTTGCAGCAGATACCATGTAAATGAAATGCTGATATATTTTAATCATAACAATATTATGTATGTTTTTGTCAGGTACACTATCTCATCCATACTCACGGCAGCTCCAATATAGGTGAGATGGTGAGACAGAGTTTAAAAAGCATGGCGACAGACGATGTTCTCTGTCTGTAGAACCGAACGGGGAAAGATGGGAAGAAGGTGTTGCCACCTGTGCTCCTGACATGTTTGAAAGTTGTGGTATGTGCATCTGAACACTGCTACAGAAAATGTAATGTTAACACGTTGCTCTTTGTGTTTTTAGGATGTGTCAGGTCTTTTTAAACACACAATGAAATAGAGGTGAAGAAGCAAAAAGTCGTCACAATAACTACACCAGAAGCTGAATGTATTCGCCAAGTTGAAATTTTTGTGTCCAATGCCAACACCAGACTGAAAAGAGAACAAAATAAAGAAAAAAACTGACTTTTTGTTTGATTGTCTTTGTTGATGGAAATAAAGAATGTGCTTGTAAATGTTTGAGATGACTGATCCATTTTAGATAACGGTGAACACAATTATTGCACAGTGGTCTCATATGGTGATCTCACAGTATGAGCACAGAGTGCAGTAACCTCACAATGACCACAGTGGGGAAGTCGTGGCCTAATGGTTAGAGAGTCGGACTCGTAATCGAAAGGTTGCGGGTTCGAGTCCCCGGCCGGCAGGGATTGTAGGTGGGGGGAGTGAATGTACAGCGCTCTCTCCACCCTCAATACCACGACTGAGCTGCCCTTGAGCAAGACACCGAACCCCCAACTGCTCCCCGGGCGCTGCAGCATGGCTGCCCACTGCTCCGGGTGTGTGTGTGTGTGTGTGTGCATTTGTTCACTACTCACTGCTGTGTGTGTGCACTTGGATGGGTTAAACGCAGAGCACCAATTTCGAGTATGGGTCACCATACTTGACAATACGTCACGACTTTACTTTACTTTACAGTATGAGCGCACAGTGACCACAGTATGAGCGCACAGTGACCACAGTATGAGCGCACAGTGATCACAGTATGAGCGCACAGTGACCACAGTATGAGCGCACAGTGATCACAGTATGAGCGCACAATGATCACAGTATGAGCGCACAGTGATCACAGTATGAGCGCACAGTGAGTGCGCAGTTACCTCACAGTGACCACAGTATGAGCGCACAGTGACCACAGTATGAGCGCACAGTGACCACAGTATGAGCGCACAGTGATCACAGTATGAGCGCACAGTGACCACAGTATGAGCGCACAGTGACCACAGTATGAGCGCACAGTGACCACAGTATGAGCGCAGAGTGATCACAGTATGAGCGCACAGTGACCACAGTATGAGCGCATAGTGATCACAGTATGAGCGCACAGTGAGTGCGCAGTGACCTCACAGTGATCACAGTATGAGCGCAAAGTGATCACAGTATGAGCGCACAGTGATCACAGTATGAGCGCACAGTGAGTGCGCAGTTACCTCACAGTGATCACAGTATGAGCGCACAGTGACCACAGTATGAGCGCACAGTGACCACAGTATGAGCGCATAGTGATCACAGTATGAGCGCACAGTGACCACAGTATGAGCGCAGAGTGATCACAGTATGAGCGCACAGTGACCACATTATGAGCGCATAGTGATCACAGTATGAGCGCACAGTGAGTGCGCAGTGACCTCACAGTGATCACAGTATGAGCGCACAGTGATCACAGTATGAGCGCACAGTGACCACAGTATGAGCGCACAGTGACCACAGTATGAGCGCACAGTGACCACAGTATGAGCGCACAGTGATCACAGTATGAGCGCACAATGACCACAGTATGAGCGCACAGTGATCACAGTATGAGCGCACAGTGATCACAGTATGAGCGCACAGTGAGTGCGCAGTGACCTCACAGAGATCACAGTATGAGCGCACTGTGAGTGTGCAGTGACCTCATGTTGTGAACAAAGTATGAGCACACTGTGTGGTTACACTTTTAGTTCACTGTGACACACACATTGTGACCACACCATGAGAATACTGTGAGCTCATAGTGACATCATTGTGAGATCAAATTGTTGACTGGGTTAACATCACTGACTGCTATAAGTTCATTTAGACTGATGTGCGTGTTATTTACATGTTTAGCGACATTTATCGCCTTATATTTAATATTAGAGAATTATAATAATTTGTTATATTTATATAGTGCTTTTCTTGGTACTCAAAGCGCTTTACATAGAAGGCGGGGAGAAGATGTATACTGAGGCGAATGTTTATGTTTACTGTATACAGACAGATTGTGATATCTTATTTCAGACTAAACTACATTTTATCACCTCTGTTATGCTAAAGTGTCACATTCTGAAGAGATGAACACAGTCTCCTGTCGCACTTCTAGCATTCCTCCTAACTTCAGAGAACGATTCCTTTACAACTACACACACATTTACTTTAGACAAACTCTGGATTACAACAAGCAGAGCACACAAACAAGTAAAGATGCTTTATTTATTATTTATTATATGTGTAATGTTTTTTGATCCAGTAAAGAAACAGTTTTGTAACAAACTGATATTTATTCTATTTTTAGGAGGAAGAGGAAAAGCAGCAGCACAGTTTCACTTCTGATTCAAGATCTACACACTCTCCTGGTAAGACTGTAACAATACTGACACCTAGTGCTTAGTTTTAGTACTGGCAAATACAAACACATTCTATCTCCACAGTATGGGGAAACAGAATATGTTGACATGCTTTAATGTTCAAAAAACACATTATTTTTCAAATACTGTACATTATTATAGTTCCGCTATGCCCCGCCTCTCTCAAACATTTAAGATATAGCTGGAGACTGCCCCAACATTAATAAAATAACACAGAAAATTGCAGCATTTTTCTTCTATTAGCTGAATGCAAGGCGCACTGAATTCATGCGGAGCTTCAGTCTGTTGCAGAAAAGCAGAGGCTGACAAGAAGTGAAAATGGTCACGGGGAGTTTGTGAGTTACGGGGATTTTAATAGGCTACATGAATATGTATCATAGATTACCACTGGAATTTCCTGTGCAGTTTTAATGTTCTAAAAAAACTGCTCATTCAACAATGTGCATTCATTGCATGGACGGGGCAAAATGCCTTTAGCCTATACAGTTCAGTTGAAAGCTTACCCCTGAGCCCAGTCTCATGAAAATGCGTATAAATAGTACACCAAAGATGTTGTAGAGTGACACTGAATTGTCAATTGTTGTTGATGACCTGTAGAGGGCAGGTTAATACTGTGGGTCTTTGCTTTAAAAGCAGCAAAGAAGAACTTGGTTCAGGCAGATTGACTCCACCTGTGATGGAATTGAGTGTACTGTTTGTTGATGCATCCTGTAAACGTACTCATGAACTGATCTCATGCCTCCTCAAGTTATTACATTTTGGCGACGAGGATAAACAAAGGAGACTACTTAGAGGATGAAGAAGGAAACCGGATCGCTATAAGTTGGAGTTTTGGAAGGAAAGATGGCCAACTTGGTAGGAACAGTCACATCATTTGATAGTAAGCCCCAGTCTTGGGAAGAATATTGTGAAATATTGCAACATTTCTTCGAGGCAAATGAGATTACAGAAGCAGCCAAGCAGAAAGCTATTTTGTTGATCTCTGTGGGATGTCAAACATACAGTCTACTGAGGAACTTATTAAGCCCAGTTAAACCAGGCTAGAAAACTGTTGATGAATTAGTGGACTTACTTAAGCAGCATTTCAACCCTAAACCCAGTGAAATTGTACAACGATTTAAATTTAATTCAAGATCAAGAGAAGAGGGGGAAACTGTGCTTGATTATGTAGCAGTATTGAGGAAATTGGCTCATGATTGCAATTATGGAGAAAAACTAATAGAAATGCTTCGGGATAGACTGGTATGTGGCATAAATGATGACCGTATTCAACATAGACTATTGGCAGAGACGGATTTAACATTTGAGAAGGCATTGAAAATAGCCCAAGCAATGGAAACAGCCAATAAAGATGTGAGAGATTTGCAAGCTCAACGTTCAGAAAACACCATTTCAATGAGAGTGCATAAAACGTCAGTAAAGCAGGATGTGGGTAAAAGTAGAGCATGTTACCGATGTGGAAGTTTGCAACATTTGGCTAATGAATGTAGATTTGCTTCTGAAAAATGTCATAAATGTGGAAAACAAGGACACATAATGAAAGTATGTAAATCAGCAACTTCCTTTGGGGAATCCAACTTCCAAGGAGGAGGGAGACGTAAGAGAGGAGGACAGAGAATGCATTTTATGGATAGAGATGAAACAAGGGCATCTGCATCTGATGAAGAAGGTATTTTTACAGTGTACAGTTTGCAAGAACCAGAAATGCCGAAAGTACCTCCACTGACCATCACATCGGATGTTAATGAGTCAGAGGCACAGTTTGAAGTAGATACAGGATGTGGTGTGACCATAATGAACAGGTCTAATTTTGCTAAATTGTGGGAAACGGATAAAATTCCTGAATTAAAGATCTGTTCTTTGAATTTGAAGACCTATACTGGCCAAACTCTGACAGTGTTGGGTTCTGCTCAAGTAGAAGTTAGCTATAAAGGCATAGTGAAGCACTTACCAGTAGTGGTAGTACACAGAGTAGGACCCAGTTTACTGGGTAGAGGGTGGATTAAGGAATTGGGCATGGAATGGGAGGCCGTACATAGGATGAAAGGGGTGAAAAATTTAACTTTGCCCGAAGTACTTAGCCAACATGAAGAATTGTTTAAAGAGGAGTTGGGGAAGTTGAAGGGTCCACCAGCGAAGATTTATGTAGATAAGGAAGCAGTCCCAAGGTTTTTCAAAGCCCGACCAGTCCCTTATGCAATGAAGGCAAAGGTAGACGTGGAAATAGAACGCCTGTTAAGAGAGCAAATCATAGAACCCGTTAAATATTCAGAATGGGCTGCACCGGTAGTACCTGTTTTAAAGGCTGATAATACTGTGCGTCTATGTGGAGACTACAAGCTAACGGTAAACCGAGTTTCAAAGTTGGAACAGTACCCCATTCCTCGGATAGAGGATTAGTTTACAACTCTGTCGGGTGGACAGACGTTTACAAAGTTGGATATGAGTCATGCATATCAGCAGATTGCATTAGATGTAGAGTCTAGGAAATATGTCACAGTGAATACCCACAAGGGGCTGTTTACTTACCGGGTTTTACCTTTTGGAGTCTCTTCTAGTCCCGCCATTTTCCAACGGACTATTGAGGGGGTCCTGCAGGGTCTTCCGCGTGTGGCAGTTTTTTTGGACGATATCCTGGTAACTGGTCGTAATGATGACAAGCATCTTCAAACTCTTGCTAGAGTATTGGATAAATTGCAGGATGCAGGACTGCGGTTGAAACGGAGTAAATGTACAAACCCGATTCCAAAAAAGTTGGGACACTGTACAAATTACGAATAAAAAAGGAATGCAATAATTTACAAATCTCATAAACTTATATTTTATTCACAATATAATATAGATAACATATCAAATGACATTTTGAAATGTCATGCCAAATATTGGCTCATTTTGGATTTCATGAGGGCTACACATTCCAAAAAAGTTGGGACAGGTAGCAATAAGAGGCCGGAAAAGTTAAATGTACATATAAGAAACAGCTGGAGGACCAATTTGCAACTTATTAGGTCAATTGGCAACATGATTGGGTATAAAAAGAGCCTCTCAGAGTGGCTGTGTCTCTCAGAAGTCAAGATGGCAAGAGGATCACCAATTCCCCCAATGATGCGGCGAAAAATAGTGGAGCAATATCAGAAAGGAGTTTCTCAGAGAAAAATTGCAAAGAGTTTGAAGTTATCATCATCTACAGTGCATAATATCATCCAAAGATTCAGAGAATCTGGAACAATCTCTGTGCGTAAGGGTCAAGGCCAGAAAACCATACTGGATGCCCGTGATCTTCGGGCCCTTAGACGGCACTGCATCACATACAGGAATGCTACTGTAATGGAAATCACAACATGGGCTCAGGAATACTTCCAGAAAACATTGTCGGTGAACACAATCCACCATGCCATTCGCCGTTGCCAGCTAAAACTCTATAGGTCAAAAAAGAAGCCATATCTAAACATGATCCAGAAGCACAGGCGTTTTCTCACGGCCAAGGCTTATTTAAAATGGACTGTGGCAAAGTGGAAAACTGTTCTGTGGTCAGACGAATCAAAATTTGAAGTTCTTTTTGGAAAATTGGGACGCCATGTCATCCGGACTAAAGAGGACAAGGACAACCCAAGTTGTTATCAGCGCTCAGTTCAGAAGCCTGCATCTCTGATGGTATGGGGTTGCATGAGTGCGTGTGGCATGGGCAGCTTACACATCTGGAAAGGCACCATCAATGCTGAAAGGTATATCCAAGTTTTAGAACAACATATGCTCCCATCCAGACGTTGTCTCTTTCAGGGAAGACCTTGCATTTTCCAACATGACAATGCCAGACCACATACTACATCAATTACAACATCATGGCTGCGTAGAAGAAGGATCCGGGTACTGAAATGGCCAGCCTGCAGTCCAGATCTTTCACCCATAGAAAACATTTTGCGCATCATAAAGAGGAAGATGCGACAAAGAAGACCTAAGACAGTTGAGCAACTAGAAGCCTGTGTTAGACAAGAATGGGACCACATTCCTATTCCTAAACTTGAGCAACTTGTCTCCTCAGTCCCCAGACGTTTGCAGACTGTTATAAAAAGAAGAGGGGATGCCACACAGTGGTAAACATGGCCTTGTCCCAACTTTTTTGAGATGTGTTGATGCCATGAAATTTAAAATAAACTTATTTTTATTTTAAAAATTCCCTTAAAATGATACATTTTCTCAGTTTAAACATTTGATATGTCATCTATGTTGTATTCTGAATAAAATATTGAAATTTGAAACTTCCACATCATTGCATTCTGTTTTTATTCACAATTTGTACAGTGTCCCAACTTTTTTGGAATCGGGTTTGTACCTTCATGGAAAAAGCGGTAATGTTCTTGGGTCATAAAGTGGATGAGACAGGCCTCCATCCTGCACCAGAAAAGGTGATGGCTATTCAAAATGCTCCCTCACCAAAGAATGTGTCAGAACTTAAGGCTTATTTAGGCCTGTTAAATTATTACAATAAGTTCTTGTCTAACCTGTCTACTGTTTTAGCCCTTGTACACAAATTGTTACGAAAGGATGCGAAATGGAACTGGACCGGGGAACAAGAGGCTGCTTTTGCTCAGTCTAAAAAAATGATTCAGTCCGTACAAGTTCTGGTTCATTATGACCCCCAGAAGGATGTTATTTTATCATGTGATGCTTCTCCTTATGGCTTGGGTGCAGTTCTCTCGCATAAAATGCCTGATGGAAGTGAAAGACCAATAGGATTTATGTCACGAACATTGAATCAGGCTGAGCGGAATTATTTGCAGTTGGACAAAGAAGGGTTAGGTGTAATGTTTGGTCTACAGCGCTTTCATAAGTATTTGTATGGTCGGAAATTTACAATCGTTACAGACCATAAACCCTTGTTGTCTTTGTTTAATGAGTTAAAGGCTGTTCCCCAAATGTCCTCGCCTAGAATCCAACGATGGGCTGTGACCTTGCGAGCATATGAATATAGCATCATCTACAAGGCTGGCAAAGATCATGGCAATGCAGATGCTCTAAGTCGGCTACCGTTACCAATGGAATCTTCCACTGAGCAGGAGGAAAGAGTACTAATGTTGGAGAATGCTGATATCACCTTGATCACAGCAGAACAGGTGAGAGAGTGGACCAGAAAAGATCCCCTATTATCTCGGGTGAGAGAAACAGTGCAACGTGGATGTTTGCATGAATTAACAGGAACAGAGTTTGACCCATTCACATTAAGGAAGAATGAATTAAGTGTACAGGATGGCTGTGTGCTTTAGGGGGCTCAAGTAATCATTCCCAGTGTGGGTAGGCCAGATGTTCTGAAACAACTGCATCAATGTCACGCAGGAGTGTCTAGGATGAAAGCTTTGGCCAGAAGTTTTGTGTGGTGGCCTAAGTTAGATCAGGATGTGGAAAGGCAGGTTAAAACCTGCCGTATGTGCCAAGAGCATAGAAATGTTCCAGCTGTTGCCCCATTGCATCCTTGGAATTGGCCGGATAAACCATGGCAACGATTGCATGTGGATTATGCAGGACCGTTCATGGGAAAAATGTTCTTTGTCTTGATTGATGCACTTTCAAAATGGATGGATGTGTATCCAGGGAATTCAGCCACATCTGCTACTACTATTGAATGTTTGCGGAATAGCTTCAGTAACCATGGCTTACCCCGAGTTGATTGTATCAGATAATGGTACTTGTTTCATTAGTGCAGAATTCAAAGAGTTCCTGCAGAAAAATGGAGTACGGCATGTTACTTCTGCACCTTATCATGCTTCCAGTAATGGTTTAGTGGAAAGGGCTGTCCAACTGGTTAAAACCATGCTAAAAAAAAGTGTTGATGGAACAAGTTGCAACTAAATTGTCTCGAGTTTTATTTAGTTACAGGATCACTCCTCAGACCACCACAGGATTCCCTCCAGCGGAAATGTTGTATGGATGGAAATTACGCTGCTCTATGGACTTTATACATCCTGATTTGACAAGGAAGATTTATGAACAACAACAAAGGCAAAAAGTTTATAATGATAAAAAGGCCCGTGAACGGAATTTCTGTGTTGGAGATCCAGTATTTACTCAGAACTTTTCTTATGGACCGAAATGGATTCCGGGACATGTAGCAACTGTGACTGGACCACTTTCTTATAAAGTAATGCTGGGCGATGGGCGAGTGGTTCGGCGGCATGTAGATCAAATTCATGGCCGACAGAAATGGCTGGTAAACACTTCAGAAGAAGGAATGGATTATAAATTTCCTGATTTCGACGTTCCCGACAACACGACTCCTGTAGTTGCTCAAGAGACTGAGGGAGCAGGGAAGGACATTTCTAGTAACCCCTCTGAAATATCTGGAGATGTCTCTCAACCTCCTGAGATAAACCTGCTAGTCCCATGGTAATTCTGAGACAGTCACAAAGAACTAGGAACTTACCTACTCATTTGAAAGATTATGAACTGAACTGATTATTATTATTATAATTTTTTTTCCTGTATTTGTGATTATTGTGTAAGCTTGGGGGGAAAGGGATGTTGTAGAGTGACACTGAATTGTCAATTGTTGTTGATGACCTGTAGAGGGCAGGCTAATACTGTGGGTCTCTGCTTTAAAAGCAGCAGAGAAGAACTTGGTTCAGGCAGATTGACTCCACCTGTGATGGAACTGAGTGTACTGTTTGTTGATGCATCCTGCTGAGTAAACGTACTCATGAACTGATCTCATGCCTCCTCAAGTTATTACAAAATAAAAACAAAAACTTGTGGTATTGATACGCAAAAATGGACTTTGTCGTGCATATGATACGCACGTGTTTGGCATGCATATAATACGCAGTTTTTTGTATGCATAGGATACGAAATTTGTTAGCGTGCATATGATACGCAGTTTTCGCGTGCATATGATACGCATCTACCCCACAGCCCTAATCATACCCATTGCGTAGCATATATACGCCAAAATATTTTTTTTGCGTATCAATGCCACAAGTTTTTGTTTTTATTTGGCATACTATTTACGCACTTTCATGAGATAGTGGTTTGGTCTTTATATTTTCCTCAAAACAATTGGTCCCTCCAATGTTCTAGACATGATATATCGGTGATATATATGGAGTGTGTCTGGATATATCCTGTTGACTCTGTTACAACTCTCGGGAGATGTACAACTAAATCCGGGGACCGACTATACCTAATTTGAATGCACCAGTGGCCCTTACTACGGATAGTGCACCTCAACAAGTGAAGAGTGATTACACCTCCTTGGAGAGTTGCAGAGAAATCAGGATTTTATGCATCTAAATCCCGGGCCGATGATAGCCGATTTAAGCGTCCCTATGCTACATGCTGCTGATGGTATATCGCACCAAATAAAAGGCGAATGTTTTGTTGGTGTGATGCAGAGAAGATTTGACTGTATACATCTGGATCCTGGGACGATTTGGGTGACCTTATGGCGCATGTTGTTGGTGGTGTGCCTCATCGGATGGAGGGTGAGTGCTTGGCCGGTAGGGCTGGGTATCGAGTTCGATACTTTTTAGGCACCGACCGAATTGCCGCGATACCACCGAGTATCGAAAAACGTCTTGTCGTTCGGTACCAAATTTCGATACCTAAGGGGTTAATCTCATTAACGTCAGTGAGCCAATAAGCCTGCAGCACTAGGTGTGTTTGACTAGAAGTGACGCGGTGCTGATTGATCAGTGTTTGACATCCGCGAGAGCAATTCGAAAGCGTACGGAGCAGTCTGCTCTCTATATCGCGCAGTTTCGCTTACTTGACACAGACTGAAGCTCGCGTGACATTTCAGCATCTGCCGTCTCACTAAATGAGGACATAAACATATGAACAACAGCTCTAGAACTGCTCTGAGAGTCACTTCATCAGCATTTTACAGTTTGATTTGAGTAAAACTAGCGTCATATCATATACACACAGAACTGTAAAGGTATTCCCGGAAACCCGTCAAAATAAAAGTTCGGTTTAACTTGGAAGACACTGCGGCAGAAATAAATTAATATTGTTCAGCAGAGTGTACATACTGCTACTACTAGGCTACTATTAAAAAAATAATTCATTCAAATAATTAGACATACTACAACATAGAATTTAATAACAATAAAACATATTGAGAAAGAAAATAAAACTTCCACTTATGAAAGTGGATAAAGATTTTAAATTTCTTGAAGTCTTTAACAACCTATAATAAATGAATATAAATGATGATTCTGTCTGAGCTATGCGTTTTAAAACGAGCACGCACTAGTGTAAACTGAAAACTATTTGAGCTTTATTAAAATGATTTGTACTGATTTATTGTGTTGGCTATATTTTGTTCCTTTGTGCAGTGGCTCAGGAGATGAGTCTTTGAGTCTGTATACATGTCAACAAGCTGAAAAAAATAAAACCTAAGTTTTTTGAGATAATGTAATCTTGTTAAAACTGTTTTCATAAAATTGGTATCGAAAAAAGTATCGTTCAGGAACGGTATCGGTATCGATATCGAACATTTTTGAACGATACCCAGCCCTATTGGCCGGTGTGTTGCGGAGCGACTTGGACTCTCTGCGTCTGGGGATTGGTCTGGAGGCAGCTGGCTCGACTGCTCCTGTGGCTCAGGGACTTATTGAGGGTGTGTTTCATCGGGTCACGGGTGAGTGCTTCGATATGGTGGCGCAGAGTAACTAGGATTTTATACAGACCTTAAGGACAGACTTGAGAAATGCAGACGTTTTACCATGGGAAAAGCTGCTGACTGTGCCCTCTTCGTAAATTTTGAATCAAATGAGCTCAGACGTGAGATTTAAGTACAGAGTAAATCCGGCAATTGTCAAACAGAGATAATTGAAACTTTTTAGAACTGTAAATCATGCCATGATTTTGTGGGATATTGATTCTAAACCAGAAGGATTGTTGGGTGGTCATTTAAATATTCGTAGCATTATGTCAAAGTGTGATGAAATGAAACTTCTTGTCACAATCCAGGGATCCAGTGCAGTGTTGACAGAACCGGGCTAATATTGTCGTACTTCCTGGTTCTAGTAAGGAATCTAGCTGCTGCATTTTGGACCAGCTGTAATTTGTTGATCAAGCGTGCAGAACAACCACCCAATAAAGCATTACAATAGTCTAACCTTGAGGTCATAAACGCATGAATTAGTATTTCTGCATTAGAGGTTGAGAGCATAGGTAGCAATTTAGATATGTTTTTGAGATGGAAAAACGCAGTTTTACAGATGCTAGAAACATGGCTTTCAAACGAAAGATTGCTATCAAACAGCACACCTAGGTTCCTGACCGATGAAGAAGAATTGACAGAGCAGCCGTCAAGTGTTAGATATTGTTCTAGGTTATTACATGTGGGGTTTTTAGGTCTGATAATTAACACCTCTGTTACTCGTTACTCATCATCCAGTTTTTTATATCAACTATGCATTCCTTTAGTTTCCCAATTTGGTGTGTTCAACTGGGCCGCAAAGGAATATCGAGATGAGTATTATCAGCATAACAGTGAAAGCTAACACCATGTCTCCTGATAATATCTCCCAAGGGTAACATGTAAAGCGTGAAAAGTAACGGCCCTAGTACTGAGCCTTGAGGTACTCCATACTGCACTTGTGATCAATATGATACCTCTTCATTCACTGCTACGAACTGATGGCGATCAGATAAGTACGATTTGAACCATGCTAATGCACTTCCACTAATGCCAACAAAGTGTTCTAGTCTATTCAAAAGAATGGTGTGGTCGCAGTGCTAAGATCCAGTAGAACTAATAAAGAGATACAACCACGATCAGATGATAGAAGCAGGTAATTTGTAACTCTAATGAGAGCAGTCTCAGTACTATGATACAGTCTAAATCCTGACTGGAATTCCTCACAAATACTATTTTTCTCTAAGAAGGAATATAATTGTATTGGAGATTTGAGATCGGTCTGTAATTAACTAAATCTTTGGGGTCAAGTTATGGTTTTTTAATGAGAGGCTTAATAACAGCCAATTTGAAGGTTTTGGGGACATATCCTAATGACAGTGATGAATTAATAATAGCCATAAGATGATCTATGACTTCTGGAAGTAGCTCTTTTAGTAGTTTAGATGGAATAGGGTCTAACATACATGTTGTTGGTTTAGATGATTTAACAAATTTATACAATTCTTCCTCACCTATAGTAGAGAATGAGTGGAATTGTTCCTCAGGGGATCTATAGTGCATCTGATGCAATATTGTAGCTGACGGCTGCATGGTTACAATTTTATCTCTGATAGTATTGATCTTGGAAGTAAAGTAGTTCATAAAGTCATTACTGCTGTGCTTTTGGGAAATGCCAACACCTGCTTTATTTTTCATTAATTTAGTGAATGTATTGAATAAATACCGGGGGTTATGTTTGTTTTCTTCTAGAAGAGACGAAAAGTAATCAGACCTAGCAGTTGTTAATGCTTTTCTGTAGGATAGGGTATTTTCCCACCAGGCTATACGAAATACCTCTAGTTTTGTTTGTCATCGCTTTGTTGCAGAATTCAACACCACTAACATCAATTCCATGGAACAGTATTAAATCTAGAGTATGATTTCGACAATGAGTAGGTCCGGAAATGTGTTGTCTAACCCCGATAGAGTTCAGAATGTCTATGAATGCTGATGCTAACCCAGTCAACAATTTGATCTCACAATGATGTCACTATGAGCTCACAATATTCTCATGGTGTGGTCACAATGTGTGTGTCACAGTGAACTAAAAGTGTAACCACACAGCGCTCTCACTGTGTGCTCATACTTTGTTCACAACATGAGGTCACTGCACACTCACAGTGCACTCATACTGTGGTCAAAATATGAGGCCACATCACACTCACTGTGCGCTCATAATGTGATCATTGTGCGCTCATACTGTGATCACTGTGCGCTCATAATGTGATCACTGTGCGCTCACAATGTGGTCACTGTGCGCTCATACTGTGATCACTGTGCGCTCATACTGTGATCACTGTGCGCTCATAATGTGATCATTGTGTGCTCATACTGTGATCACTGTGCGCTCATAATGTGATCACTATGCGCTCATAATGTGGTCACTGTGCGTTCATACTGTGATCACTGTGCGCTCATACTGTGATCACTGTGCGCTCATACTGTGATCACTGTGCGCTCATAATGTGGTCACTGTGCGCTCATACTGTGATCACTGTGCGCTCATACTGTGATCACTGTGCGCTCATACTGTGATCACTGTGCGCTCATACTGTGATCACTGTGCGCTCATAATGTGGTCACTTTGCGCTCATACTGTGATCACTGTGCGCTCATACTGTGATCACTGTGCGCTCATACTGTGATCACTGTGCGCTCATACTGTGATCACTGTGCGCTCATAATGTGGTCACTGTGCGCTCATACTGTGATCACTGTGCGCTCATACTGTGATCACTGTGCGCTCATACTGTGATCACTGTGCGCTCATACTGTGATCACTGTGCGCTCATAATGTGATCACTATGCGCTCATAATGTGGTCACTGTGCGCTCATACTGTGATCACTGTGCGCTCATACTGTGATCACTGTGCGCTCATAATGTGATCACTGTGCGCTCATAATGTGATCACTGTGCGCTCATACTGTGGTCACTGTGAGGTTACTGCACACATATGAGACCACTATGCAATAATTGTGTTCACCATTATCTAAAATGGATCAGTCATCTCAAACATTTACAAGCACATTCTTTATTTCATCAACAAAGGCAATCAAACAAAAAGTCCGTTTTTTTTTTCTTTATTTTGTTTTCTTTTCAGCCTGGTGTTGGCATTGGACACAAAAATTTCAACTTGGCGAATACATTCAGCTTCTGGTGTAGTTATTGTGACAACTTTTTGCTTCTTCACCTCTATTTCATTGTGTGTTTGAAAAGACCTGACACATCCTAAAAACACAAAAGAGCAAGGTGTTAACATTACATTTTCTGTAGCAACGTTCAGATGCACATACCACAACTTATAGACTTACTTTTCAAACATGTCAGAAGCACAGGTGGCAACACCTTCTTCCCATCTTTCCCCGTTGAAGTATTACTCGACAGCATTGCGAGTTGAAGAGAACATCTTTACTCGGTGCTCACATGCTCATAAAACAAATTAACTTCCGGTACACGCAGGTACACACAGGAACGTATGACGTAGCACACATATTACATATTACAACATCCCCCCCTGTTTAACATAAATGTGTAAACATCTCAGACAACCATGACAACAATATTGCTTGCTTTCTATAACTGTGCAACAGAATATTCTTAAAGACATTGCAAGATTTTTTCTTCTTCAATGGGGTGTCATTATAACAGTACTGAACAGTGATAGACTGGTTATGTATGCTGAAATAAGCATTTAGTCCATATTTTGGAACTCTTTTTTTTTTTCTTTTTACTGCTTAGCTATTCACTCAGCTTTACACATAGTCCTTATATTGCACTGGCTTAATAACGATTCGTCCAGACCTTGTGCGTGTTGGTATTGTTGTCTCATTGCCTGTATCATATATTTTTGTTTCAGGAGGTTGAGTGATTTTACTTTCAACTGTTTTCTCGTGGCTTTGTTCAGTCACATCTCCCTTAGGTGTTTCGGCAAATTGCACTCTTCTCTGGAGGGTCTGTGCTTGTGTCGCACACATCTCACGAAGATGACTCCGGTTACGTCTGATTGTGTTTCCATTTGGTGTTTGAACCAAGTAGCTTTTTGGCTCTCTGCATTCTTCCACAATAGTCCCTGGGTGCCATGTTCTCCTTTCCTTGTCCAGCACTCTTACGCACTGTCCGCGGAACAGTGGTGGTAAGTTTCTACCGCTGGACCGATCATGATGTGTTTTCATTATCGTTGTCCTTTTTTCCAGGCATTCTCTGTGTTCTAGTTTCCCTGGATCTGCATGACTTGGTAGAAGTGTGGTAATAGGTCTGCCAAGGAGCAATTCTGCAGGGGATGGTAGATCACTGTCAATGGGTGTCGCGCGCACCTGCAACAAGGCTACTTGTACATTTCCTTTGTGTTGTATTGTTTTTTTGATGATGGATTTGATGTGTCTGACGTGTCTTTCAATAAATCCATTACTTTTTGGGTAGTGAGGTGAACTTGTGGTGTGTTTTATTCCCCAATCAGCCATGAATTTCTTGAAGGGTTGGCCTGTGTACTGTGATCCATTGTCTGTCATTATTTCATCTGGTCGTCCGAATAGAGACATGTAGCATTGCATTTTTTGTGCAACTGCATGGCTGCTTGCTGGAATGGGCATTTCATCAACCAATGGATATTTGGAATACCTGTCCACAGTAAGTAGGTACTGATGTCCCTGAATCTCAAACAGATCAGATGACAAGTACTGCCACGGCTTTGTGGGTGTTTTGTGCGGAATGAGTGGTTCTTTTGGTTGTGCATCTTGATGTTCTGCACAGGTGCTGCAAGACTTACACATTTTTTCGATATCTGTGTTTATCTTTGTCCAATACACACTTTCTCGGGCCAACCTGCGCGTTTTTTCGATACCTTGGTGGCCAGCATGTAGTTGAGTCAGAATGTCTGTAGTCATAGACTCTGGGATTAGCACTTGTCTGCCTTTGAATACAACTCCTGCTTCAATGGCAAGTTCATCTCGGAAAGGCCAATAGCTGCGGAGGTCTGTGGGCAGATCCTGTATCTTATCTGGCCATCCTTGATGGATTATTTCTTTTAACACACTGAGCTTGGGGTCTTTTGCAGTCTCCGTTCTGAGAGCCTCCAGTTTGTTTGGAGAAAAGTTTACAATTGCAACAGTATGGTGCTCAGGGTCTTCAAATTCTGTATCCAATCCGTCTATGCGTTCATCAAGTTCAATGTCTTCATTGTTTTCAGGGTTTGGCAGGCGGCTGAGAGTGTCCGCGAGAATCATTTGGTTTCCAGGGCGATACACGATGCTGTAGTTGTATCCCTGAGTCTTGATCAACATTCGTTGCAGCCTGGGAGGAGCAGCATGTAGAGACTTTGTGCATATGGTGACGAGAGGTTTGTGGTCAGTTACCACAATGAATGATTTGCCATACAAGTATGTATGGTATCGCTGCATTCCATATACAATAGCAAGCATTTCTCTTTCAATGTTGCTGTATCTAGATTGGCATTCAGTCAGTGTTTTCGAACCGAAAGCAATAGGCCTGTTGTCTTGCACCAGTGCTACACCAATGTCTCTCTGTGATGCATCTACCTCCAACGTGAGGGTGGTTGTTGGGTTGTAGTATTTTAGGCAGGCATCAACAGTTACTGTTAACTTTAGGTCTTCGAAGCACTTTTGATAATCAGTGTCCCACACCCATTGTGAGTCGTTTCTCAGCAGTCCCCTCAGATTGTGGGCTTTATCTGCAAACTTTGGGATGTAGGGTGATAGGTAGTTCATCATGCCCATAAACCGATGAAGATCATCTTTGCTTTGTGGCGTTGGCATTTTCTGTATGTCTCGGATTTTGGCTGGATCTGGTCTGATGCCTTTGTCTGTGTACAGATTGCCAAAAAACGATATGCTTTGTTGCTTGATGATACACTTCTCGCTGTTGAACACTAGTCCTGTTTCTGTAGCTCTTTCCATTAGGCTAATCAGGTTCCTGTCATGATCCTCTTCGTCGACTCCACATACTGCAACGTCATCTGCTATGCTGATTACACCATGAAGACCTTCAAGGATTTGGTCCATCTTAGCTTGAAAAAGGTCCTGGGACACACTGAGACCAAATGGTAAGCGTCTCCAGCAGTATCTGCCAAAAGGAGTGCGGAACGTGGTAAGGATTTGTGACTCCTCATCTAGATGTATCGACCAGTATCCAGCTTTTGCGTCTAGCTTGCTGAATATTTTTGCGTTTGCAAACTTTGGGTTTAATTCTTCCAGAGTTGGAATTTTGTGAGGGCACCTCTTCAGGCTTGCATTTAGTTTCTGTGGGTCTAAACAAATCCGAAGTGACCCGTCTTTTTTTGTGCTGAAGGCAAGGCTAGAACACCAATCCGTGTGCTCTTCTACTTTTCGCAAAACTCCTTGACTAACAAGTTTGTTTAACTCATTATGAAGTTTGTCCTTGATGTGGATACTGCATTTACGTGGAGGGTCAATGAATGGGTTAGCACCTTCCTTTAAAATGAGCTTTGCTGTGCCTGTGAAATTACCAATTTTATCGAATTGGTCTGGGTATTTCTCTTTAAGTTCTTTGATGTTTTTTACGTGTTGTCGGGTACTCTCTTTTGTTTGTTTCCCCTCCTTTGCTTTGTTTTCTGTTTCCGTCATTTCATCAACATTTACTGTCACAAGGCTGAGGAGCTCACATGTGGGTAGGCCAACCACAGCTGGTCCAGGTACATCAACGACATAAAACTTTGCATCAGTCCATCTGGATTCTTTGTACTGGCATGGCATGTTGATGATTCCAAAGCAGGGAATTACATCACCAGTGTATGATGTTAGTTTTACATTGGACGCTGGTTTTAGATGTTCCATGCTTTGCGTCGATGTACCATACATCTGTCTGAATGTGCGCAGTGGAAGTGTGTTTCCGGATGCCCCGGTATCTATTTTCAGGCGAAGTGTGTATCCATGTCCTTGCAGAAAGGGTGGTTTAACATTCAGAGTTGTGTATGCTTCATCCCTGGGTGGTTTTACATGGATACTGTGCATGCATTTTGCACTGATGGTGATGGAGTAAAAGTGTTTTTGGTATGCATACTCATCATCATCTTTGGTAGTATTTACAGCGTTGAAGCAGGGCTCATCTTTACGTTTGTAGTCTTTTCTTGAGTTGGTGTGGCTTTGGTATCTGTTGCGTGTTCGTGACTTACTCCTACTGTGCTGATTTGATATCTGTCTTTGTCGTCTGCTCTTTTTACAACATTTTGCCCAGTGGCCTCTGTTACCACACATAGAGCATGTATCGTTGTATGCCGGACATTGTCTTGGCTTGTGGTTCGTGTCACAATTTTGACATATTCGTCCTCTTGCTATGGTATGGACCTTGTCAGTGTTTGACATGCTAAGCTGTTGTATCTGTTCGTTTCCGGCTGCTAAGGCTTCGTACTTTCTCCCCTCTGCTAGTACATCAGCAATGGGATGGCCTTTAGGCTTGCTGTACAGATCATTTCTGAGAGCATCAAAAGGAGTACTGGCAATGATAAGCTCGACAAGACGTTCATTGAGTTCATCGTCTGTGAACTGGCACTTTAGCGCTAAAGTTCTGGCTCTAGTCACAAAATCATCAATGCTTTCGTTTGGCTTTTGCCTGTATTGCATAAGATGGAGTCTGTGAATTCTGAAGTTTACATTTAGTTTGAGTTGTCCTTCAAAAAAATTCCACAAGGTGTCAGGCTTTCTCTTATCTGCGTCTTTGAGCCCACTTGCATTAAGTCGTTTCAGTCCTTCATCTCCAATTCCTCTACAGATTTTTCTAGCTTGTTTTTCTGCATCTGTTATCTCCTCATCTTCCAGATACAGATTCATTTTTTGTTTGAATAAGGACATTGCTTCACTTAGTTCGGGGTCAGACCAGTTCATCATTGGTAAGTGCGATGCCATTTTATTGCGTTCTTTGTACTCACGTTATAAGCCGTCTTTTGCTTTCCGTGGTTTGTTATACTGGACCTTGTAGCAATTATCACATAGACAATATGCTCCTTTTCGGTCTCCCAATGTGTACACAAGATCGCGTGTGGAAGGGACTTGCGTTGTGCGCAGCAATTAGTCACAAGTTAGGCTCGCGGCATTATGATTTTCTGCTTCAGTGGTCATGAACATTTATGCGGTTTTCATTGTAGGTATTTACCGCTGCCACCATGAAGTATTACTCGACAGCATTGCGAGTTGAAGAGAACATCTTTACTCGGTGCTCACATGCTCATAAAACAAATTAACTTCCGGTACACGCAGGTACACACAGGAACGTATGACGTAGCACACATATTACATATTACAACACCCGTTCGGTTATACAGACAGAGAACATCGTCTGTCGCCATGCTTTTTAAACTCTGTCTCACCATCTCACCTATATTGAAGCTGCCGTGAGTATGGATGAGATAGTGTACCTGACAAAAACATACATAATATTGTTATGATTAAAATATACCAGGCTTCAACATTTCATTTACATGGTATCTGCTGCAAATAATTTATCAATTAAACTGTGGCTTTGTTGTAAAAATAAACGTAAGATTTATATAGTAATACTAACATAAAGCTCTCGATAATTTTTGTCTTCTTCAAGCCTCTGACAGAAGGCTTCAAACGTTTCAAAGCTGGAGCACTGTTGTTGTTTAAAAAGTTCCTCATGGGCATCTTCATCTGCCCGCTTCATGAGAACAGACTTAACTTTTGCCAAGTCGTTCATGATGACAGCTTGTCTCTGTTCCAACATTTGAATTTGTTGGAGAATCTTAGTATTCAGATCTGAAACTTTTTAATAATTAGATTCTTATTTAGCCAAGGATGTTTTATTTCTGTAGAATTAAATAATGTCTAATTGATATATCACATACCAAACAATTTCTCCATGGTGACTTTGCATTTTGTTTCCTTTGGTTCCTTCCCTGTTATAAAAATTACATACATAAGGTCAGTTAAATTGCATTTATATAAATCAATTATATTGTTTATATAATTGTTTTTTCTAAATCAATTAAACAGATTTTTTCCTTAATCGTTTTATCCACAATGCACATGTAGGTGGTTCAGAGTTATAATTTAATTGTGAGGACATTTGGTACAATGTCAAAAAAAAAACAAAAAAACAATAAATCCCTTATGGAAAACAGTTATAACTCACCTGAAGAAGCAGAGCTTTTGGGATGATCATCCTCATGCATTGCCACATTTCCCTGAAGAGTATCTGTGAGACAGATCATGCAGATGACACAAAATTCTCTTATAAGTCACTTTGTGATAGGCATGTGTTGAAGGGAATATCTATTGTCTCACCTAAGAATACTGGGTTTGGCTGGCTTGAGTTGAAATAACTCTTATCAGGGCTTTCAGTGTTATTATCCAGACAGTCACCTGCAATGTGAATTTGAATGATCAAATTAGCTTCACCAGATTCAATTTAAGTAAAAAAAAAAAAAAAGGTTTTCATACTCACCAGATGTTTTGACACACAGAACTTTCTGAATAAGTGGACTCTTGACTATTTTCAAGAAAATACATAAGACATTCAAAAACTGCAAAGAAAATGATAAAGCTGATTATGCCAAGTTCCTTAGAGAAGTTGAAACACAAGCTTACCATGGTATATGGGAGTTTTGGCCAGCTGAACATTCTTTGTCTTCAGACCAACTCGCTTCATTGCGTTTCTTGACTTCTTTAAATGCACATCATCTGTTTAGCACATAAAAATAAGTATGATCACCTAATCTTTTGCCATAACAAACCTTCAATGTATACACATCCCCAATTGTAAGTCGCTTTGGATAAAAGCGTCTGCCAAATGACTAAATGTAATGTAAATGTAAATGTACACACCTGGTATCCTGGTTTGCACTGGAATTTCTTTAGAAGTCATGTGATGTTGTTGAAGATCGTGAAATTCTGAGAGGAAGACATAGAAGTAAGTGGCTTAATGTACATCAATACATGAGTGCATGTATGTTGTTTTCAAACTGGGGTCAGGGGACCCACAACAGGCCTCCAGAGGGTTGTAAGGGTCTTCAAAAAATTAATACAAAACAGACAAAGCAGAAATATTAATGTATTCAAACATTGTTAGTCACATTTTTCAGTTCTTGATAGATACATTTTTCCTGAAGTGTTTATATTTGTTTTGTATCTTTAGTATGGGATTTGTAAGGCAGTCTTCTTTGTAAAGCTTCTATAAAACTAATACATTTGAACTAAAAATGTTTATCTTCAGGTTTACATGCCCAACGTTACTCTTAAGTATGAATTTAAAAGTTTGTTTTTTATTACAGGAAAGGGGTCCTTAGTTAAAGGTTCATCATGTATGGTGGGTTTTGGCAATATAAAGTGTAAAAACCTCTGCATAGTAACACATTATACACACCATAATACATGGATTTATCTTTTGTATATGTGTGTACAGTATATGTTTAAATCACCTGAGAAAGCAGAGCTTTTGGGATCATCCTCATCTTTTTTCCCACTTCTCTGAAGAGTATCTTTAAAGACAGATCATGCAGAAGATCATACAGATCATTTAATAAAAAATCATTTTATTAAATAAAAGTTTAGTTAAAAAGTTAAAACACTCTCACACTGAACTTTCTGAATGAGTGGAATATTGACTAATGTTCAAAAGAAGAAATAAAATAATCAAATATTTATTGAAAAAATAAATAAAAGTGCTTTAGAGAGTTCAAAGTTCTTCATAAAAGTTAAAACAGGCTAACCATGGTATATAGGAGGTTTTGGCAGTGGAACATTTCTTGACTTCAGACCAGATTGCTTCACTTCATTTCCTGACTGCTTCAAGTTCATATCTGTTTAGTACATAAAAATAAAGAATGATCACAGAGTTATGCCTAAATTGTTTTCTGCATACCAATAATTTCAATATATACAGACCTTCACAGGAAGATGTCTCTGAATTGATGTCACTTTCATCACAGAGCTTATTTTTCCTTTTTCTCTTCTCAGGTAATTCCACAACTGCAGGGTCTCTCATTGAATAAGTAATTGAGTCCTCTGCTGCTGAGACCCCAGTTGTGTAATCTGAGATGTATTGATTTGCTTGATCATAGTCTCCTGTCAGTGGGAAATTCATGTATACTATGTGTATAATGGAAATTCAGTCAACTATTTATTCATCATAGAATAAATAAATATATTATGATTAGCAAATTTATAAGACCACCTATCATAATAAAGAGAAAATAAATATTTTAGAAATCTGTAAAATACTTATTTAAAACAAAAAATTTGTCTTATATTAGACATATAACAAACTGAAACAACTTGAATTTGTGTTCTTATACCCAAATTTCAGCCACAGATTAAACTATTCTCAGAAGTCACAAATTAATCAAGCGTAACATTTAACTATTAAAACCTATTTTTCTATTATGGACTGTAAGTACATAACTGTAATTGGGCATAATAAATATAAGTATAAATAAAATAAATATAAATATATTGAAATATAAGTTAGTAATGTTGTAACGATCTGACATAACAGGCCTAACAATTCACAAATACTGATATGCAAACTAGCTGCAGCTAGCCATCTGGTGTGATTACTGAAGCCAGGTAAAATGGCTGGTGCACATGTAGCATGTGTGAGCAGTACTCTGCTAAAAAAAAGACCAGACCAAATTGCATATCTAAATTATAATATCATCTGAAAGTATGTAAATAGCCCACTCACCATTTCTGCAGTGTAACAATTCCTTTTCTTCATCTTCTTTACATGTTTTATGGTGGTTGGAAAACCAGCTTAGATGGTGAATTTACCACCGCCAACTGGACAGGAGTGTGAAGCATTCACAAATGAGCTCACGTTGTACTCACATGGTGAAGCTCACAGTATGAGGATCAGATGAACTCACAATGAGCTCACGCTGTACTCACATGGTGAGGCTCGCAGTATGAGGATCAGATGAACTCACAATGAGCTCACGCTGTACTCACATGGTGAGGCTCGCAGTATGAGGATCAGATGAACTCACAATGAGCTCACGCTGTACTCACATGGTGAGGATCGCAGTATGAGGATCAGATGAACTCACAATGAGCTCACGCTGTACTCACATGGTGAGGATCGCAGTATGAGGATCAGATGAACTCACAATGAGCTCACGCTGTACTCACATGGTGAGGCTCGCAGTATGAGGATCAGATGAACTCACAATGAGCTCACGCTGTACTCACATGGTGAGGATCGCAGTATGAGGATCAGATGAACTCACAATGAGCTCACGCTGTACTCACATGGTGAGGATCGCAGTATGAGGATCAGATGAACTCACAATGAGCTCACGCTGTACTCACATGGTGAGGATCGCAGTATGAGGATCAGATGAACTCACAATGAGCTCACGCTGTACTCACATGGTGAGGCTCGCAGTATGAGGATCAGATGAACTCACAATGAGCTCACGCTGTACTCACATGGTGAGGATCGCAGTATGAGGATCAGATGAACTCACAATGAGCTCACGCTGTACTCACATGGTGAGGATCGCAGTATGAGGATCAGATGAACTCACAATGAGCTCACGCTGTACTCACATGGTGAGGATCGCAGTATGAGGATCAGATGAACTCACAATGAGCTCACGCTGTACTCACATGGTGAGGATCGCAGTATGAGGATCAGATGAACTCACAATGAGCTCACGCTCTACTCACATGGTGAGGATCGCAGTATGAGGATCAGATGAACTCACAATGAGCTCACGCTCTACTCACATGGTGAGGATCGCAGTATGAGGATCAGATGAACTCACAATGAGCTCACGCTTTACTCACATGGTGAGGATCACAGTATGAGGATTGTGTGATCTCACTGTGATCATCGCATGATCTCACGTGTTGACTGGGAATGCATCTTTTTCATTATCAACAATTAAGACTTTATCTGCAGCCAGTACTAACTCAGATAGAAAATCAGCTAATTCTTTAATAAAGTCTGTATGGTGCCCTGGTGGCCTGTATACAGTAACAAGTACAAACATCACAGGGGATTTATCACTAACACGTGTTTCTCTAGATAATGTTATACGCAGCACCATAACTTCAAATGAGTTATACTTAAAGAGACACAGTCTCTATAGTTTGATATCTGGGTGAAGGTGTCTCTATGTGCTGACAATTAACTGACTTCTGTGATGTGAGGCGGCTAGCAGACGGTCAGTTTAGCCAGTCAAACCAACTACAAATGGTCCAAAATGCAGCAGCTCCTTACTAGAACCAAGGAAGTATGATCACATTAGCGCGGTTCTGTCACCACTGCACTGGCTCCCTATTAAACATTGTAACACCTTGTCTCTTTAGAGCTATTACTCTGTGGGGTTCTACAGATTTCTGACATGTACTGATTAAAATACTCTTAACAACACAAAAGATCTTTGATGTCTATTTTATTCTTCCCACAAGTGTACATATACACACAAAGGTGCAAAACCCCATTGAATAAAGCATAAGTCAATTTAAATGTTCTTTGTCCTTTGAGTCAATGAGGTGAGATAAACTTATCCTTCCATGATCAGCTGAAGTACGAGGATTGAAGATAGATGAGAAAGTTAAGATATTTGAGTGCGATGCAATGTTATTAAATCCCCAGCGTCTGCTGTACTGTGTGCTGCGCTGGAAGAACCCACACCTGGATCATCGTTGTACAGCTCTATTCAGAGGTGATTTAAGATGCATATGATCACTGGCATACGAATCATTTTGGTACCAAGATGGCGGCGCGAACACATCGCGAGGCTCAGCGTCTTACCAGATTTAGGAAAATAGTGTTAATTTACCTGGTTATTTCACTCGTGTTCGCGCGATTCAGTTATGCGAACTACAGCTATACTAAACAGTCACTTTTGGACATCAACAAACAGTGTTCCAACATAGTTTTAGATCATCCTTTCGACTTCAGCGAACTTCCGCCGGAACTACTGAGATCACCGCGGACAGGCGGATCACTCGTACCGGCCGGAAGTGCTCGGCGTCGGCGTCGAGACCGTAAACAAAGACGGGGAAAGCGTGGAGGGCTGCGTGCTAAGCTAAGGCTAAACCCACATCGACCAAAGATCTGGACCCTCACACAGAAATGGCTTATGGATTGTAATGTTATGTTCTTCACTGAAACATGGCTCTGCAACGATGTCCCAAACAGCGTGGTGCATATGGATGGACGCTCTCTCTTCAGGGCCGACAGAGTAGCAGTAACCTCTGGTAAAAACAAGGGTGGTGGAGTATGCATTTATGTAAATAAATCATGGTGTAAAGACTCTGTCATTGTTGATACCTACTGCTCTGCTGATCTGGAGTTCCTGATTATCAAGTGCAGGCCATTCTATCTACCACGTGAGTTTACTTGCATTGTTGCTGCTGCAGTTTATGTACCTCCGGACGCTAATGCTAACGTGGCTATGAAAGAACTTTGTGCTGGTATTAGCAAATTACAAACCCTGCACCCGGATGGAGCCTTTATTGTTGCTGGGGACTTCAATCACTGCACTTTTAGATCTGTTCTCCCTAAATTTCATCAAAATGTCTCCTGCACTACAAGGGGACATAAAACATTGGACCACGTTTATACTAATGTGAGTGATGCCAACAAAGTCACACCCCTCCCCCACCTTGGTCAGTCTGATCACCTCTCTTTGTTCCTGCTCCCTAAGTATACCCCAGTCATCAAATGTGTGAAACCTACAACAAGGACTGTTAAAATCTGGCTGGAAGGTGCTGACTCCACTCTTCAACATCAATTCCAGCACACAGACTGGAGTGAGTTTGCTGCCCAGGCCACCACAAACTCTCAGATTAACATTGACATTTACACCAACTCTGTCGTGGAGCACATCAACAGATGTGTGAGCAGAGTGACTACACACAAAAAAATAAAAATCTTCCCCAATCAGAAGCCCTGGATGAACAGAGAGGTTCGCCTCCTGCTCAAAGCAAGAGATGCAGCCTTCAGGTCTGGAGACCAGGAGGCTTACAGCTCAGCCAGAGCCAACCTGAGTAAGGGTATCTGCCAGGCCAAACTCACACACAAACAGAAGATTGAAGAACACTTCAATTCTTCAGACCCCTGGCGTATGTGGCAAGGCATACAATCTATCACAGATTACAAACCACCTAACTCTGTGCCCCCCTCCAGCTCTGCCTCCCTCCCAGACGAGCTCAATCACTTTTATGCTCGTTTTGATCAAAATAATAAGGAGATCTCACTCAAAGCTGAGCATCAACCCAGTGAACTGCCTCTCACTCTCTCCACATCAGATGTTTACTCCACTCTGCGTAAGGTGAATGCGCGGAAGGCAGCTGGCCCTGACGGAATACCTGGTCGTGTGCTTAAAGCCTGTGCGGAGCAGCTAGCTGAGGTCTTCACGGACATTTTCAATCTGTCCCTGGCCCAAACAACTGTCCCCACTATCTTCAAAACCTCCACCATCGTACCAGTACCGAAACACTCCACTGCCTCGGTCCCTAACGACTTCCGTCCTGTTGCACTCACGCCCATCATTGCCAAGTGTTTTGAGAAACTGGTTGCATCCCACTTAAAATAGTCTCCCTGCTACACTAGACCCATTCCAATTTGCCTATCGCCACAATAGGTCAACAGAGGACGCCATCTCAACAGCGCTTCACTCTGCCCTCACCCACATGGACAGTCAAAACACACATGTGAGAATGCTGTTCATAGATTTCAGTTCTGCATTTAATACTGTAATCCCCTCCAAGCTGATCTCCAAGCTCAGCCAGCTGAATACCGGTACTTTAACGGTATTCTTATCGGTACTTTTTGTTTTACTTTGTTTCTTTGTTCATATTCTTACAGTATCTTATCGTATGTATATAAAACACTAAAAATGCCTGCACTTCATCAATTTGTAAATGCACCAGTGTGCAGGTATTTTTTGTGTTTTATATACATAAGATACAGTAACAACATGAACAAAGAAACAAAGTAAAACAAACTGACAAATACAATAAAACAAACACACAAATGAAATGAAATAAACAGTGCTTTCATTTTTTCATGAAGGTCTACTAATATTAATGTTCAGGTAAGTAATAGTTACAAAAGTAATCAAATGTAAATGAGCACTGCATAGTTTTCACTGTATGTACTGATAGATTTATGTTTATTAAAGCAATAACGTTGTTCAGATTAAGAGCTGTGGGTGATTTTCTCCTTGCATTGTGTTCTTTGATTAACATTGATGGCTCAAGCTCCAGTCTGACACTTAAGACAATATTGGCACGCATCGGATTTTCTCCCAACTGTTCTCGTCCACTTAAAACATAAAAGTGAAGACTCTCATAACCGGCCATTTTGACACATTGTGTGTGTATTTTTTGGCATATTTGTGTGTGTTATTTTGACGCGCCCGAAGCTCAAAGTGTACTTTGCTTGTCCGTTTTGGAGCACGCCGCCGCGCAGGGACACGCGCACACACATCTCAGCCTGGGGAACAGAATCACTTGTGCAGATTGTACTTTCAACGTTTTACTATCAAATATGTCCTGCAATGTAGCAACAGTAAAGACGGCATTTTATAACAATCACTGATTGAGCTTATTCAGATGTTAAGTTTCGGTTCGGAGGAACGAATCTGCGCCGCTATGAAGGAAAGGGAGTTGTGCTAGAAGAAATGCGGCTATAATCCTTGGAAGCCAAAATCGAAAAGAAAAAAAAAATACTTAGCTTAATATAACAGCCACAGGCAGATGTTTGAATAGTTGGTTCTCTCTTCTATCATAATTAAACAGGACTTTCATGTTGCGTGTGCTGAAGCTCCTCCGCGTGAGCGCGATCTCGCTTCTCTTTGCATTTTGTGCAAAGAGAAGCGGGTTCGATCAAGATGGCGCCGCGTATGGCTGCTGTGGTGTGGAACGCTCCCGTACTTTTGTTGTTTTTGTTTGTTTGTTCTGTGTTTAGTCATTCTCTTACTGTCAGTTTTACCAGAGACGAACTACTGGACATAAGGCAACACACACCGGACAATTGTTTTCCGGTTTTTGATTATTCAGACGCTTTGTTGGATGTTGTGGTCGGAGGGGCAGCGGTCCTAGCCAAACGCGCGCTCAGACGGAAAAGAGGGAAGCGCGCCGGCGCGCTGGTTAAACTCCGCGAACGCGGCTTCCGAACTGCGCTCCCAAGCATTCATCTAGCGAATCTCCGATCCCTTCCTAACAAAATGGATGAACTACTTCTCCTCACCCACACAAATAAGGACTTTTCAAACGCTGCTGCATTGTGCTTCACTGAAACCTGGCTTAGTGAAAACATCCCGGATAACATGCTTCATTTGTCGGGATATCAGCTGTTCAGATCAGACCACATCACGGAGCTAACGGGGAAAACGAGAGGTGGTGGACTATGTTTCTACATAAATGAAGGTTGGTGTTCAGATGTAACAACTCTGAAGAAGATGTGTTCTCCTAATTTGGAGGCCTTCTTCATAAACTGTAAGCCGTTCTATTCACCCCGAGGGTTTTCCTCCTTCATTCTTGTGAACGTGTACGTGCCTCCGGACGCGTGCGTGAGCGCCGCGATGCAACAGCTGGCCGAACAAATATCTGAAACAGAGCAAAGGTACCCAGACTCTTTTTTTAATCATTCTTGGAGATTTTAATAAAGCAAATCTCTCCCGCGAACTGCCAAAATACAGACAGCACGTTACATGTCCCACCAGAGACAGTAATATATTGGATCATTGTTACACAATAATTAAGGATGCATATCACTCTGTCCCACGGGCAGCTCTGGGGCTCTCTGATCACTGTTTGGTTCATCTCATACCGACCTATAGGCAAAAACTCAAATCTTCTAAGCCTGTATTAAGAACTGTTAAGAGATGGACTAATGAAGCAGAGCAAGATTTAAAAGCTTGTTTTGATCTCACTGATTGGAGTGTTTTTGAAGCCGCTGCCACCGATCTGGATGAACTCACAGAGACTGTAACATCATATATCAGTTTCTGTGAGGATATATGCATCCCCACCAGGACATTCTTATCATTCAATAATGATAAACCGTGGTTTACTGGGAAACTCAAACAGCTTCGTCAGGCCAAAGAGGACGCTTACAGAAGTGGGGATAAAATCTTGTATAACCAGGCCAGGAACAGACTAACAAAGGAGATCAGAGTGGCTAAAAAGAACTACTCTGAAAAGTTGAAAAAAGAACTTTCAGCCAACGATCCGGCGTCAGTATGGACTGGTCTGAGGAACATCACCATGTACAAGACACCACCCCCACAGTCTGTGGAGAATCAACAACTGGCTGATGATCTCAATGTGTTTTACTGCAGATTTGAAAAGGCCAGACTGACACCCAGCACCCGCTCTGATCTGCACTTCACACATTCACCTTCCCCCCCTGCAACCTCCCTTACTCCCTCCCCCACCATTCTACCTGCGTTTAAAGTCTGTGTAGAGGATGTGAACCGGGTCTTCAGAAAACAGAAATCTAGGAAAGCTTCAGGACCAGACGGTATTTCACCTGCCTGTCTAAAAGTCTGTGCTGACCAATTGGCCCCCATCTTTACACAAATCTTGAACAGATCTCTGGAGCTGTGTGAAGTTCCCTGCTGCTTCAAACGCTCCACCATCATTCCCGTTCCCAAAAAGCCCAAAATCACTGGACTTAATGACTACAGACCTGTCGCACTCACGTCTGTGGTCATGAAGTCACTTGAGAGACTGGTCCTGGCCTACCTGAAGGACATCACTAGACCCTTGCTGGATCCTCTTCAGTTTGCCTATAGAGCAAACAGGTCTGTGGGTGATGCTGTTAATATGGGACTGCATTACATCCTGCAACACCTCGACAAACCTGGGAATTATGCAAGGATCTTATTTGTGGACTTCAGCTCGGCCTTCAATACCATCATACCTGACCTTCTCTCAGACAAACTGAGACAGCTCTCTGTGCCCTCCTCCATCTGTCAGTGGATCACCAGCTTCCTGACAGACAGGCAGCAACTAGTGAGGCTGGGCAAACTCACATCCAGGACTCTCACCATCAGCACTGGCGCCCCTCAGGGTTGCGTTCTCTCCCCACTGCTCTTCTCCCTCTACACGAATGACTGCACATCAAAGGACCCCTCTGTCAAGCTCCTGAAGTTTGCGGACGACACTACAGTCATAGGCCTCATCAAGGACGGTGACGAGTCTGCTTACAGACTGGAAGTTGAGCAGCTGGCTGTCTGGTGCAGTCTTAACAACCTGGAGCTTAACACGTTCAAAACTGTGGAGATGATAGTGGACTTCAGGAGAACCCCCCCTGCTCTCCCTCCACTCACCATCATGAACAGCACTGTGACTTCAGTAGAGTCATTCAGATTCCTGGGAACCACCATCTCCCAGGACCTGAAGTGGGACAATCACATTGACTCTATTGCGAAAAAGGCCCAGCAGAGGCTGTATTTCCTCCGCCAGCTAAGGAAATTCAACCTGCCTCAGGAGCTGCTGAAACAGTTCTACTCTGCAATCATCGAGTCTGTCCTATGTTCTTCTATAACTGTTTGGTTTGGTTCAGCTACCAAAACAGACATCAGAAGACTACAACGGACAGTTAGGACTGCTGAGAGAATTATCAGTGCCCCTCTGCCCAGCCTCCAAGAACTTTACACCTCCAGAGTGAGGAAAAGGCCTAAGAAAGTCACTCTGGACCCCTCACACCCAGCTCACTCTCTCTTTGTACTGTTGCCCTCTGGCCGGCGCTACAGATCACTGAGCACCAGAACAGCCAGAAACAAGAACAGTTTTTTCCCCCAGGCCGTATCCCACCTGAACAACACATAACGCACCCCGGTACTGTACATCTGTAAATAACCCATCAAACCTTCATCTGTACATAGGACACATGCACGTTCACAGTTCTGTCTATGGTCATGTCTCTTTTCTGTATATTTTTATTTTTATTACTATTTTTATTCTTAATTATTGTATATTCTCTTCATTAGTGTTCTTTATCACCTTAATTATATGCTGTCTGCACTATGTTTGTACTTCTGTACTGGAAGCTCATAACACCAAGACAAATTCCTTGTGTGTGCAAACACACTTGGCAATAAAGCTCTTTCTGATTCTGATTCTGAATTGCGCATAGCAAAAATGCATCAAAGACAAATGTTTGAATATTATTGCACATAAAAACAGCTGGCGACATTATATATATATATATATATAGAGAGAGAGAGAGAGAGAGAGAGAGAGCAACAATAAATGTATGTGTGTTTTCTTAATTTCTCCAATACCGACAGAAGTACCGAATAACGTCAGAGCTTATCGATACTCCGGTCTTTCATAATTTAGCCCCGAGACCGATTTAATACCGAGTTTCGGTACCCATCCCTAGACACCACGGTGGTAGGTCTGATCAAGGATGACGATGAGTCAGCCTACAGGGATGAGGTGCAGCACCTGGCTGTGTGGTGTGCCACCAACAATCTAGAACTAAACACCCAGAAGACAAAGGAGATCATTGTGGACTTCAGGCGGACTAGGAGTCATGCACACACACCCATCTACATCAACGGAGCTGTAGTGGAGCGTGTGTCGAGTTTCAAGTTCCTTGGCATCCACATCTCTGATGACCTCACCTGGTCCCATAACACCTCCACTCTGGTCAAAAAGGCACAGCAGCGCCTTTACTTCTTAAGGAGCCTTAAGAAAGTTCACCTGAATCCCAGGATCCTTGTGGAATTCTACCGCTGTACCATTGAGAGCATACTCACGAACTGCATCTCAGTATGGTACAGCAATTGCTCCGCATCTGACCGCAAAGCACTCCAGCGGGTGGTGAAAACTGCTCAACGGATCACCGGCACCCAGTTAACTTCCATTGAGAACATTTATCATACGCGCTATCTGGGCAGGGCAAGAAACATCATCAAGGATGCCTCTCACCCTAACCATGGATTTTTCACCCTCCTCCCATCCGGCAGGCGTTACAGGTGCCTACGCTCTCGCACTAGTAGGCTCAGGAAGAGCTTCTTCCCCGAGGCTGTGACACTTCTGAACGCCACACCACCAATCTAACTCCTGCACCTGCTTATTATTACTGCACTGGTCACAGTACTTTACACACATGCATTTGCACTACTCATAGTTTGCACAGACTGCACATTGTTAAAGTTATTACACTATAAACTGTCTAAAGTTGTTACTGTACAAAGCACAGTAAACTATTTCTATAAAATATTGCACTACTGTTATTTTGCATAGAATACATTGTTCTATCAATACTTTGCACACTCATCCAGCTGTATTTATTTATTACCACTGTTCTCACGTCTCTGCTGTTCATAATGTGTATATATAATCCCACATTGCTCTGTTCATAATGTACATACAATCCCTACATTGCATTCCTATTTATATTCTGTATATACTCTGCTCAATACTGTATATAGCAATTCCACTGTATATTCTGTAAATCATATCTTCACTTACTCTGCACTTACACTCACCTAAAGGATTATTAGGAACACCATACTAATACTGTGTTTGACCCCCTTTCGCCTTCAGAACTGCCTTAATTCTATGTGGCATTTATTCAACAAGGTGCTGAAAGCATTCTTTAGAAATGTTGGCCCATATTGATAGGGTAGCATCTTGCAGTTGATGGAGATTTGTTGGATGCACATCCAGGGCACGAAGCTCCCGTTCCACCACATCCCAAAAATGCTCTATTGGGTTGAGATCTGGTGACTGTGGGGGCCATTTTAGTACAGTGAACTCATTGTCATGTTCAAGAAACCAATTTGAAATGATTCGAGCTTTGTGCCATGGTGCATTATCCTGCTGGAAGTAGCCATCAGAGGATGGGTACATGGTGGTCATAAAGAGATGGACATGGTCAGAAACAATGCTAAGGTAGGCCGTGGCATTTAAACGATTCCCAATTGGCACTAAGGGGCCTAAAGTGTGCCAAGAAAACATCCCCCACACCATTACACCACCACCACCAGCCTGCACAGTGGTAACAAGGCATGATGGATCCATGTTCTCATTCTGTTTACGCCAAATTCTGACTCTACCATCTGAATGTCTCAACAGAAATCAAGACTCATCAGACCAGGCAACATTTTTCCAGTCCAATTTTGGTGAGCTCGTGCAAATTGTAGCCTCTTTTTCCTATTTGTAGTGGAGATGAGTTAGGACCTACTGTAATGCATGGATATTGTCAGTCCTGTGTCTCTATTTTGCCTTCCTGTTCCTGTCATTATTAGTTAATTAGTCCCGAGCCCCGTTTGATTAGTCCACACCTGTTCCTTGTTGATTTCCTAGTGTTTATAAACCCTGTGTTTCCCAGCCCCTGTGTCCGGTATTGAACGTCGTATATGTTTGTCTCTCCCCAAGCTCCTCGGCTGTCTGTGTTTCAATAAAGGATTACTGGAATCTCCTTGTCTCCGCGCTCCTATGTCCCGAGAGGGAACTGACAGGATACCGGACCCTAAACAGTAAGCGGCACTTCTCCACCCCCGTATTTGTTTTCCATATTTTGAAAAGTTTTTGTTTGTTCCTGTTTCTTCCCCCTCCACGGCGATGGACTTCGCCGCCCGCCTCCGCACCCTTATCCTGTGCAAGCTCCCGTTTGTGGAGTATGCCGGGGAGTTCTGCGGGCTCGCCGCAGTGACGGGGCTGCATGACGCGGCCATCCTCCACCTGTTCCGGCTCGGGGCCTGTTACAACTACCCCATGGACCTCCCAGACACCACTGGATTGACCTGGAGAGAAGGGATATACCGGTGTCTGGGAGACTTCAGGGCCCGAGCCAGAACCAGCCCGTCATCGTCCGCGACTCCCCTGAGCCCGCCCCTCGCGCTTCCAGAGCGCCCCCCGAGAACCCACGCTTCAAGAGCTCCCTCCTGTGCCTGCTCCTCGCAGGTGCTCTCCTGCGTCTCCGCTGGTCCCGTCCAGCTCAGCTCCTCAAGAGCGCCCCCAAGTGTCTGCGCTTCAAGAGGATTCAAGAGGATACTCAGGATTGGTATCGACTCCGATACGGTCATTTTCTGCGGATCGGGTATCTGTCAGACGAGACCGATCCAAATCTGATATTGTGCATATACTATTCTGTGTTATTGTTGAGCCCTACGAAAGGCACAAAAACATTATAAAGCACCATAAAGTTTTCGTGCACTATATTTCAAGTGTTCTAAAGCTGTTCCATAGTTTAATCTGAGGTACAGATGAATATTTAAGTCTTTAAATTCAAGTTGATAAAATCTCTCTGTTATCCTCCATTCAGAAATCAAACTGCGTGTCGCGTTCAGTTTCTACAGTCAAACTCTCTTCAAGAGCGCACAGTTCCTGAGGTTTAAAACTGTTAAAAGAAAAGGCTTAATAAACTTACGCACAGATTTAATACGCTACGCATCAATATCTCTTCCCTTTGTACTTTGAACATTTCTATGCGGACTCAGAGGGCTGTGCTGTGACTCCGTGTCACTTCAAGCGCTTTATGCTGCTCTATATATTTACATATTATAATTCTTTTGCGCAATGAAAGATTAAGTCTTTCTTGTTCTGTCCTATCATATGTTGCTGCCTTCATTACTGTGCTATAGATTTAAAAGAAATGTCTTTTAATTTTAAAGTAGCCTATATATTTATATATAAATGTATTTGCTTGTTTTTCATGAATGTATTTTACAACAATTCAAAGAGCAATGTTTATAATTTCACCAGATTTAGTCCTACACTTATTCACTTTTAATTGTAAATAAAAATGTTTCACTAGGTTTTATAAAGTCATTGTGCACCCATGATTTTTCTAGAGTATCTTTTGCTGTATTATAAACCAAGTTTATAATAGTATTTTTGTCATAGATTTTGATTTTATATTTTTTCATTTGTTATTTTTCATTAAAATGACGTTATCTATATGTAGATTGTGTTTGACACACACAAGAGTAACACACAGAAGTATAGAAATTCTACATCGATTTAAAAAAAAACTGCACTGTATCGGATTGGATCGGTATCGGCAGATACTCAGAATTTTCAGGATCGGATCGGTTCTGAAAAAATGGTATAGTTGCATCCCTATATATTAACAGTATAGTTCTGTTAAAAATACATTTCACAGTGTGTTTTTTTCATCTCACACATTTAACCCCTTTAATCCCACAGCAAAATCCTCAGTTTTAAAGTGCACTAATATGTGTCCACACTACTGAGTGTTGAAGTGACACGAAAGTGGTTATGAACTTAATGAGATAATTAAGTGGCTAATTAAATGAGAGTTGAGCTTTAGTGATGAACACCAGCTGTTAACAAGCAGAATCACTGAAGGAAATAGAAACAAGAGCAGAGAAACCCAATTTACAACCAAGATGAAATCAACTGAAATAAAACACATTAAATCTCTAAAGTTCAGATCTTTTTACCGCAACAACTCAGAAAATAAAATACTGATACGATACCACATTGTGTGGCTTTTGGTTGTTATTTTCAGTCAAAGGGCAACAAGAGAAGCAATGTAAGACTGCTTTCCTAGCGATCTTCACAGACACTCGGATACAAACTCAATCAAAAGGCTAAATGGATTTATAATAATTTAGCGTTTTTAATACTTTTAGTGGAACAAAGGATCTTAACGCAACAAAACTGAGCCTGTTTCAAAACAAGTGTAATTAGGCAAAAATATTTCCATAATTAGTTTGAACTAATGACAAAAGAATTTACAGAGTAAAGCTTCATGTGCATCTCTTTACATAATCATACAAAACCCATAATTCCAGTCAGCAGAAAATCACAATCAACAATTTCAGCTGTGAAATGAAAAAACAGCTCATAACATGATGATGAACTGTAATGTTTAACAACTTCAAAACCGTCCTAGATTAAATGAAAGTTCATGATTCAGTCAGTAAAAGACCTGCAGTGTGAGTGTGTGTGTGTGTGTGTGTTCCGGTCACCTGTAGTGGTGATCACACTGTCCTGTGGTGAGCTGGTTCTGGATCAGTGTGATGTGACACGCTTCAGCAGAGGTGAGAAGAGTGTGTGAAGAGTGTGTGACGAGTGTGAGAAGAGTGTGTGACGAGTGTGTGACGAGTGTGAGAAGAGTGTGAGAAGAGTGTGTGACGAGTGTGAGAAGAGTGTGTGACGAGTGTGAGAAGAGTGTGTGACGAGTGTGAGATGCTGCTAAAGCGCTGCGATCTTGCTGGCCTCGCGCACTCCGCTCAGATACGCTCCCGTCACCGTCTGAGGAAAGTGTCTGTTTGTGGCCTGCAGAAACACAGCAACACATTAACAATTCCAGAAATAATCATCTGATAACAACTAGGGATGAACAACACAGCCATCCCATGGTCTTCAGTTTGAGTGTTTTTGTTATTCTATGCTTGGGCAACAGGAACAGTACTTACTATGTACATCTACCATCAATTACTCAATAAGTACCTTGGTCCATGTTTATACCCCCAATGTGAGTACAGCATAACTTATTCTGTACATTAACTAATAGGTACATACACCAGTATTACATAGTAAGGATATGGAAATAGGACTGTAAAATAAAGTGCACCATTTTACACAAACATTACACAGGAATGACCAATTCTTCAAACTTTGTAAGCACTATTTTGGAGAGCAATTTAACATTAACACACACTTGTTTGTAAGTACTACATATTTACCACATGTGTACCAAGTACAGTATGTGTCTTGCTTGTTACCACATAATAGCACATTTGTACATAGATGCTACACATTCACCATGTGCATATTAGTATATACAGTGATGTCTTATTAGTTACCATATATGGATACTGTAACGACCTGCCTGTTTGTGCCCACTTGTCTGTAAGTACTACATATTTACCATGTACAGTGGTGTGAAAAAGTGTTGGCCCACTTCCTGATTTTTTATTTTTTTGCATGTTTGTCACACTTTAATGTTTCAGATCAAACAAATTTAAATATTAATCAAAGATAACACGAGTAAACAACATACTGTTTTTGAATGAAGTTTTTTATTATGAAGGGAAAACAAAATCCAAACCCACATGGCCCTGTGTGAAAAAGTGCTTGCCCCCTAAACCTAATAACTGGTTAGGCCACCCTTAGCAGCAACAACTGCAATCAAGCGTTTGTGATAACTTGCAATGAGTCTGTTACAGCGCTGTGGAGGAATGGTCCACTCATCTTGGCAGAATTGTTGTAATTCAGACACATTGGAGGGTTTTCGAGCATGAACCGCTTTTTAAGGTCATGCCACAGCATCTCAATAGGATTCAGGTCAGGACTTTGACTAGGCCACTCCAAAGTCTTCATTTTGTTTTTCTTCAGCCATTCAGAGGTGGATTTGCTGGTGTGTTTTGGATCATTGTCCTGCTGCAGAACCCAAGTTCTCTTCAGCTTGAGGTCACGAACAGATGGCCGGACATTGTCCTTCAGGATTTTTGGTAGACAGCTGAATTCATGGTTCATTTATCACAGCAAGTCTTCCAGGTCCTGAAGCAGCAAAACAGCCCCAGACCATCACACTACCACCACCATATTTTACTGTTGGTATGATGTTCTTTTTCTGAAATGCTGTGTTACTTTTACGCCAGATGTAATGGGACACACACCTTCCAAAAAGTTCAGCTTTTGTCTCGTCAGTCCACAGAGTATTTTCCCAAAAGTCTTGGGGATCATCAAGATGTTTTCTGGCAAAACTGAGACGAACCTTTATGTTCTTTTTGCTCAGGAGCGGTTTTCGTCTTGGAGCTCTGCCATGCAGGCCATTTTTGCCCAGTCTCTTTCTTATGGTGGAGTCATGAACACTGACCTTAACTGAGGCAAGTGAGGCCTGCAGTTCTTTAGATGTTGTTGTGGGGTCTTTTGTGACCTCTTGGATGAGTCGTCGCTGCGCTCTTGGGGTAATTTTGGTCGGCCGGCCACTCCTGGGAAGGTTCACCACTGTTCCATGTTTTCTCCATTTGTGAATAATGGCTCTCACTGTGGTTCTCTGGAGTCCCAAAGCTTTAGAAATGGCTTTATAACCTTTTCCAGACTGATAGATCTCAATGAATTTCTTTCTCATTTGTTCCTGAATTTCTTTGGATCGCAACATGATGTGTAGCTTTTGAGGATCTTTTGCTTGTGTTATCTTTGATTAATATTTAAATTTGTTTGATGATCTGAAACATTAAAGTGTGACAAACATGCAAAAAAAAAAAAAAATCAGGAAGGGGGCCAACACTTTTTCACACCACTGTATATAGATTAGTAAGTACAGTAAAGTATCTAATTAGTTACCATGTACGGGCACTACCGGTAAGTGACCATTCTTACCCACACTTGTCTGTATGTACAAACTAATTACCATGCAGGTACGACTTAAGTACAGCCGTGTTTCTTATTTGTTACCATGTACATACACCTCAGGTAAGTACCTTGTGTTACCACTCATTTGCCTGTAGGTACAAGATATTTACCATGTATGTACCAGGGACTTACACGTACTGTAAAATAAAGTGCTACCACAATAATATTTCAGCAGAAGGTATAAGCACCAGTCAGTGCAGGTATAGTGTTACACCAGGAAATGGCAGCAAGGAACTGTCTTTATGAGAGTGTGTGTGAGAGAGTAAGTGTGTGTGTGTGTGTGTGTGTGTGTGTAAGAGCTGTCAGATGAGAGATAATTCAGATCAATAACAGAATTCATCAATGGTCATATTTTGTCGTTAATGATGTACTCATCTGTAACATAAATCAATGAGGCTTTGCTCAAATATGAGTATATTCAAATTGGTGTTAATTTCGTTAATGAAAACTATGACAAAAAAATGTTTGTTGACAAGCTTTTTTCCCATGACTAAAATGAGATGAAGACGAGATGACAATAAGATCAATAAACGATAACTATGACTATATCAACATGTAATTTCATTGACGATAAAAGACGAGACTCATTGACTAAAACTAGACTAAAATAAAATGGGATAAGGTTGACTAAATATGTGACCCTGGAGCACAAAACCAGTTATAAGGGACAGCTGAATAAATAATATAAATAATCTTTCCATTGGTGTAAGGTTTGTTATGATAGGACAATATTTGGCTGAGATACAACTATTTGAAAATCTGGAATCTGAGGGAGCAAAAAAATCTAAATATTGAGAAAATCTCCTTTAAAGTTGTTCAAATGAAGTTCTTAGCAATGCATATTACTAATCAAAAATGAAGTTTTGATATATTTACAGTAGGAAATTTACTAAATATCTTCACTGAACATGATCTTTACTTAATGTCCTCATGATTTTTGGCATAAAAGAGCAATGTATCATTTTGACCCAAATATACCTATGCTACTTATGACTGCCTTTGTGCTCCAGGCTCACAAATGATAAAAACTAACAAGGACATTTAACACAGATTAAATGTCAAATTAGCTGACTAAATGAACACTAATTCAAATGACTGATGTGTGTCTGAATCAATCACCTCTCCGGCGAAGAACAGCTTGCCCTGCACGTCTTCGGCGATGATGTCGTAGGCCTCGCCGCTGCCGCCCGTCTTCACGAAGCTGTAGGACATCTGAGCCCACGGGTCCGTGCTCCAGCGGGTCACCAGGAACCGGAGCGGAGCCGGAACCTCCTGCGGCACAGAGTCAGAAACACAGGTGAGCCGCAGAGGTCTGAGTCCCGAGCGTCACGAGAGAAGGACTGATGCAAGTCACCTGCTCCTGGAAGAGCTCTCTGAGGACACTCATGCACAGATCCACCACCTGAGAGTCCTGAAGATCCCTGAGCAGAGACAGAGCCTCGCCGGTGACCACCGCCATCAGCACACACTCCTCACCCTGCACACACACACACACACACACACCTCAGCGATCCTCGAGCAAACATAACAACTATTAACAGAAGAAGATCTGCATGATGTTTTTATTTGGTCCTTCTCTGAATAAGCTATTTACACACATGAGCCAGTTCAAAAGTTTACACACCCATGATTTTTAATATTGTGTGTCGTTATCTGGAAGATCTATAAATATTTTCTCAAAGCGGCATGATGCAGGGCCAGTTCACACAAAAATGATCATTCGGTCATCATTTACTCGCCCTCACATCGTTCCAAATCTGTATGTTTCTTTCCTCAAAAGAAGATGTTTTGAATAATGTTACTAACTGAACAGTTTCTGGTCCCCATTGATTGCCATATTTTTTTCCATAATATTAAAGTCAATGGCTGCCAAAACTGTTCTTTTTAAACATTCCTCAAATTATCTTCTTTTGAGTTCAGCAGAAGAAAAAAATTGTACAGGTTTGAACAATATGAGGGCTTAAATAATGAAAAAAAAAAATTTTTTGGGTGAACTCTCTTTCAAGGGGACATTGGATGCAAAATTCACTTTTATCAGGTGTTTGTATATAAATATACAAACATATTTTATCACATATACAATGATAAAAACCCATTCGCTCTTTTTAATTCCCAAAAAATCTAAAGAGTCTCAATTATCAAGCCGTTTTGATTTTCTGAGCAGTATGACATCATACTACTCAAACCCTGCCCACGGCCTCTAGCAGACTGTCCAGTATTAGCATATCTCCGCCCTCATTATCATTTAAAGGGACATGCACCGAATCGGGTTGCTGTGAACAGAGCTGTGTTTGACGGTAAAAAGGGTGTTGTTTTACACTTCCATTGAGGAATTTTAACCAAAGTACATCGCAGACATTTCACGAAGACCCTAAAGAGTCATAACTAGTGAAAAATGGCTAGTCAAAATCATTTTTGCTTAGATGGAACAGCAGCTACGCTAATTATGTCTCTATTTGTTTCTCTGTTGATTAACATCCCGTGGTAACTAGGAATGACAGAAGCTTCAGTCTGGATCCAACCCTTAAATGATCTGAGATGACCGAACACCTGAGAAAAGATGATGCCAACCCCTCAGAGGACCTCAGAGGATGCCAACGCTCAGACAAATTTTGCCATAAGTTAAATATATTAAGGTTCTGCAATATATAAATATATTGTGGAAACTTAATTTCCTGTAGTGCTGCCTTGCAACAATTTATATCGTAAAAAGCGCTATACAAATAAACTTGAACAATGGCATCTGATGTCCCCTTTAAGAGCGGGGGGTGAAAACTTTTAGAATTTTTCTAGCTGTATGTAAATTTATGACCACAAATGTAGAACTGTGTTGTGCAAGAGACATTAGTAAAACATCACATATAATACTGAATTTGATCAGCATTTTTCTGAGGGTTAATCTCAATTTGCCAAGCGTGCAGAAAGGAGCGGCGCACCTGCGGACACATGTCGTAGAACACACTGAACAGCCCTCTCTTCTCCAGACAGGGCGGGACATGGCCGAAATAATCCGCTCCCTGGATTTTACCGTCCCAGAAGCGTGTAGGGAACTGGAGTGCCACCTGAAACACAGCGAGGAGCGGTGAGCGCTTCAGCGGGCGAGAGACACTAACAAACACTGACACGGACAGTCGCTCACCTTCTCAATGACTCCGGCTCCCAGACTGTGGATGGCTTTGAGCTTCCTGTCAGGCAGAGGAGGACTGAACCTGATGAGGTTCTTCTGGAGCAGAGCCAGCGGAGCCGTCACCAGAACCTGCAACACACAGCAGCCGTCAGACAACACACTCACAGGAGGAGGAGTAACAACATGACAGAGTCACCAGTGTGTATGTGTGTGAGAGAGAAACCTTCTGTGCGCTCCAGCGAGAGCCGCAGCTGGACATCACAGTCACTTCCTCTCCAGAGTAATTCACGTGCTGCACCTGCACGCGCACACACACACACACACACACACCCCTGAGAGTGAGCGGATAAGTGACGGGGTGAAGAACAGCTCTGTCTGTGCGTACGTGAATGCGTGCGTGAGTGAGTGTGAGTGCAAGAGTGAGTGCGTGTGTGTGCGCGTGTGTGTGTGTGTGAGTGTGGTGAAGTACCGCAGTATTGAGCCGGATGTCGAGTCCCTGAGCGAGTTTGTGCAGGACTGATGAGTATCCATCAGTGAGCAGCGTGTGATCTCCAGAGAACTGAGCAAAACACTCATTATGATCCCACGAGCGCGCAGACACCTGCACACACACACACTACATGAATATCACGCTCAACACACACACTCACTCTCACACACACACACACACACACACACACACACTACATGAACATCACACTCAACAAACTCACTCACACTACCTGAAATTCATGCTCAACACACACTCACACACTAACTACCACACACACTAACTAGCACTCACTCACTAACTGCCACACACTCACTCACTAACACACACACTCACTAGTACTCACTCACTAACGCACGCACACACACCTGGTCCAGTGTGCTTCCGCAGGCGTATTCCAGGTTACTGAGATGGAAGTGCAAAACTTTCTCCTCCAGGTCGGTGAACTGAAGTCCAGACTCCTGCAGGAACGTCTTGTACACTTCCTGGATCTTTTCTGAACATACGGCACAACATGAACAGACAAACTCCCATCAGTTTTACCCTGAAGTGTAGTAGTATTATTATTCTAACACAGTGTCAGCAGCAGGGCTACATCTTCATGACAAGAAGAAAGTGAATGACAAATTAATACAATTACCCAAAAACTTTAGATTCCAATAGTTAATTCAACTACTACCGACACCTACCATTAACTAAAAATAACTGACATTTCTAGAAAATCTTCTTCTCACACTGGGATTAGTTTGATGTAGCAGCATTGTCCTGAACTGTATCCCGTTCACTGAATTTTGATTCATTCAGCAGAAGTAAACCTCTGATTGATGAAAGAACGATGTGTGTGTCTCATAAGTGATAGAGCAGGTCACATGAGGTGAGTCTCACCGCCCAGTGGTGCATCCTGGGACTGCGACTTGTCTTTCCTCCACTCGGACACGGCATCCAGCACGGCATTAAAGTGGAAGTCCATGCGTTTGTCCAGAGCCGGATCTGTGACGCGTCCACCTTCATGAAGGAGCTCGCAGCGGGCGCCCAGAGTGTGCATCCGCAGACCCAACTCAACACCAGCAGAAGCACAGCAGAGACGTCACTCACTCACTCACACACACACACACACACACACACACCCCAACAGCATACCAAACCACAGTGTGTGTGTGTGTGTGTGTGAGAGAGAGTGTGTGTGTGTGAGAGAGAGTGTGTGTGTGTGTGAGGGAGAGAGTGTGTGTGCTTGAGTGTGCAAGTGTGTCTGTGCGTCTGTGTGTGAGCATTTTTGTGACAAATGAGGACATAAATGTGTATAATGACACAGGTATGACACAGGTATTATAAGGTGAAGGTGACTTTTCAGGACATTGCCCCATGTCCCCACTTTTCAAAATACTTATAAATCATACAGAATGAGTTTTTTTTGGGAAAGTAGAGTTGTCTCCTGTGAGGACTAAGTTTAGGTGTAGGGTAGGTGTAGGGCAATAGCATGGGATGTCCCCACTTTTCACAAAAACAAAAGTGTGTGTGTGTGAGTATGTGTGAGTGTGCGTGTGTGCGTGAGTGAGTGCGAGAGTGTTTGTGAGTGTTTGTGCAAGAGTGTGTAAGTGTGTGCATGTGAGTGTGCACGAGAGTGTGTGTGTGTGTGTGTGTGTGTGTGAGCGTGCGTGAGTGCGTGTATGTGAGTGTGAGTATGAGTGTGAGTGTGTGTGATACCTGCTCACACATCAGGGCGATGGGGTTGTTGATGCAACCGTTGACAATCTGAGCTCCGCGGCCCACCGTCACGCCCAGCGACGCATCGTCCCAAACTCGCCCTCCGATTCGCTCCCTGGCCTCTAGAACCACCACCTGTCCACCAATCAGAGAACAGACCATAAAGAACCAAGCACTCCTTATAAAACAGACCGTTAATAAACAGACTCTTCATTCTGACCGGACGGACAATTATTTCAGAAACAATACTTTTTCAGTCTCTCCCTAACAGTCCAGAACTACAACAACGTTTTATAATAAAGCCAAAACATCTCTTCTTGGACAGATGGAAGGAATAAAAGTTAGGAATACAACTATGCCAAAATTTGCTATGATTATATTCTTGTAGTTTTCACTTTATTCTCAAAATAATATATATATATATTATTTTGAGAATAAAGAAAGAATGCTTTCAGCACCTTGTTGAATCAATGCCACGTAGAATTAAGGCAGTTCTGAAGGCGAAAGGGGGTCAAACACAGTATTAGTATGGTGTACCTAATAATCCTTTAGGTGAGTGTGTATATATATATATATATATATATATATATATATATATATATATATATATATACCATACTAATACTGTGTTTGACCCCCTTTCGCCTACAGAACTGCCTTAATTCTACGTGGCATTGATTCAACAAGGTGCTGAAAGCATTCTTTAGAAATATTGGCCCATATTGATAGGATAGCATCTTGCAGTTGATGGAGATTTGTGGGATGCACATCCAGGGCACGAAGATCCCGTTCCACCACATCCCAAAGATGCTCTATTGGTTGAGATCTGGTGACTGTGGGGGCCATTTTAGTACAGTGAACTCATTGTCATGTTCAAGAAACCAATTTGAAATGATTCGAGCTTTGTGACATGGTGCATTATCCTGCTGGAAGTAGCCATCAGAGGATGGGTACATGGTGGTCATAAAGGGATGGACATGTCAGAAACAATGCTCAGGTAGGCCGTGGCATTTAAACGATGCCCAATTGGTACTAAGGGGCCTAAAGTGTGCCAAGAAAACATCCCCCACACCATTACACCACCACCACCAGCCTGCACAGTGGTAACAAGGCATGATGGATCCATGTTCTCATTCTGTTTACGCCAAATTCTGACTCTACCATCTGAATGTCTCAACTGAAATCGAGACTCATCAGACCAGGCAACATTTTTCCAGTCTTCAACCGTCCAATTTTGGTGAGCTCGTGCAAAATGTAGCCTCTTTTTCCTATTTGTAGTGAAGATGAGTGGTACCCGGTGGGGTCTTCTGCTGTTGTAGCCCATCCGCCTCAAGGTTGTGCGTGTTGTGGCTTCACAAATGCTTTGCTGCATACCTCGGTTGTAACGAGTGGTTATTTCAGTCAAAGTTGCTCTTCTATCAGCTTGAATCAGTCGGCCCATTCTCCTCTGACCTCTAGCATCAACAAGGCATTTTCGTCCACAGGACTGCCGCATACTGGATGTTTTTCCCTTTTCACACCATTCTTTGTAAACCCTAGAAATGGTTGTGCGTGAAAATCCCAGTAACTGAGCAGATTGTGAAATACTCAGACCGGCCCGTCTGGCACCAACAACCATGCCACGCTCAAAATTGCTTAAATCACCTTTCTTTCCCATTCTGACATTCAGTTTGGAGTTCAGGAGATTGTCTTGACCAGGACCACACCCCTAAATGCATTGAAGCAACTGCCATGTGATTGGTTGATTAGATAATTGCATTAATGAGAAATTGAACAGGTATTCCTAATAATCGTTTAGGTGAGTGTATATACACACACACACACACAGCGTAACTGCGTTCTTCAACTATGAGCAGGATCATGTGTCTCAGTGAAGCTAGTTCATGTGCAGTAGGGCTTCAGGTGGCTTTCATCAGTGGTTTGTGTGAGTTGTACCTGCATGCCGAAGTTCTGGAGTTGTCTAGCAGCAGCGAGCCCCGCAGCACCAGCGCCGATGACCAGCACCTTCTGCACAGACACGTGGAGAGATCGTTACACACGGAGAGATCATTACACACAGATAAATCATTACACACGGAGATCGTTACCCACGGAGAGATCGTTACACACGGAGAGATTGTTACCCACGGAGAGATCGTTACCCACGGAGAGATCGTTACCCATGGAGAGATTGTTACCCACAGAGAGATCGTTACCCACGGAGAGATCGTGAGAGATCGTTACACACGGAGAGATCGTGAGAGATCGTTACACATGGAGAGATCGTTACACACAGAGAGATCGTGAGAGATCGTTACACACTGAGAGATCGTTACACACAGAGAGATCATGAGAGATCGTTACACATGGAGAGATCATGAGAGAACGTTACACACTGAGAGATCGTTACACACAGAGAGATCATGAGAGATCGTTACACACGGAGAGATCATGAGAGAACGTTACACACGGAGAGATCGTTACACATGGAGAGATCGTGAGAGATCGTTACACACTGAGAGATCGTTACACACAGAGAGATCATGAGCGATCGTTACACACGGAGAGATCGTTACACACGGAGAGATCGTTGCCCACAGAGATCGTGAGAGATCGTTACCCACGGAGAGATCGTTACCCACGGAGAGATCGTTACACACGGAGAGATCGTTACCCACGGAGAGATCGTTACCCACGGAGAGATCGTTACACATGGAGAAATCGTTACCCACGGAGATATTGTTACACACGGAGCGATCGTGAGAGATCGTTACACACGGATAGATCGTGAGAGAACGTTACCCACGGAGAGATCGTTACACACTGAGAGATCGTTACACATGGAGAAATCGTTTCCTACGGAGATATTGTTACACACGGAGCGATCGTGAGAGATCGTTACACACGGATAGATCGTGAGAGAACGTTACCCACGGAGAGATCGTGAGAGATCGTTACACACAGAGAGATCGTTGCCCACAGAGAGAACGTGAGAGATCGTTACACACAGAGAGATCGTGAGAGATCGTTACACACGAAGAGATCGTTAGAGATCGTTACACACTGAGAGATCGTTACCCACAGAGAGATCGTGAGAGATCGTTACACACGGAGAGATCTTTACCCACGGAGAGATTGTTACACACGGAGAGATTGTGAGAGAACGTTACCCACGGAGAGATCGTTACATACAGAGAGATCGTGAGAGATTGTTACAAACTGAGAGATCGTTACACACAGAGAGATCATGAGAGATCATTACACACGGAGAGATCGTGAGATATTGTTACAAACTGAGAGATCGTTACACACAGAGAGATCATGAGAGATCATTACACACGGAGAGATCGTGAGAGATCTTTACACACGGAGAGATCGTTACCCCCAGAGAGATCGTGAGAGAACGTTACACACGGAGAGATCGTGAGAGATCGTTACACACAGAGAGATCGTGAGAGATCGTTACACACGAAGAGATCGTTAATTCTCAGCCGTCTCAGAGTCACTGTAGAGCAGCGTGTTTGTGCACTCAACTGCACTGCGTTCCCATTGCTTTTCTACACTCATGACAGTGCACTAAAAATTTATGTTGGAAGTTCATATAAAAAAATTAAGAAAAAAGATTCTAAAAATAACATTAACGAACATTACTTTGGTGTAATACAATGTGTTTACACTGTTTATTAGTTTAAAAAAAAAAAACATTTTCCACATACTGTACAGAATTGTTGCTACTCTATGTCCTGCCTTTCTGAAACACGTTCTTTTTTTACAAAGCTCATCGTTCTGAAAAGAACGGTGTGCTCTGATTGGACAGCTATCTGATGCGCTGTGATTGGCCGAATACCTCAAGCATGTGATGAAATGTTACATCCCTTACCATATTTGGAAACACACAGCGTCTCCACAACAACAATACTACAGCGAGAATAAAGTTATGCCTTCTTTCTTTGCGTAAACATTTGTGCGGTGTCATGTAAATCTTCCCACACCGTGACATAGCCTAGATATGTGGGGCGTGTTTGAATGAGGTATTTTAGGAAGGCGTGGACGAGTCTTAACTTTTATAAAGAATATCTCTTTGGGTTTGAGACTTTAGTCTTTGTGATTTTAAGGATCTTATATATGCACAAACAGCATGTAATACTCCAAAAGTAAGCTTGAAATTGCACCACATGACCCCTTTAAGACACTTCCCCCTCAACTCTCCTGACATTGTCTCACGTTGTGCTGTGACTCGGGCAGCAGCGGCCACTTGATCTGCAGCGCTCCGGTGTTGATCAGGCCCTTCCGGGTCATGAAGAACAGAACCCGATCCAGCTCCTGCACGCAACGGACACGCACCAGCCCACGCACGATCACATGAGAAGCGCACTTCTGCAGCGTCAGAACCTCCTGAGAGAGAGAGAGAGAGAGAGAGAGAGAGAGAGAGAGAGAGAGAGAGAGAGAGAGAGAGAGAGAGAGAAAGAGAGAGAGAGCAAACATCACATCAACACAATCCAGCCATCCTCAGGTTTCATCTGCCCTGACAGACTCACACAAGCCCAGACCTGCTCGGACCTCCTGCATTGCTTACAAACATGATAATGAACGGAAAGTCAACACAAACTCCAGAGAAAGCCTCCTGAGCATCCCACTGCAGCATGTGAACGGACGAGCAAACATCGGGCACCTTGCAGTCTTGGTTCCAGGCCGCCAGCACCAGGTTCCTCAGCGCCAGGTACATGGTGGGATCTCTGGAGAACTCGGGGAACTCGTACAGCTCGTCCAGCTCCATCATGTCGGGTCTGACACACAGGGCTTTCCCACACTCGTTCGGCTGATAGAAGGGCTGGAAATAGGGCGAGAGTCCGGGGACTACAGATGAACACACACACACACACACACACAGAGCGACGGTGATGTTCACTATTCCCACTTACAAGCCAATATCTGCTCAATAACCCCTATTAAAACAAGACAAAACAGGTGAACAGAGTAAACATGAGAACTAATATATATCAGCGCACATTAAAACAGCTGTTTTGTATTATAAATGCTTTGTTTATATTGTTGTTTATAATAAAATATGCAGTAAATTTACATACATTTCCAGAACAAAAATCTAAACATTGGCTCATAATTCTTGTTTGATTTTGTTTAACTTTTTTGAGAGAGGATTTTGGATTTCTCTTTTTATCACTCCATTAATCAGAAAATACGGTCAACAGACAGAAAACAAACATTTTCACCATGTTTTTAGGAGTAAAATGTTGTATAAATCAGTGTGAATGAAATGTGTCCCTGCAGCACAAAAGCAGTCATCAGTAACACAGGTATATTTGTAGCAATAGCCAACAATACATTGTATGGATCAAAATTATACATTTCTCTTTTATGCCAAAAATCATTAGGATATTAAGATCATGTTCCATGAAGATATTTTGTACATTTCCTACCATAAATATATCAAAACTTCATTTTTGATTAGTAATATGCATTGCTAAGAACTTCATTTGAACAACTTTAAAGGTGATTTTCTTAATTTTTTTGCTCCCTCAGATTCCAGATTTTCAAATAGTTGTATCTCAGCCAAATATTTTCCTATCATAACAAACCATACATCAATGGAAAGATCATTTATTCAGATGATGTATAACTCAAAAAATTGCCCCTTATGACTGGTTGTGTACTCCAGGGTCACAAATATGAACAAACCTTCAGAATAAAGAGAGGAATAAAATTGTAAAGTGTGGTGTTTGTAAGAGAAAAAACTCTTTAAAGATTGAAATACAGACGCAAATAGATAAGTGCAATAAAATAAACACTTTAATGTGCATTTTAGATGTTTGTTTTTTCCAAAATCGAGCAGTGCATGAAAAACAATGATTCCGCTGTATTAGGTCATCATGTAATGCACATCTGTCAATAATGGGATCATGTGGATCATGAAAGCAGTGGCTGGAGAGTTGGATCTGGTTCTGACTCACTGTGAGGCGGAGCAGTTCTCCGGTGCTCGGGCGAGGCAGACGGGCTCATGCCCACACAGTCAGGGTAATAGGCGGAGAGGAAGGGACTGGCAGGACTGTCCTTAAACAGTGGCGGCAGGATGAGCATAGAGAGCCACCAGCTGTCCTTCACGCCGGCCACCCGCTGAACACACACACACCCAACCACCAATCAGATCCTCCCGCAAACAATCAGATTACAGCACAGCCAAAATGCCATGGTTGGCTCAGATTTTGCTAAACTGCATGCTTTTTCACGACTGTGGGTGAATAAGTGAAGCTGTGCATCTCAACTGGTTCTGACGGGTGACAGACAGCAGGTCAATTACAAACCATATAATCATGCAGAATTATGATATCAACAAGTTTAAAAGGGTCATGAATGGAAAAACCAAAATTCACTTGTTTTTTTGGCATATAAGAGGCCATTGGACTATAAAAAAGGATGAGTGCGCCAAAAAAGCCAAAATGACAGCTTGTGGAATGTTCTACTCTGTGATGTAATAGTTTGGATAAGCACCGCCTCCACAGAAGATCATCAGTAGGTGCGTTCGACTTGAAGCACGGCTACAGACGGTGGTCAACGAGAGTAGTCAGGGGCGGAGTTGAAAACGGAGTCGTTAAGTCGGACACTTCGGGGCTCTCGTAGTTTGCTGCATCTACCTCAGTCATGGCAGATCACGTGGCGTTTGCTTGCTTTATTGCAGACGAACTGGAAGCTATAGAAATGCCGTTATTGTTGTATGAAATTGAGCACAATGAGCAAGGAAAGTGAGTAAAGGTTCAATGTAATAAGTATTGTTTTTATATATCCAAAGGGACATGGGACCATACCCAACACCAGTGTGACTCGTTATTTCTAATACTAACCAATCAATGCAATTACACTTAACAATTTTCATTAGAACTTTTACTTTTACTTTACTTTTGTCATTTAGCAGACGCTTTTGTCCAAAGCGACTTACAAATAAGAAAAAGTAACTAAAACTAAAAAGTTAGAAGTTATTAGTATTAGAAGTGATTCTTTTTTTATTACTATGTTGGTTTATGTTTTAATAAACCTTTAAGATGTATGTAATATTTTGAAAGGGTGTCATCACGACAGAAACAAGTTTTAAGTAAATAAACAGAACATATTGAAAATTTGACTTGTGCAGTATGATTCATTATGTGTGTTTTTGCTACTGCAACTTAATAAAAATAATCTATGAAGATAATAATTAATAATAATAATTGTATGTACTAAATGTGGTTTTCAGATAAAAGAATTAGGATGTTACATATTTGTTTACTTATTTTACTATTTCTCCAGTTAGGTAAGCACATTTTAGTAAGACAAAACACCATGAACATACGTGAACACCATGAACAGGCCTACGGATAAGCCCAATTTATTTGCCTTTCTATTATGATTTATACCAGCTTATGAAAGTGATCTGAATGTTGTATTAAGTTGACATCCAGCCAGAGTTGTTGGCAGTAATCACATGCAAGTGAAGATGGATGAACCCAGCAACTAGACCATTAGTATCAATCAGAATCCATGATGACCATTATATTAAAAGTCTGTAAGATTGACACTTGATTTATTCCATAACAAAATGATTATCTAAATAGGTTATGCAGCTTAATACTGTAAAGGGTCTGTATGAAAAAGGTCCAAAATAAACCTATGCACAAAACCTATATAAACGAATTAACAAAAAAGTGATTGCAGTAAAAATAATTGTAATCTTTTAATAAACATGATTTACGAGATGAAAATGACATGAAAAGTTAATTTATTTTAATTTTTTTGAAAGTCCGTATATGAGCATTAGTGGGACTGAAGTTGTCAGAATGAACCCGAAATACACGTCCTTGTTGTCATGTGGTGAATTTGGCCAATCGTGAAACAGCTGTGTCGTCATCAGCGCTCCCGCAGTCGCTCTGGAGAAATTGCGCCGG
>NC_136747.1:31607544-31615044 GCF_936440315.1 Barbus barbus
TGTGTGTGTGTGAGTGTGTGTGTGTTTCGATTACGAGTCCGACTCTCTAACCATTAGGCCACGACTTCCCCCATGGTTCAATGGTTCTGTGTGATAGTGTGAATGTGTGTGTTGGTCCCTGAGATCTGGAGCGTTTCTGGAACATCATTACTCTAGTTTTTTGGAGGTTGACCGTCAGGGCCCAGGTCTGACAGTAATCCTCCAGCAGATTCAGGCTGTCCTGAAGCCCCTCTTCAGTGGGCGACAGGAGGACCAGGTCATCTGCGTAGAGAAGACACTTTATCTCTGTGTCGTGTAGAGTGAGACCTTGAAAGGGGGCGTGTTCTAATATGTTGGCCAATTGGTTGATGTAGATGTTGAAGAGGGTGGGGCTTAAACTGCATCCCTGTCTCACTCCACGCCCCTGGGGGAAGAATTCGGTTCTTTGGTTCCCAATTTTAACCGCACAATGGCTGGCTGTGTACATTGATTTGATCAAATCATAGAATTTTCCCCCTATTCCACTGTCGATAAGTTTTAGGTATAGTCCTTCATGCCAGATTGAATTGAATGCTTTCTTGAAATCAACGAAACAAGCAAAAATCTTTCCTTTGTTTTGATGTATATATTTGTCAATTAGTGTTTGTAATGTAAAAATGTGATCGGATGTGCGACATTTTGGGAGAAAGCCAGTTTGGCATTTACTCAAGGCATTGTGCTTCGTAAGGAAGTGTAACAGTCTGGTGTTTAAGATGCTACAGAACACCTTCCCCAGGTTACTGTTCACACAGATGCCTCGGTAGTTGTTGGGGTCTAGTTTATCTGCGTTCTTGTGAATGGGGCTGATGAGGCCCTTGTTCCAGATCTCAGGGAAGAACCCGACACACAGAACATCATTGAAGAGTTTTAGCATGGCCAGTTTGAAGCTTTGCTCTGTGTGTTTCAGCATCTCGTTCAGGATGCTGTCGACACCACAGGCTTTCTTGGGCTCAAGGACCCCTAATTTATCTTCCAATTCTTTCATTGTTATGGGGAAATCTAAGGGGTTTTGATTCGCTTTAATCGATCTTTCTAAATGGTCTAGTTTATTAATTATTTAACTTTGATTTGAATTTTGGTTGGGCTATATAATTCTTGGAAATGAGTTTTCCACGTCTCCCCATCTTGGATCGCCAGAGTTTCTTGATTTGGTTTGTATAATAATTTCCATTTATCCCAAAATTTGTGTGAATTTATAGATTTTTCAATTTCTTCAAACTGGTTTTGCAAAAACTGTGCTTTTTTCCGCCGGAGTGTGGCTTTATATAGTTTTAGTGCCTCACAGTAATGAAAGCGGAGGATTATCTGGTTGTCTGTGTTTTTGATTTGATAGATTTCTGAGGTTTTTTCTCAGAGTCTTACAGTCCAAATCAAACCATTTGTCAGTATCTAAACATTTTTTCTTTGGTTTAACAATGGTCAAATGACTTTTTTGTGCTGTTTTGTATAATATGTTGTTATTTATTGTTGTTAAAATTACTCTCTCTCTCTCACACACACACACACACACACACACACACACACATAAAACAGAGTAAAGAAAGGAAAAACAGAAATCTAGGGTGAATAGTGTCAAAATGCTTGTTTTAGTTATAAAATATTTGTTCTTGTTAAATTAACCGTGTTCATTGATTATTTAAATAATGCATCTTGGAAAAAGGGAGACAACTACAGGCAAGAAGGGTGTACAACGGGTTGAATCAGCCATCTTCTCAGTTCATACAAGCTGTTGAGAAGGATGTTTTATGACCGGACCAGCAGTATTTATTGTCTGTTTGGTGCTCTTCATGTCCTTTCCAGATTTCCTTAGGTACATTAAACACTAAAGTGAATGTGCTCAGCCAAATTATCTCCGCGTGGCCATTATTGAAATAGAAGAACATACGAATCAAGAGGGGTTACAATGGTGCCGTGAATCCCGTTCATGATCGACGCAACGCTGAGGGTGTAATTACAACGGAGTAAGGCATGGGTTAGAAGAGTGCTGGAGAGGCTGTTTATGATCAACACAACGTAGATTGTCGAGGGACCGACGAGAACGGAGTGTGACGTAGTCGCCGCGGGTTTCTGGGTTCGCGTGAGGCCAATCGTCGAGGGACTGACGAGGGAGGAGTGCAGCAGAAACGTCGTGGGATTTGGATGGACAATTTGTCTATTGTCAACGGATTTGAAAACTTTCTTTTTTCAACAAACTTTCGAGCAACGGGAAGATCGATGGACTGCAGCTAAGTGACTGTTATTGACAGAGTTTTTTTTTCTGATTTACTTTTAGTGCTTTCAAGTGTTAGGGGTATTGTGAAAATGGCTGAGGGTGGTGCAGATCGTTGCCTGGGGTTGGACGGGGAAAATACCTGATGCAGTTTTCTAGTACAAAATCAGGACGGAGTGAAGAAAATTTTAGGACCAGTGACCATAAAGCAAGGGAGAATTACATGATTCATGATGTCAATCAGACTTTCCCTGTCACTTCTACTCCCAGACCAGATAAAATGGAGATGTCTAGCAATCGTGACGTCAGTGATCTTGGCGTCTTAGTTGAAGAACTGGGTCGAAAAATGGGCGAATCAGTTACTGCTAGACTCTTGTCAGAAGGTGGATTCCGAGTGCCCTCTCCGAGTGCACTCGGAGAGTTTTTATTAATGACTCGCTTACTGTTAATGCCATGCTAGACACTGGCTCTATGGCCTGTACTCTGAGTGATTCGGTAGTCATTAAGTTGAGGGAAAATGGTGTCTTGGATACTGTTAAGGAGGAAGAAACTGATGTCATCATTATAGGATACGGTGGCAAACGAGTGTTCCCAAAGAGTGTGCTTGAACTTAAACTAGATTTTTATGGCTGTGATGTTATTGTCCCATGTCTTGTTGTTCCTGGCCAAGGTGACGACCTCATCTTAGGGACAAACGTCATTAAGGATCTTGTCCACAGTCTGAAGGGCTCTGACAGATATTGGGAACTGATCTCTACGCCCAGTGGACCTAATTCAGTGTGATGATTTTTTGTCGATGCTGGCTGGTATATGTCGATGGAGGGGCGAATCAGTTCCGGATGTTGTCGGTACAGTGAAACTTAATCATGCAGTCACACTTTCACCTGGCCAGGAACATCTTGTCTGGGCCAAACTACCCACTAAGTCATGTGGTCAACCGGGCAGTACTGTCGTGGTGGAGCCATCTAGATTCCATTCTGCCTCTAGGAAAATTTTGGAGGGTCGTGTTGTTTCCCCTCTTTGGGGTGACGGCTGGATACCACTAAAGTTGATCAATCCTAGCGACAAGCCAGTAACGCGGAGGCGAAACACTAAAATAGCTGACGTTTACCCTTGTATTGCGTTGGAGGATGTGTGCGGAACAGGGCCTGAGTCCACACTACGGTCAAGTGTTCAGCTGTCAGCAACTGAACCAAATAAATCTGATACTCTAAGCAACAGGCTTCAAAACTGTGGTTTGGAGACTGTTGACTTAGAGAAGTGTGAAGTGTCCGATTTTTGGAAGGCAAAGCTGTGTGATTTAGTGCTTGAATATGAGTCAATTTTTTCCAGACATTCTCTTGACTGTGGCAAAGTCAAGGACTTTGTGCACAGAATTCATCTGTTTGATGAGAGACCGTTTCGCTTACCTTTTAGGCGAGTTCCCCCTTCACAGTACCAGAAGTTGCGTGCCGCTTTAAATGAAATGGAAGAGAGGGGTATAATACGCAAGTCCGTTAGTGAATTCGCGTCGCCTTTGGTTTTGTGCTGGAAAAAGAATGGCGATTTGCGGATTTGCACACACTTCCGTTGGCTTAACGCGCGTACCGTGAAAGATGCGCACCCTCTGCCTCATCAGGAGGATTGTCTTGCTGTGCTCGGTGGCAATTCATTGTTCAGTACTATGGATTTGACTTCGGGGTTTTATAACATCCCACTACATGAAGATGACAAAAAGTACACAGCATTCACTACGCCGGTAGGGTTGCACGAAAATAACAGGCTACCTCAAGGCCTTTGCAGTTCTCCTGCAAGTTTCATGAGAATGATGACTAAGATCTTCGGTGACCAAAATTTCCTGTCTCTGTTGTGTTCCCTGGATGATTTAATGGTCTTCGCACCTAGTGAAGAGGTTGCACTGCAGAGGCTTGAAATGGTTTTCGGAATGTTGAAAAAACACAATTTGAAATTGTCACCGAAAAAATGTCACTTCTTAAGATGCTCTGTAAAATTTCTTGGTCATTTGATCACAGAGGAAGGCGTGTCTACAGACCCCGGAAAAGTCGAGGCAATTGCTAAAATTGCTTCTGCCGATTTAATGTGTCCTGATGGTGTCACCCCATCGGTTAAGAAAATTCAGTCTTTTCTTGGTCTCATTATGTGGTACCAACGTTTCATCGAGCATTGTTCATCCCTTGCACTTTTTGCTTTGACTAGTGGAGTTAAGAAAGCCAGAGGAGTGTGGCGCGGAGGGGCTCCTACGTTCAGAAAGCTAACTACTGATGATTGGTCTCCAGCTTGAGAGGCGGCTTTGTCTGCATTGAAAGAAGCCCTTCTCTCTAATGTGGTCCTTGCACACCCTGACTTTTCCAGACCCTTTATTCTTGCCACCGATGCTTCATCCGACGGGTTGGGCGCTGTGCTTTCACAACTGAGTCCTGGTGAAAACAGGGCTCGACCCATTGCGTTCGCGAGTAAGTCACTGTCCAGAGCACAAGCCAGATATCCAGCGCATCGTCTTGAATTCCTCGCACTTAAGTGGGCAGTATGTGATAAATTTAGCCACTGGTTAAAAGGGCATCGGTTCACGGCTTGGACAGATAATAATCCCTTGACGCACATTTTGACTAAACCTAGGCTCGATGCCTGTGAACAAAGGTGGGTGGCTAAACTCGCTGCCTTTGAGTTCGACATTAAATATGTTCCTGGGTCGAAGAATACTATTGCTGACACTTTGAGCAGGCAACCTTTTGTTGACAGTCGAGTTAGTCATCGCATAGTTAGGGAGCCCTATGAAAAGCTGATAGCGGAGTCAAGGGACCATACCTGTGCAGCTGTCCAGGATGTTTTCAGATTGTCCAATGCCAGTCAGCGAGTGGTCGGCCGTGCGGAAGCGGGTGCTTGTGATGGGATGGGGGTCAACTTCGATGCAGATGAGCCAGGAAGTTTTTCAAGTGCTAAAGTGGCTGCTGTTTTTTCTAATCACCTTTCTTGGGAAGAAGGAATGAGAGTGCAGACTATTCCTCTGGCTGGATTTGTCCAGCAGGTGACAGATGTTGGATTTGATGCTCTTCCTTCATATTCTCTCCAAGATTTGAGAGACAGACAACTCGAGGATGAACACCGGGCGCTCTAACGAGGAGGCTAAAGGCCACGGCCTCTAGCGTCAGTCGCTAGAGCGCCACTTCTTTGAGATCAAGGGAGTGAGGTTTACACGCACCAGCACACTTGCCTGCGTTTGTTACACTGGGAAATATGATCAGAGCCCTTGAGCCACGACCAAAGCATGACTGGCCTCAGATGCTTCATACGTTGACGTTTTTGTACAATTGTACTGCGCACGAAACTACGGGGTTTCCTCCCTTCTATCTAATGTTTGGTCGTACCCCAAGACTACCGATTGATGTCATTTTTAAGAGTGCGTTGAGGGATGATCAGAACGTCTCTTTCCCCAAGTACGTAGAGTCTCTGAACCGGGACTTGAAAGATGCTCTCGCTGTTGCGAAGGCTAATGCTTCTAAAGAGCAGTCTCACCAAGCCCGCATGTACGATCACAGAATTAAGGGTGTGAATATTGAAGTTGGTGATAGAGTTCTTTTAGCCAACAAAAGTGAGCGCGGCAAATGCAAAGTTTCAGACAAGTGGGAAAGTGTGGTGTATACTGTGGTTGATCGTGATCCTGAGACCCACATTTACAAGATTAAACACCCCGTTTCTGGTCAACTCAAAGTAGTACACAGGAATCTACTTCTGTGTGTCAATTTCCTCCCTGTGTGTGACGTTGTAGGGACTTGTGATGAACAAAGTGTGTTTTCTGTAGATGATGGTGTATCTGATGAATATTCTGTAACTTCAGATGAATCAACAACTAATGCTGCACGTCCTGTTGTAGCTGACTTTGTGGCTGACAATAGTCTAGGAATGGGCGAGTTATGTGAGGCTCATGATTCAGCTGAGGTTGTTGGTGAACCACCACGAAGTTTGGTTTCTGAAGATGCTCTTTTGGACCCTTTGGTCCTTCAGGAAAGTCCTGAAATGACTAATGTTTCTATCCTTGATCTCGCTGTTGATGGTGCTGCGAATGGTACAGAGTAGGGATGCACCGATACCAATACTGGTATCGGGTATCGGGTCGATACTGAGCTCATGTACTCGTATTCATTAAAATGCCTCGATACTAAACGCCGATACCACGCATGTGATCAGTGCCATATTCAGACAAAGAAACACCAACAACAACAGACAGTAGAATGTAGTTATTAGAGATTAAGGATGTCTAACATGTACATGCAATGAATATAATGTTAAACATTCAGTATTAATGCCTGTATAGCTGATGTGAGCAAGCTGATAAGCGAAACACGCTGAGTGGATCCAGCGCGCGGCGGCGCAGATGCGCGAGCTTGTCGAGTGAATATCCCTTTCTCACAGATATCACTGGAAAGTTTGTACTTCGGTCGGAAATGTCAAAAACGAGTAAGTAAAACAATGCACACGTTACTTAACAGTAGGGAGAGAGAGATAGAGAGAGAGAGCGCGCACTTCTGTGGTGTGGTCTTTATTGATGTTCGCTCAGCACGCATCATTTGAATTAAAACTAAATCGTAAATATATGACAACATATAGGGGCATTCATTCAATTTAAACATCATTTATTTTTAACCTTAAGCATTGAACACCAGTGAAACACAAGTGAAACTATCAGCCTGTGTGTAATGCGCTAGGCTGTTCTGTACTTGTCCCTTTCATCTGCTCCGGTACACATAAGTGCGCGCGCTGTGCGTGTTTTCCTTGCTTCATGCGTGTTTCTGCAATTATATGGCTTTGAAATCTAAATGTTTCAGATGAAAAATAAATAAAAAAAAATTCTATATCTGAAAATGATTGATTTATAACGAGTGGTTCCCTGCATAATTACAGCAAAAAGCGTGTTTACAGCACTGAGCCGCGGCAATGGAGCAGCTCTAATGCTATTTAAGATGATGTACCATAGAGCAAATAAATAAATACAAAATTAACAGTGAAAGTAACAAAAAATTGTAAATTACATTTTAATGGGCATAATTAAGTGTGAAAAATAACCGAAGGATATACAGTCAAACCAAAAATTATTCAGAGACCAGATATAATTTTTTTTACTAGTGGGTGCAGGACACTATAGTTAATTTAAGTAACTGAGGATAGCAAAATAAAGTAAACTGTGACAAATTATACCCAAAAATTCTTCATACAGTGGACTACCAGTAAAATTGATACAAAAGTGAGACCAAAAATTATTCAGACCAAATAATGGA
>NC_136747.1:31620044-31682544 GCF_936440315.1 Barbus barbus
CTAATAAGTACTATTGAACTACACTAATAAGTACTATTGAGCTACACTAATAAGTACTATTGAGCTACACTAATAAGTGCTATTGAACTACACTAATAAGTACTATTGAACTACACTAATAAGTACTATTGAACTACACTAATAAGTACTATTGAACTACACTAATAAGTGCTATTGAACTACACTAATAAGTACTATTGAGCTACACTAATAAGTACTATTGAGCTACACTAATAAGTTCTATTAAACTACACTAATAAGTACTATTGAACTACACTAATAAGTACTATTGAACTACACTAATAAGTGCTATTGAACTACACTAATAAGTGCTATTGAACTACACTAATAAGTGCTATTGAACTACACTAATAAGTGCTATTGAACTACACTAATAAGTGCTATTGAACTACACTAATAAGTACTATTGAACTACACTAATAAGTACTATTGAACTACACTAATAAGTACTATTGAACTACACTAATAAGTGCTATTGAACTACACTAATAAGTTCTATTGAACTACACTAATAAGTGCTATTGAACTACACTAATAAGTACTATTGAACTACACTAATAAGTACTATTGAACTACACTAATAAGTACTATTGAACTACACTAATAAGTACTATTGAACTACACTAATAAGTACTATTGAACTACACTAATAAGTTCTATTAAACTACACTAATAAGTTCTATTGAACTACACTAATAAGTGCTATTGAACTACACTAATAAGTGCTATTGAACTACACTAATAAGTGCTATTGAACTACACTAATAAGTGCTATTGAACTACACTAATAAGTACTATTGAACTACACTAATAAGTACTATTGAACTACACTAATAAGTACTATTGAACTACACTAATAAGTACTATTGAACTACACTAATAAGTACTATTGAACTACACTAATAAGTACTATTGAACTACACTAATAAGTACTATTGAACTACACTAATAAGTACTATTGAACTACACTAATACGTTCTATTGAACTACACTAATAAGTACTATTGAACTACACTAATAAGTTCTATTAAACTACACTAATAAGTTCTATTGAACTACACTAATAAGTGCTATTGAACTACACTAATAAGTGCTATTGAACTACACTAATAAGTGCTATTGAACTACACTAATAAGTGCTATTGAACTACACTAATAAGTACTATTGAACTACACTAATAAGTACTATTGAACTACACTAATAAGTGCTATTGAACTACACTAATAAGTGCTATTGAACTACACTAATAAGTGCTATTGAACTACACTAATAAGTGCTATTGAACTACACTAATAAGTGCTATTGAACTACACTAATAAGTACTATTGAACTACACTAATAAGTACTATTGAACTACACTAATAAGTACTATTGAACTACACTAATAAGTGCTATTGAACTACACTAATAAGTTCTATTGAACTACACTAATAAGTGCTATTGAACTACACTAATAAGTACTATTGAACTACACTAATAAGTACTATTGAACTACACTAATAAGTACTATTGAACTACACTAATAAGTACTATTGAACTACACTAATAAGTACTATTGAACTACACTAATAAGTTCTATTAAACTACACTAATAAGTTCTATTGAACTACACTAATAAGTGCTATTGAACTACACTAATAAGTGCTATTGAACTACACTAATAAGTGCTATTGAACTACACTAATAAGTGCTATTGAACTACACTAATAAGTACTATTGAACTACACTAATAAGTACTATTGAACTACACTAATAAGTACTATTGAACTACACTAATAAGTACTATTGAACTACACTAATAAGTACTATTGAACTACACTAATAAGTACTATTGAACTACACTAATAAGTACTATTGAACTACACTAATAAGTACTATTGAACTACACTAATACGTTCTATTGAACTACACTAATAAGTGCTATTAAACTACACTAATAAGTGCTATTGAACTACACTAATAAGTGCTATTGAACTACACTAATAAGTGCTATTGAACTACACTAATAAGTGCTATTGAACTACACTAATAAGTACTATTGAACTACACTAATAAGTACTATTAAACTACACTAATAAGTACTATTGAACTACACTAATAAGTACTATTAAACTACACTAATAAGTACTATTGAACTACACTAATAAGTACTATTGAACTACACTAATAAGTACTATTGAACTACACTAATAAGTACTATTGAACTACACTAATACGTTCTATTGAACTACACTAATAAGTACTATTAAACTAGACTAATAAGTACTATTGAACTACACTAATAAGTACTATTGAACTACACTAATAAGTACTATTGAACTACACTAATAAGTACTATTGAACTACACTAATAAGTACTATTAAAGAGTTACTAGTAGCTAATGAATAAATACTAGTGCTTAATGTAAAATTTACTAGTATTTAATATAGTGCTGTCAAATGATTAATAGTAATTAATTGCATCCAAAATAAAAGTTTTTGTTTACATATTATATGTATGTGTACTGTGTATATTTATTATGTATATATACTGTAAATACATACATATACAGTATATATAGATTGAAAATATTTATGTTTATACATTTATATATTTATATTCTTATATTTTATATTATACATAAATATATTTATTATATAAACATAACATATTTTTTCTTAAATGTATACATGCATGTGTGTGTATTTACATATACATAATAAATATACACAGTACACACACATATATTATGTAAACAAAACTTTTATTTTGGATGCGATTAATCACGATTAATCGTTTGACAGCACTAGTTTAAAAATAAGTACTGCTAGCATGAAAATACATTTATGCTTTAAAGGTTAAATGTTAATGGGCCTGCCATACAGTGTTTGCTTCATCTCTCCTTCAGTAATGAGCTCATTTTCTCTCTCGTTTCCAGTCCTCGTTAAAAGAAAGGCAGATTTTCATCTTGAAGAAGGTGGTAAAACAATGCCAGCGTGGATTTGTATCCTAAAAGTTTCATGTAGATGACACTGTCATAATCATGACGACATTAAAAATGGTGTTTTAATAGAAATGGTGTTTTAAAAGCAGAAGTATATAAATGAGTGGGTTTTTGCATAATTGTTTGACGTTCTTTGTTGTGCTGATGTCAGTGTGCTCTAGGATACTACAGTCCCTACAGTCTCAGTTTACAGCACTACAGTCAGCATTTTCCAGCCTCAGATATTATCTGATGTTTATGTGACGCACCGCATGACGCTCTGAGAGGCTCGGTGGAATAATCCTGTGATGATGATGATGATGATGATGAAGGTGATATGATTAACACTTTCCTTAAAGTGCCCTTGTCCAGCTTTTGAGGAACCTCGCTGACATATTTAAGATTATGAACGTTTGTGCTGAAAGAGTGTCCGATCATCCAGAGTATGCCAGAATCCTCTGTGATCTGCTTCAGATATGCAGGTGTGAGATCAGTCTTTATAGTGTTTATAGCACCTGTGAACACACGTGAACTAATCAAATCATCAATGCTTTCTGTCTTCAAGTCTTCCCTTCCTGAAGGAGAAAGCGTCTGACGAGATGAGCTTCGCTGCTGTGGTGACAGACTGTGTGTCTCAGATGGGTGAGCTTCAGTCCAGATCAGCAACATTTAAAAAAGAAGAAAATAATACTTTTATTCATCAAGGCTGCGTTAAATAGATCAAAAGTGACAGTAGAGACATTATAATGTTACAATAGATTTCTATTTCAAATAAATGCTGTTCTTCTGAACTTTCTATTCATCTGTGAATCCTGAAAAATAAAATGCATCACAGTTTCCACAGAAATATTGTGCAGCACAACTGTGTTCAACATTGATAATAATCAGAAATGTTTGTTGAGCAGTAAATCAGTATATTATTATGATTTCTGAAGATCATGTGACACTGAAGACTGGAGTAATGATGCTGAAAATACAGCTGCAGATCACAGAAATACATTACAGTTTAACACATATTCACATAGAAAACAGCAGTTTGAAACAGTTTCAATTCTAATAATATTTCACTATTTTTACTGTATATTTGATCAAATAAATGCAGCCTTGATGAACAGAAGAGACTTTGAAACATTGAAGAATTGTAATTATTCTACACTTCTGACCAGTAATGTAAAGTCAAACAAAGAACCGTATGAAAAAAAACAAAAGTAAAACAGTTTTGAATAATTTTAAATTTTGAGGTTAATGTGCTAAAATAGAGTTTGATTTCTTTATGCAAATTATAACTTGTCTTTCTGTCTTGTGTGGTGATATCTGATCCCAGCTTCAGTTAAATTGAGAGTATTGATAGATTTAGTGAATATGTTCTGTCTCCAGCGGGAGAGTGTTTTCTGTCTGTAATAATGTGTGTGACGGCAGGTTATCTGATGAGGATCCCGCTGCCAGAGGTGAGACAGCAGATCTGCTCCACTGTGATCGCCTTCTACAGCCACGACAAACACCAACACAGCTCTGACGGTGAGAGAGAGAGAGTGTGTGTGTGTGTGTGTGTGTGTGTGTGTGTGTGTGTGTGCGTGCGTGCGTGTGCATGCGTGTGTGTGCATGCGTGTGTGCGTGTCTGTGTGTCTGTGTGTCTGTCTGTGTGTGTGTGTGTGTGTGTGTGTGTGTGTGTGTCTGTGTGTGTGTGTTTTTGTTTTTATATTCCGGTGGGGACTTCAACCTGAATACACACAGACTCATGGGGACTTGTGTCACGGTGGAGACCTAAATTGAGGTCCCCACGGGTAAACAAGCTTATAAATCACAAAGAAATAAGTTTTTTGAAAATCTAAAAATGCAAACAGTCTCCTGTGAGGGCTAAGTTTAGGTGTAGGGCAATAGAATATACGGTCTGTACAGTAGAAAAACCATTACGCCTATGAGAGTCCCCACAAGAAAGTGAAACAAGTGTGTGTTTCAGGTGTGTGTCGTCTGGACTACAGAGCTCTGATGCTGGAGCGCAGTGGTCTGGCTGAGACGCTGGTCATGTCTCTGGCTCTGATGGAGGAGCAGCTTCTGGTCAAACTGTGTCTCCTGCAGACGCTGCAGATCCTGTCCAGAACATCAGGTGACCAATCAGAGCCTGCGCTCGCGCTCCGTGCATCACGGCTGCGTCTGAACCTGCCTGTGTTTCCTGACAGAAGTCAACTGTAACCTGATGCTGAGAGCTCAGGCTGCGCAGAAGATCTGCTTCCACATGAGCGAAGGCGATCCGTCCGGACAGATGCTCTTCAGATCCTCCGAGATCCTGTGGAACCTGCTGGAGAATGGCTCTCGACAGGAAGTGACCTCACAGCTCAGCAGCAGCGACTGCATCGCGTGAGTCAAACACACTTCAGACCTGACCTCACCGCTGGGAGAGCGACTGAAGGGGGTCGCACACCGAACGAGAAGCGCAGCGCCGCGTCGCGTCGCGCCATGTCTTTAAAATTCGAACACATTGTTTTCTATGTGTGTACGCACACCGGCGGCGTCATTCGGCGTCTGTCCGCGGCGCCCAGCAACGACTCAGGACACTGTTCAAATTCCTGCCGCGCCACAGCGCGCCATCTGCATTGTTTTATATTAAATAACATCATATTTGTCTCAAATCGTTGTTAATACATTAGCCTATACCAAGATACCACTGCTGCTAAATACTGTACAGCTTACATTAGTTTTACAGCTTGAATAAAATGAAAACATATTAATTAAATGTATAATAAACGTAATCCTTTTAATCTTTTATATTTCTCTTGAGACATTTTTATATACGCAAAATATTACATTCACTGTCGTCGGCTGCCACCTACTGGATTTATCAGGACACAACCGTTACAACACACTTCAGGTCATTTAAATAGCGGAGTAGCGGACCGCAATGGACGACGAAAAACTAATCAACGAAGTAGGGAAATACCCAGAATTATATGCCACAAACCACAGATTCTTCAAAGACAACATAATGAAGTCATCAGCGTGGGGGAAGATTGCCGATGTCATCGGGTTTTCAGGTAAGAATGTTTAATTTACGATCTGAGGTAAAATGTTCAGTGACAGTCTAGCAACAACTGCATGTAATTGTACAGTACAATCATAAAATAGCGTACAGTACAGACATTGTCTTAACTTCATAATGTCCTTAAAAATAACAATAATGTTGACCACAAACTGACAATTGTTATTTTAAGTAAACAATCGTGTTGAATTATAACAACCTAACGTTACCTCAACAGGAATATGATTATAATTGAAGTTAACAAAGAAATAAGCATACCTTACACACAAAAATGTATCATCTTTGTTTTTATTGAGAAAAAAAAATCATATTAGTAGCTACAGCATAAGAAATGTTGAAATTGCCTAGTCAACAGATACAACAAAAGAATAACAGATTTTCATAACACAGATACTTTTCATTGATTAACGTTGAAAACTCAGCTATTATCAATTAAAATAATATGTTTAAAATAATAATAATAATATCAAATGACGTTAAAACTCACCCATCTTGCAGCTCAGAACATGTTTCGAATTATAGAATGTACGCGTCTGGTGTGCGATACCTCGAGTTGTCCTAGACGCGGCGCTGCGCTTCTCGTTCGGTGTGCGACCCCCTTGACTGAGCGTCACTAAAGACCGATACACGTTCATCAACTTCACACAGGAGATCCATAAAACCACCACACTTCTTACATTCAGTCCAGTTCTGATTTGATAAAACAGTCCATGTAAATAAAGTGCTAAATACTAAATAAAAAAAGATTGTTCACAGCTGTCACAATGCAATGATTTATTACCAGCAGAAATTAAAAGCATTAGTTCTTTGCATGACAGTAATAGGAGAAATGTGTGCTATGAAAAAGTAATTGACATGAAAATAATGCAAAAACTGCTGATTTTCCTGTGATTATGTGTCAGACGTGGGCTGAGCATGAGCGTGCTCCTGACACTCGTTCAGACCTCTAATGTGATGTGAAACATGGCGCCGCTGATGGCAGCTATTGTGCGTTGCTCTTCAGTGTTCGTATTGCTTTTGTTTGTTTTTCCTGTTTTTTGTTTTTCAAATAAGATCAGTTTTACCAGGGATGATCTGCTGAACATTCGGCAGAACACACCACAAAATCTTCTACCGGTTTTTGATTTTTCGGACGTTTTGCTGGACATTGTAGTTGGTGGAGCCGTAGCTCTGGTCAAACGCTACAGGAGGTGCAGACGGGGGAAGAGAGCCGGCGCGCTCGTGAAACTTCGTCAGCGCGGATTTAGAACGGCGTTACCTAGCATCCATCTGGCGAATCTCCGCTCTCTACCCAACAAAACGGACAAACTCCTTCTGCTCTCCCGGACAAACAAGGACTTTTTCTAACTCTGCTGCTCTATGTTTCACGGAAACCTGGCTGAATGGCGACATACCGGACAGCGCGATCCATCTGCCTAATTACCAGCTGATCAGAGCAGATCGGGACACAGAATCAACGGGGAAATCGCGCGGCGGCGGGACATGCTTTTACATCAATGAGAGGTGGTGTACAGATGTAACTGTGTTAAAGAAGATGTGCTGTTCAGATCTAGAAACGCTCTTCATTAACTGCAAGCCGTTCTATTCGCCGCGGGAGTTCTGCTTGTTCATTCTCGTGAGTGTTTACATTCCACCGCAAGCGCACGTGAGCACAGCTCTACAGAAACTCGCTGATCTGATCACAGAGAGTGAGCAACAACACCCGGACTCTGTTTTAATCATTCTCGGGGACTTTAATAAAGCAAATCTCTCCCGTGAACTGCCAAAATACAGACAGCACATCACATGTCCCACCAGAGACAGTAATATATTGGATCACTGTTACACAACAATAAAGGACACATATCACTCTGTTCCACGAGCAGCTTTAGGACTCTCTGATCACTGTTTGGTTCATCTTATTCCATCCTACAGGCAGAAACTTAAGTCTGCAAAGCCTGTATTAAGATCTGTTAAAAGATGGACTAACGAAACAGAGCAGGATTTACAAGCCTGTTTCGACCTGACTGATTGGACTGTTTTTGAAGCCGCTGCCACCGATCTGGACGAGCTCATAGAGACTGTAACATCTTATATCAGTTTCTGTGAGGATATGTGCATTCCTAACAGGACTCATCTATTCTACAACAATGACAAACCATGGTTCACTGCCAAACTCAGACAGCTCCGTCAGGCCAAAGAAGATGCTCACAGAAAGGGGGATAAAGTATTGTACAAACAGACCAAATACACACTGGAAAAGGAGATCAGAGAGGCAAAGAAGAATTATTCTGACAAGCTCAGGAACAAATTCTCTTCCAGTGATCCTGCTTCAGTGTGGTTAGGATTGAAGGACATCACCAGCTACAAAACACCACCCCCCAGCACTCTGGAGAATCAACACCTGGCAGACGACTTAAACAAGTTCTTTTGTCGTTTTGAACGATCACCCCACACCCGCCCAGAACACCCCTCCACACAACCATTCACACCTCCAGCAACCCCTCTCTCCCCCACACCTACAATTCAAATCAGCGAAGACGATGTGTGCCAGGTCTTCAGGAAGAACAAAAGCAGGAAAGCACCTGGTCCAGACGGTGTGTCACCAGCCTGCCTAAAAATCTGTGCTGATCAGCTGGCCCCCATCTTCACACAGATCTTCAACAGGTCACTGGAGCTTAATGACTACAGACCTCAGGGCTCGACAGTGCAGCATTTCACTCGCATTTGCGACTGAAAATAGATGTGTGCGAACTGGAAAATGTATTTAGGAGCACAAGTGCGAATACAAAACAGCCTAACTTATACAGTAGCCTATAACAAACGTATTAATTTATTCTGTTTATTTATGGAAAAATTGCGATGCAGCCTCATATGATTACTTTAGAACTTTAAAAAGGCAACGGTTTAATTTAAATGAGCACAGATGAGAAGAAAAGCGGAGCGAGTTAAAGTGAAGACGCGCTGAATGACGCACATTCGCCACTAGAGGGCGCTGCCGTTACCCCGGTAACCCAGTAAATAAATCAGCTGCGCTACTTTCCTAAAACTGTGTAAATAATGTTTCACACTCAGTCATTTAGATATTTATATTCGCTTTAGTCTTCACAATAGCATCAAATAATTCTTACTTAAAGACTTAATGAGCTATTTATTTTCAAACATTGTTTCTAAGCTAAAACATGGCCCATCCACTGATCTATAATAGAGAACAGTGGGCCTATCTATATATCAACGACTGATTCGTTATTATTGTTCAGTAACACAAGTTCCATTAGTTCACATGAAAAAAACAATGACTGCATTTATTAATAATGCTATCTTAATTTCAACTTTTAATAATACATTATAAAATCAAAAGTTGTCTTAATATAATTCAATGGAGCTAACATTAACTAACAGTTGTATTTTTTATTAATCAACATTAACAAAGAATATTAACTACTGCAACAATTAGCTATTGCACATTTTTAGTTAATGTTAACCTGCTTTAACTAATGTTAACAAATGGGACTTACTTACCTATTGTTCTTTCGTTCATTTCAACAATCTTTTGCACTCTAATCTTGAAACACTTGTTTACTTTATATTTTTATGTATTTTTTATAAAAGTCTTTTAGTAAATTATCTTTAATAAAGGTATTTAACCTGTTAGGAGGACAACACTTTTTTTCACTTAGAAATTATATATTGTGATTTAAAAACAAAAACATATACCGTGACAAAAGCTTCAATGATTATTGTGAAAATTGTATACCGACACAGTTTAATAGGATTATAACTAATTACATAATTAGCCTATTAAATAGTGTCTGAAGTCAAATTATTTAAAAACCTTGTGTACTTTCTGTATTCTGATAAATTAAATAATTGTGCTTGTAAATGTCTCTTTGTATCCCCTTATTAAGCTAAAACACCTAATTTGAAAAATTTGCATTGCGCCCCTAAATTTTTTTAATGCGCTCCTAAATTTTTTGACTTAGGAGCACATGTGCTCCTTGGGGAAAAGGTAAGCGTCAAGCCCTGGACCTGTGGCCCTAACGTCTGTAGCCATGAAATCATTCAAAAGACTGGTTCTGGCTCATCTGAAGGACATCACTGGACCCTTACTGGACCCCCTGCAGTTTGCCTACAGAGCAAACAGGTCTGTGGATGATGCAGTCAACATGGGACTACACTTCATCCTGCAGCATCTGGACAGACCAGGGACTTATGTGAGGATCCTGTTTGTGGACTTCAGCTCTGCTTTTAACACCATTATCCCGGAAACCCTTCAAAATAAACTAACTCAGCTCTCCGTCCCCACCTCCGTCTGCCAGTGGATCAACAGCTTCCTGACAGACAGACAGACAGCAGTTAGTAAAGCTTGGTAAATTCACATCCAGCACTCGTACCATCAGCACTGGAGCTCCTCAGGGCTGTGTTCTCTCCCCACTGCTCTTCTCCCTCTACACCAACGACTGCACATCTAAAGACCCCTCTGTCAAGCTCCTGAAGTTCGCAGACGACACCACACTGATCGGCCTCATCCAGGACGGTGACGAGTCTGCTTACAGACAGGAGGTTAAGGAGCTGGCTGTCTGGTGCAGTCTCAACAACCTGGAGCTGAACACGCTCAAAACTGTGGAGATGATCGTGGACTTCAGGAGAAACCCCCCTGCTCTCCCCCCACTCACCATCATGAACAGCACTGTGACTGCAGTGGAGTCATTCAGATTCCTGGGCACCACCATCTCTCAGGACCTGAAGTGGGATATTCACATTGACTCCATTGTCAGGAAGGCCCAGCAGAGGTTGTACTTTCTTCGCCAGCTGAGGAAGTTCAACCTGCCACAGGACTTACTGAAACAGTTCTACTCTGCCATCATTGAATCCATCCTCTGCACCTCAATAACTGTCTGGTTCAGCTCAGCTACCAAATCTGACCTCAGAAGACTACGGAGGGTAGTCCGGACTGCTGAGCGAATCATTGGTACAACCCTCCCCACTCTCCAAGAACTGTACTTATCCAGAGTGAGCAAAAGGGCTGGTAAAATCACTCTGGACCCCTCACATCCAGCACACTCTCTCTTTGAACTGTTACCATCTGGTCGACGCTACAGAGCTCTGAGCACCAGAACGACCAGACACAGGAACAGTTTCTTCCCTCAGGCAATCCATCTCATGAATACTCAACAATAAACGTGGAACACACAACTAATACATTATCCATTCACCACACTCACTTATTTTATTTTCTCATTTCTAATTTGCACATACTTGACCTGTACATACATAGTCGCCTATATTATATTATATATTGTGTATTTTTTATTTTTTTGCTGCTTTGTACATTGGTTATTGGCTATTTCCTGTTATTTTGTTTCATAACCTGTGTCCTGTCCTGTTGCTGTCTTTCTGTTGCACTGTGGAGCTTCTGTCACTACAACAAATTCCTTGTATGAGTAAACATACTTGGCCAATAAAGCTCATTCTGATCTGATTCTGATTCTGATAACCCTTCCCATGATTCTCTGTGTGCTGCAGATCTCTGAAGGACGCGTTCTTCCATCTGCTGCTGAACGGTTTCCGTCATCATGAGCGTCAGCTGAGGAATGACCTGCTGGTGCTGCTGTCTCTGATCGCGGAGAAGCCCGGCGCTCCTCTGATCGTGAGTCTTCATCATCATGATCCTCGTCCTCATAAACTCTTCCTCTTCAGCAGCTCTCATCTGTGTGTTTCAGGAGAGCGGCTTCGTCAAGCATCTCACGCCGTTCATCACGTTTCCTGAGCGTAAGTATTGGTTATTAACGAGCGTTCATCACAGCGGCGTGAACATTCCTCACAAATCTGTGTTTCTCAGTGAAGAGCCACAATCCTCTGGTGAGGAACCTCAAGCTGACCTTCAAGCAGGAGGACTTTGAGATGAAGAAGCTCCTGCTGAACATCATCGTGGTGCTGTCGAGAGATCTGGCCACGCTGCAGGTGAGACGAACACATGATGAAACTTACAGGATGTTTTTATAGCACAATGACCTCTTATATGTCAAAAGATGAAGGGAATTTTCTCAGTTCATGACCTTTAAACATAAGCTAATGGTGTTTGTCTGTGGTGAGCAGTTGTTCAGAGAAGGCCGTGTGATGCTGGCTCTGATGCTGCTCGTTAAGCCGAGCTCGTCTGCGGTGCGCAGCGGCAGACGCAGCTGGACATGCAGACAGCAGGAGGAGCTGCAGCTGCAGGCGCTGTCCACACTGAGCGCGCTCGCTCCGCTGATGCTGGATGAATACATCACCTGTCAGGCCAACACCTGTCTGCTGCTGCTGCTGGACAGCTGCCTGCAGGACGGTACAACACACACTCTTCCTCAGTGTTTCTGTCTTGTTTTCCAGTACACATATCTAAACATCCTTAAATCAAGACTCATTTACTTGAGATGCAAAATGAAGATATGAAGTCTTGTTTTGTAAAAAAAAAAAAAAAGAAGAACAAAATGGAGTTCATGATTAAAACAAGAACAAATGAAGGGCCTTTAAGTGCCTTTTGAAATTTTCTTTTAAAATAAAAATTTTCTAATAAAATGACCATTTATCTCTATGTGTAGGTTCAGTAATTTCACTTTAATGGCAATTAAAAGGTTATTTTCATTGGCATTAAAGTGAAATAACAATGTAAACATAGAAGCTTGAGAAAAATGCTAATTTTAGAAGAAAATTTCAAATGGCACTTAAAGGTTTTTGCATCTCAACTCTTCAAATATTGAAGACTTTAGCCATTTATATTTTTATAAGCAACTGAAAAAAGGGCATGAAATTTCAGGGCATGTCGAAAGTTCTCCAGGTCCTCAAAACACCCTCAGGGCCCAGAGGGTTAAACAGTGATTTGTTGACTCAAGAACAGCTGCAATAGGATTAGTGTGATTCGCAAATAAATCGTTCAGTGCAAATTGTGAACCAATTCATCATAGGAAAGAATCAGCTCATTCACGAATCGGAAACTGTGTCAGAGGCAGTGGTGGTTTCTTTAGAATGGAATTAAAAATGTTGAAGTAAATGTACAGTGGCATGCGAAAGTTTGGGAACCCCTTGCAGAATCTGTGAAAATGTGGATCATTTTACCAAAATAAGAGAGATCATACAAAATGCATGTTATTTTTTATTTAGTACTGTCCTGAGTAAGATATTTTCCATAAAACACGATGCATTAAGAGCCGGGGGTGAAGACTTTTGAACAGGATGAAGATGAAACAGGATGAAATATCATATTTTTCCATTTAGTACTGCCCTTCTGACGCGACAGAAGATACTTGCATGTTTCCTGGAAGACAAATGAAGTACAATTTACCTTGATCTTCAAATTCAAAAAGTTTTCACCCCCGGCTCTTAATGCATCGTGTTTCCTTCAGGAACATCAGTGAATGTTTGAACCTTTTTTAATTGTTGTATTTGAGTCCCTCAATCATCCTCAGCGTGAAAAGGTGGATCTCAAAATCATACAGTTACTGCTGGAAAGGGTTCAAATATGCAAAAGATGCTGGAAAACTGAAGAATCTGCAGGACCTGGAGGATTTTTCTGAAGAACAGTGCTCAGTTGAACTGTTCAGAACAAACAAGGGACTCATGAACAACCATCACAAAACAAAAAAACAGTCGTAGATCATCCAGGTAACCACACACAGTATTAAGAACCAAGGGTTCCCAAACTTTTGAATGTGGTTATTTTAATAATTTCAGCTATTTTTTTGTCTTGTGGACTATATGTAAACATATTTTATGGAAAATATCTTACTCAGGACAGTACTAAATAAAAAATAACATGCATTTTGTATGATCTCTCTTATTTTGGTAAAATTATCCACATTTTCACAGATTCTGCAAGGGGTTCCCAAACTTTCGATCCCCACTGTATGATACTATGCTTTGGAACATAGTGAAGTAATACTTTCCCAAAGTAAAAAACACTCTGATAAAGCAGCGATTCTTGATGTAGAAGTACTTGCACCGATCTTCTCGCCTGTATCTCAGACTCCTTCAGTGGGCAGGGTCACGGTCTCCACGGCAGCGGCGGGAAGAAGGCTCAGCTGCGCTACTGCGTGCGTGTGCTCAGATCTGTGGCGTCTGCGCAGCACGAGCCACTCCGGCAGGATCTGTGCGATCAGGGCGCCATTGGGCAGCTCTTGGGTGAGTCTCCATTCTCCTTCAGTGTCTTCCAGTGGAAACAGACTCTCGGCAGACTCTCGGCAGACTCTCGGCAGACTCGCGGCAGACTCTCGGCAGACTCTCGGCAGACTCGCGGCAGACTCGCTGCAGACTCGCTGCAGACTCGCGGCAGACTCTCGGCAGACTCGCTGCAGACTCGCTGCAGACTCGCGGCAGACTCGCGGCAGACTCGCGGCAGACTCGCGGCAGACTCGCTGCAGACTCGCGGCAGACTCGCTGCAGACTCGCTGCAGACTCGCGGCAGACTCGCGGCAGACTCGCTGCAGACTCGCGGCAGACTCGCTGCAGACTCGCGGCAGACTCGCTGCAGACTCGCGGCAGACTCTCGGCAGACTCTCGGCAGACTCGTGGCAGACTCGTGGCAGACTCGCGGCAGACTCGCGGCAGACTCGTGGCAGACTCGCGGCAGACTCTCGGCAGACTCGCAGCAGACTCACAGCAGACTCTGTGTCCAGGTGTGCTGCGCCGGTTCTTGGGGAGGCCGGAAGACGAGGACGCTGTGGCTCTGGAGATCCAGAAGGACTGTCTGTTCCTTCTGTCTGTGCTCTGTGAGGGAGATGTGCACAGGAAGGTGAGAGGCGTCTCCTCTGTTTCAGCGCCACCATACTCTCGTGATTAATGACCAGCGCTGCTTGTGTCCAGGAGCTGTTCGGCCGTGACGGGGTGGAGGTGCTGATCCAGTATCTGAGTTTTGACACCGCGCTGATCTTCAGCGGTCTGGGTCACAATAAACTGCTGCTGTCCACCGTCGACTGTCTTTGGTGAGACGCATGTGTCTTTATCTGTTCACACCAAGAATAATAGTTTCGACTATAACCATAATGATATAATCGTTATTATAAATGCGCTGCAGTTGTGTCACTTTAAATTAAGGCTGAAAATATTGATTCTCATTTTGATACACCAATACCGATTCTTAAATCCCAATAATCGATCTGTGCTATTTTCAGATGATGCCTGAACAAAACTTAACCAAACATTTGTAGCTCCTCCCGTCCAATAATCACAAAAACCTTCAGAACAAAGTCTCAGCTTCCAAATTCTGTCAGTTTTATTTTGAAATTTAATCAGTAAATGTGTCTTTGTGGCTCTGTAATGTGTGCTGACAGATCGCTGATCATTTCTTCCTCTTTACTACTACTTAAAGCAGCAAATAACATGAATGAACAACAGAAACAGAACAACACTGAAATGAATCATGAATCATGGAATCCATCAATCAGTGATTCAACCACAGAAAGATGTCAATAAAACAGCCTGTGATCAATAATGTCACTTAACGTCACATTTACCTCAAAAAAGACATTCAGTGTCCATTAACTCAATAATGAGCTAGAAAAATACCTCTAGAGAAGAGCATTTTGAGCAATACATGCACTATATTACATATTCATTATAGTTTACTGAATTTAATGTGTTTGAATAAATCCGTCACGAAAACATTAGTTATGACAGCCACTGTTTAAATGTTTAAAGTGGAGTAGAAACATAATTACATTTTTAAAACTTTATCCTAAAAAAATTGTATTACTGGTATAGAATACATTATATTATGAAAACTGCCCTATGTGCAATTTAAATGTTTATGTATGTTAACTATGGTCGTTAGTTTCATTGAACTCTATTGGTAACGACAGAAATTACGACTATAGTAGCTTTTGGGAAACGCTCCCCTCAAAGTGATCCCAGTGATGTTGCTTCTCTGTGTCGTTATGAACTCCGCTGTTCTTTTACATTTAGAATGAGGTTAAAACTGTATCTTTATTTTTATTATCTTTGGTGTGAACTTGCTTTCACTCATTTATTCTCTAAAGCGACTCCCCTGTCCGAACATGTCCGCAAAATGAACAGAGGAGGAGGTTTTGTGCACACATACAGTAATGGGAATCTCCTCGGGTCTGCTGTGATTTCTGGTTTCTCTCTCAGGTCGTGTGTGGTGGGGTGTTTCGCTACGGAGGATGCGTTCGTGGCCGGCGGCGGCGTAGATCTGCTGCTGCAGCTGCTGCAGGTGAGTAAATGAGTAAACTTTTTCAATTAATTTACTTTTTTCAGTTTCACAACGTCTACACATACTGATCATTTACTTTAATTGATGGACAAAGACATTTCTCCACAAAAATCTATGTGATGACAAACTTGGCACATTTCTTTTATTCTCTCTCTTGACACATTTTTATTTTTTGGGTTTGTTTAATTAGGCTATGATTCATATTTTTGTCTTGTCTTCATTATTATGACTGACCTCAGTCTAGCGCTTTTAAGCACTCTCAAAACAACTCTCTTACTTACATCTGCACTTTGTTCTTTATGATGAGAGAATTCAGGTCGCGAGCGCATGCACTGAACAAAACTTCAGCGTTTCAGCGAGGACTCTGATTGGCCGTTGCATTCAGAAACTCAACAGATTTGTGTGTAATTGGTTACAATGCAAACCTTAGCAGATCTAAATTGAATTTAATGGCCCCCATTAATTTCCGACCAGTGGCCAGGGAAGCCTTGCCTAGCCTCACACACGCTCAGCCTAGCAGTATCATGAAGTGAAAATATGGCCAATTTGCTGACTTCAAAGCAGATGCATAGGTGTTGTCACCTCTAAATCCCGCTCCCGCTGAATGTCAGACCATTACCGGCCGTTCCCATAAACATTCTAATATTGTATATAATTTTGCACTATCAATATGCGGGATACTGAAATCACTCTTGAATGAGCATTTGCTGTTCACTTTCACTGTGTTAAGGAACACATCTTATGAGATCAGATATTTATGACCCTGGAGCACAAAAGCAGTCAGAAGTAGCACAGGTATTTTTGTAGCAATAGGTTCCTTTAACATATTTAGTAAATTTCCTACTGTAAATATATCAAAACTTAATTTTTGATTAGTAATATGCATTGCTAAGAACTTCATTTGAACAACTTTAAAGGAGATTTTCTCAATATTTAGATTTTTTTGCTCCCTCAGATTCCAGATTTTCTAATAGTTGTATCTCAGACAAATATTGTTCTATCATAACAAACCATACATCAATGGAAAGATTATTTATTCAGCTTCAGATGATGTACAAATCTCAATTTCAAACAATTATAACTGGTTTTGTGGTCCAAGATCATTTGGTAACACTTTATTTTGAGTCCACTTTAGACATTCTACTAACAGTAAGTAAGTTTGCAAGTACGTCAACTTAATCTACTAACCCTAAACTTACCCTACTGAGAGTTAGCAGACATGTAGTTGCAAATTAATTAGAATGAGTTGACATGTAGTTAAAAAGTTACTCATAGTTAGTAAAATGTCTAAAGTGGACTATCGAAATAAAGTGTAACCGATCATTTGTTTGTCAATGAGCTCAGGATCTGTTGAGCAGCAAATCCTCCAGCATGGTCTGTCAGTCATCTCTCCTTACTCTGACTCCTGCAGCTCGTGTTGGATGCAGGGTTTGCCAAGTCCGTGTTTTTGCCATGGAATTGGACTGCTTTTTTTGCCATGGGTTGATTTTCCCCTGTGGATTTCAGATTTGAAATATTCCATGAATTATATTTGACTGAAATGCTTTTGCATCTTACCTGGGATAAACTGCTCTAGATGTTGTCACGACCGGCTCAAAGCCGTAACAAATGGAAGGAGGACATGCGGTTGGTGAGGTTGCAACAGAAATATTTATTAACATAAAAAAAGAAAAAGTATATAAAACAAAAAATAAATACAGTTTCTGTCTGACACAAGATGGTATAAAGCCAGACAGAACAAGTCTCACAACTAATCAACAAATCCAAATAAACAACACAAAACCAATCGGGAGCAAACAAGCAACAACCACACCAACAAGGCCAAGGTTTTTATAGAGGGAAGAACAGGTGGACATCGTTCTCTTGATGAGTCTCCTAGCCAGTCCCACCAGCCGGCAACAGCAGGAAGAGTACGAGACTCGTCACAATGTTCAGTTTGTGAAGGAGGGCCACTGGTAGGAAGCCTCGTATAGGTTGGAGTGTGTGTTTGTCATTGTGTGGTGTGTGTGCAGCGGAGCCCCAGACGCATGCTGACGCCGCTCACGGCCGCACTGCTGGAGCTGTGTGAGAATCCTCCGGCTGTGGCACATCTGCTGCGCTGGAGCGGAGACAGAGACACCAGCGCACCACAGCTGCTGCTGCACATCTGGAGGAGAGAGGAGGAGCAGATGTGTGTCTCGAGAGACCCTCACGGCATGATCGCAGGTGCAGACGCCAGAAATCAGCCTGACACTCTGCGCCTGTCAAACTAAAACTCTTACTGAAAAAAAACATTAAACATTTTAACTTAAAATCTCAGGATGGGCTTCAAGAGAATATTAAGGGGTCCAGAGATTAAAGTGCTCTGTGTTTAAAGTGAACATGGAGCCGTCAGTGAACGTGATCGCTTCGAAGAGCGTCTCCTCCTGCATCAAGCATAACCTGTTTGTTTCTCTCTACAGTAAAGTGACCAGATGCTGTTAAGACTCTCTCTCTCTCTCTCGCCCTCTCTCTCTCTCTCTCTCTCTCGCCCTCTCTCTCTCTCTCTCTCTCTCTCTCTCTCTAATAGATGTGAAGCGGCCAATTGTCTCTCGGCATCAGGATGAATCATCATCATCGTCGTCGTCACATGACGTCAGTGCTGCTGTCAGAGACCTGTCAGAAAACCTGCGTGCAAACATCTACTGCATCTTCTGCAAACTGGGTGTGTGTTCAATCAATCAATCAATCAGATATATTTTATTTATAAAGCCCTTTTCCCAACGAATCAATGCAGTTCAAAGTGCTTTACAGTCAAAAACAAGCGGTTGACACCAAGTTTAAAAAGTAAATGAAGTGAGGTGCAAAAGTTGCATACAATAATAATATTAAAAAGTTTTTGAATGTTGTTGAATGCTTCTGTTTTAGTTATGTGTTTGTTTGTTTATTTGTATGTAAAAATCAAGGATATGATCTGATTTGCTAGTAGATTTGAAAAGATAATGAGCCTGTAGTTTAGTGCAGATTACAGGTTGTTTTCAAAGACATTTTGTAGTTTAAATCAAAGCTTGGAATGAAAGGTGTGTTGTTAAAGTAACATCTGCGGCTCTCAATGATGATCTGCAGGATTTGAGGGTCTGTCGGGTTTGAGCGCCGAAGATCACGTCACACTCAGCATCATCCACCGATTCCTGGACTTCAAGGTGAGTCGCCAGCGGTGTGTGTGCGTGTGTGTGTGTGTGTGTGTGTGATTGGCAAGATTGGCAGCTTTGCCTAGAGATTGCAGTGAAAATGAAATTTCAAATCACCAACTGCGTTTTATTTTTCAATCTGTCAGGGAAACTGCGTCTGAAACATCTCACTGTTTGATGTGATCGTAAAGATGCTCTGCATCAAAATAAATGCAATTCTTGTCAAGAAAAAAGAGACCGAAGCAGCTATTGTGAGTGGAGTGGCCAACCCTAGCTTCACCCCTGAGTTAAAAAATTTTTAACGCCGTTAAACTGAAAACATTAATCGACAGCGTTAACATGCTAATTTTGACAGCACTAATAAAAACATTTTGAGCACTTAACTTAGTGATTGCTATCAGGATGTGAAGAGACTTTTAGGCCATGCCCACATGTACACGGGTATTTTAATAAACTGAGTTTTCCCTTCTTCAGTTTAAAAAAAAAATCTCCGTCCACATGAAAATGCAAACGCATGCTATGAAGCACTGGCAAGAGCATGCCACACCAACAGGTGGCGATATAATCTCAACCGTAAAGCCATGTTGGCCAATCAGAAGCCTGAAAAAGATCCAGTAGGCGGAGATAGCGCATGCTCTAACGTCACAAGCCTAAATCTCTGGTTTCGCTGTCTACATGATAACACTGCAACCAGAGTTTCTGAAAATCTTCACCCTGGCAGGAGTTTTCAGAAATATTTGGTTTCAGTGACCTGGTGCAGGATTTGTGTGTGGACGAACTGCTAAACCGCATAGAAAAAGCTCCTCCTCTTCTTCTTCATCATCTTTTTTGTTTGGCCTCCGGTCCCCAGTAGGCTATGACATCCAGGTCTGTATCGGGTGTGGTGGAGTTGCAATACGGGTGGGTGGCTGTGAGGTGGGGCTTGTGTCTCCCCGCCGTCTCCCTGAGCTATCGCTTCCACTGCCACTTGCCCCGGCTGGTTCTGACTTGCATGCCTCACTTTTTTTTAATGCATCACATATCAGCTGAAATTCATGCACACCTGTTACGAACCTGTGCATGTGTGTATATATATATATATAAATCATTTTCCCATCGCCTCCTTATATATATATATGGAGGCGATGGGAAAATGGTGCTACGTATGGTGCAGCCTAGGCCAGACACCCAGCCCACCCACACGGCACACTTGGGTAAGTGTGCCGTGTGGGTGGGCTGGGTGTCTGGCCTAGGCTGCACCATACGTCTCTCTGTTTTAATGCATCACAAACTAGCTGAGACATTTACACATCTACACATTAAAAACATAATTAATTAGATAATAAAAAAATAAATAAATAAGTGTGGCATGTAGGTAGTGATGTTTGGGGAGATGGGGGGGAGGGGCGGGGTTGCTTTGGGCCCTGTTGCCCATCCTTCCCCGGCCCGTGACATGGGCTGGGGCGTTAAGCTCTGATATGTCGTAGCCACGGGGGGATCGGAGGCACCCCCAAATTATTAAACATCAATTTATAATTCACAACTAATATTATTAATTTTATTATTTGTACTTGCCCTCTTTATTGTCCTCCGCCCTCTCCCAGTTTTGATGAAATTATTATTATTATTATTATCATTATGATTAATGTGAAGTGACATTCAGCCAAGTATGGTGACCCATACTCGGAATTCGTGCTCTGCATTTAACCCATCCAACGTGCACACACACACACACACACACACACACACACAGCAGTGAACACACACACACACACACACACACACACAGCAGTGAACACACACACACACACAGCAGTGAACACACACACACACACACACAGCAGTGAACACACACAGCAGTGAACACACACACAGCAGTGAACACACACACCTGGAGCAGTGAACACACACACACCGTGAACACACACCCGGAGCAGTGAACACACACACACCGTGAACACACACACCCGGAGCAGTGAACACACACACACACCGTGAACACACACACACCTGGAGCAGTGAACACACACACACACCGTGAACACACACACCTGGAGCAGTGAACACACACCTGGAGCAGTGAACACACACACACCGTGAACACACACACCCGGAGCAGTGAACACACACCTGGAGCAGTGAACACACACACACCCGGAGCAGTGAACACACACACACCGTGAACACAAACACCCGGAGCAGTGAACACACACACAGTAGTGAACACACACACCCGGAGCAGTGAACACACACACAGTAGTGAACACACACACCCGGAGCAGTGAACACACACACCCGGAGCAGTGAACACACACACAGTAGTGAACACACACACCCGGAGCAGTGAACACACACACACCGTGAACACACACCCGGAGCAGTGGGCAGCATTTATGCTGTGGCGCCCGGGGAGCAGTTGGGGGTTCGGTGCCTTGCTCAAGGGCACCTCAGTCGTGGTATTGAGGGTGGAGAGAGCGCTGGACATTCACTCCCCCCACCTACAATCCCTGCCGGCCCGAGACTCAAACCCACAACCTTTGGATTACGAGTCCAACTCTCTAACCATTAGGCCACGACTTCCCACAATTAATATTATTATGGTTATTATTGTTGCCAATAACATTTGTTGTCTTTATTATTACTATTATTATTCGTCTTTATTTATTTTTTACACTACTTATATCTGTTATCAATCTATTATGATGCTATTTCAGTTGTATGCTTCCTTCCCCAACCCTAGACACAATGACACACGCACACACACGTATGCTCACAGACAAATGAATGCAAATACAGGAGTTAATCAGAACGGACTTGTCATGTTGGCCATCAGTATATATATGTTTATTTGTCTGTGTTTCTGCATTTTGGCACATGTAAATATTGTGACCTTCTTTACTTGCATAATAATTTTTTTTTTAAAAAGACTTACTGATATAAAATTATAATAAAATTAAAAAAAAAAAGAAAGAAAAAGCTGCGGCTTTGAAAATAACCGTGTTTTTGTGGACCGGGCCTTAACCAGCAGAACAAACCGTGTTTCTGAGCCGAATCACCTGCCCTGCTGTAACGCTGTTCCTCACAGGTGTGTGAGGTTGTGCAGGAGCTGTGGAGCGAGGCAGCGCTGGCCGTCCCGTCGGATGAAGCGGCGCTGAAGAGCATGCTGCAGGTCAGTGAAGCCACGGCCGAGAGTGTGCGCTCGCTGCAGCAAAGCATTCTGGGCCGGCGACAGCAGGAGGAGCTGCAGGAGGAGCAGCGGCTGTATTCAGAGGTAAAGTGTCCCGCCGGCCGTATGTTCTGTACGAGACCGCAGCGACCGACTGACCGCTGTGATTGTGTTCCAGATCCGCTTCACTCATAAGCAGAGAGAGATCGCAGCAGACGCCTGGAGGAGCTACGTCGCCAGAACCTCAAACTACAGCGTCCTGAAGGTCTGAACCCTCCGCTTTCATCCGCTCCTCTTCTGTTCTGAGCACCTCTGAGTGATTCTCTTGTGTTTGGCAGGAGTTCAAGCGTCTTCGGGAGGAGCGGCGCACCAGCGAACACAACACACCATCAGACACCGAGACACAAGAGCCTCCGATCAATAAACCAGAGCCAGTGGCTCTATAGACAGAATATATAGCCAACTGAATGCATTTAATATGACATAAATGCACTGCTGTTCAAACGCTTGCCATCGTTAACGGGACAGTTCACCCAAAAATAACAGAATGTTCATATTTGGGTGAACTATCCCTTTCACCAGCATTAGCATGCTAGCGATCACTGCTGGAACAATAAACTAACATGACTTGATGAAATGATGTCTGGATCTCAAGCAAAGCCAAATATGAACGCTGAATGTTAGCATTTGAATAATGGCTAATAAAATGAGATGTCATAGCCAGAATGCACCTGTGTGTTTATTGAAGGTCAAGCTGCTGTGATATACTTGAGTTTCAGACACAGAAGACCACCAAACATGTTTCGCTATCACGCATCTCCTGAATGAGTCTAGAATCATTCGATCAAAAACACGGACCAGGAAGACACAGAAACCAGTGATCTCATATGTAAGTGTATGCATATGAAAAATAATGTGATCATCAACACTAACTGCATATAAATGAAAGCTGCCTAATGTTTCAGAGAGAAATATGGATCCAGAAAGTGTTAAAGACCTGAGAAGCTTTGAGATACTGATGGAGGACATCTACTGCATCTTTGCTTTGATAATATCACTGAATATGATGCAGATGGAGTACTTGATAAAAATGCGATTTTCGCAGCTTTTTGCTCAAAATGTTGCTTTTTTTATGAAACCTACCTACATTCAAGTGTTGATAAAAAAAAAAACAATGCTTGAAGCTAGAATATAACTTTTTGTTTGTTTGTTTGAAAGTAGAGGATCATCTTTATTTTGATATATTGCATGTAATAGAACCATCAGAACCAATACAAAACTGCAAGGATTAGGATTTCTCTAATGGTTTCTATTGTTTTGTTGTTTTCAGAAGGGCAGATATTCATTCAACAAAATGAAGAGACATTTTAGTGAAATCAGCAAAAACGCTGGCGAGGAAAGAGTTATATAATTCAGCCATGAAACAGACATTGCGTTTCTCTGGAGATGAGCAGGATTTCTGAATGTGATCCTGACTAATGATGAAACCCGAGAGAAAGAGCGACACCTGGCGGTGACTCGGAGAATCTGCGACTCGTCACAGCTGGGAAAACTCTTATTTCAAATAATAATTTAAAAAGTCTAATTTCTTCTACATTCACTTTATTCACTGAAATTCTTATTCTTGTGATTATTATAATATTTAAATTGTATTTAAAAACAAAGCGCAGTGAAGAATTAGCACTGAGAAGGCGCGGACAGTTATTTTTGCTCCTGACCTTATTGAATATGCATTTGTCGCAAAACTTATGGGAGGAGAGTATTAAAATGATTAATTCAACGCGATTTACTAACGTTTGCGCGCGTCAAATTACTGGTATTTGCACCATTATTTAATGCCCCCCAAAAAGTATGTTTTAAACTATTTTTGGTGCTTGAAATGACTGCAATTACGTGTGCGTGCGTGTGTTTATCTGTGCGTGCGTGTGTGTGTGCGTGTGTGTGTGTGTGTGTGTGTGTATATAGTGTGGTGTAGTGCTGGAGTGTGCGTGTGTTGTGTGTGTGTGCGTGCGCGTGCGTGTTTATCTGTGTGTGTGTGTGTGTGTGTGTGTGTGTGTGTGTGTGTGTGTGCGCGCGCGTGTTTATCTGTGCGTGTGCGTGTGTGTGTATATAGTGTGGTGTAGTGCTGGAGTGTGCGTGTGTTGTGTGTGTGTGTGTGTGTAGTGTGGTGTAGTGCTGGAGTGTGCGTGTGTTGTGTGTGCGTGCGTGTGTGTGTGTGTGTGTGTGCGCGCGCGTGTTTATCTGTGCGTGTGCGTGTGCGTGTGTGTGTGTGTGTGTGTGTGTGTGTAGTGTGGTGTAGTGCTGGAGTGTGCGTGTGTTGTGTGCGTGTGTTGTGTGCGTGCGTGCGTGTGTTGTGTGTGTGTGTGTGTGTGTGTGCGCGCGTGTGTGCGCGTGTAGTGTGGTGTAGTGCTGGAGCGGGTCTGTAGGCGGCGCTGTGGAGTGTAGAGCAGCTCTGTTCTCAGGTCTCGACGCCGCCGAAGTAAAAGCGACACAGAACCGCGTGGAGCGAGAAAGATTTCTGATCGGAATCATTCTTAAAAGTCATTAATATTTGGCCTTAACAAGCATAAAAGACTTCAGTTATAATCGTCATGTCTCGGTACATGAGACCCCCGAACAGCTCTCTGTTCGTCCGCAATATATCCGACGAGTCCCGGTGAGTCAAACTTTATTCATTCCTGCTTTCATAAACGTTCATAAATCTCTTATATTTCTCATTAATCTCTGGGAATAAACATGTTTTATCTGTCTGTTATAATACAGCATTTCTGATGCCTAACATTGCGTGTTTGATGGGTTTATTGTGTTTCGCGCCCATCGTTTTATTATCATCATTAATATATTAATTTAATTATATAAATATTTTCTTTATAAATAGCCATTTTCTCGTCTCTTGGGCTGTAATGATGTTTGATATGTGTACTGAATAACTCTTTGCTCGTTGTATTTCAGTTTAATCATCAGATATTGTGATATAAAGCTAGTTTGTGTTTGTTTTGTCTTCAATAATTAAAGCTGTTTGAGCACATTATATGATCACTAACTCCAGCACTGAACACTTCTTTAACTGAGGCTTTACAGCAGTGTTCTGGTAATAATAATAAACATGAGCAGGAATTAATTTCCAGAAGAGAAACGGCAATGGAGCAAAACAATCGTTAAATGTTAGTTTCACTTTCATTTCTGTGTAAATTGATATAAAGTTTACACTGTTAGTCACACAATGCACTAATGATGATCTAAAATAAAACATTTAGATTTTTGTTCGGGTTTGCAATAGTTTTGCACTCATTTATAATATTATATCGTGCATCTTTCTACATTTGAACAGAAGAATGAATATAGCTGCTTTCTTACAGCGAGTCTGCTTTATCTTCCAGAAATGGGAACATAATGAATTAGTTTCTATCGAGAGACGAGCCGCAATGTTGTGTTTGTTTTAAAGAGTTTAACTTGTGCTCCACTCAGAATATTGCTTTAAAACAGTTCAGTGTTTCATGTGTTTACTGTCTGCTTGAAACAGACACTTCACCTAAAAGATCCTTTTCTGTGAGTTAGCTCTCCTCCAGCCGTCCGAGATCCGTTTCGTTCTTCAGAAGAACAGTGAAGAGGATTTTAAGATGAAACCCTGGTCACTGGTGACTCATTAAATGTAAGTCGCTTTGAGAGCCAAAGAACCGATATCAGACGATACTGGATGAATACCTGCAGCTCCTGACGATATACTGCGGTCTTATGAACAGAAACGATCTGTCTTTGCAAGAAACTGAACATTATTTACAGCGGCGTAACTTTGCTTTGAAAAGTGGTGGGGACACCGCACAACTCGTTTTGCTATTTGTTTATTTAATAACCGAATTTACTTGGGGACTGAGTTCAGAGTTGGAAATGCACTTAATTTTCACTTTGATGTACACATGCATCACATTCACAAATATGTATAAACATCCAAATAAGCAAAACTTAACATTCACAATGTGAATGTTACGCTTTGCTTATCACAACACATCCAGGGTAGCTAATATCAATCAAAATACGCAAGATAGATATGGTCAACTTACCATTTCATGGTCAGCTCAGCTGCAGCGTTTTCATTAATTGCACAATTGTGTGTGTGTGTGTGTGTGTGTGTGTGTGTGTGTGTATTACGATTCATTCTACTTTGAATTACTTGCATATGTTCTCTTAATACCAGCCGGACAGCTTGCTAAAAGCAGGTGTGATCGATGCACGCGCTGAACATGGAAGAATCAACATTACGTCAAGAGTCAAGACAAGCCCACAAAATATTTCCTCATCCAATCAAATAATTTAACCAATCCTGAACTACGCAAAACCTTGTGTAAAACATGAATGAGAGTTAATTTGTGTTTAAAATGGTTAAACTACCTTTATTAATTAAATAAATGAAATTGTTTTGACATCTTTTTATGACGTTTTTATAAAAGCTCTATTTTTCCTCCCCCACCCCACATGTAAAGGCTAGTTAACGGTAAATGTTGCTACCTATAACATAAATGTTAAAACATCAACAAAATGTCCAAAAGAAAGTGTGGAAGTGATATAAGAAGCTTTTTAGTGAAGCAGCCACGCACAGTAAGTTTACTTTGCTTAACACGAAAACATATTATATTTAACTTACGTGAATATAGACATACTGTCGCTAATCATGTTTTCTGGCGGCCACTGCAGCGCGCTGTGATTTAATACAAAACTGAATTAAAGGACTATGAACTAAAGTCATAACATTTCCCCAGAATCAGACAAATGTGCCTACTGACAAAGAACAAGAACAGGGAGCAGAAAATGTAGAGGTAAGAGTAAGACTAAAATACAGTATTAACATTGTAGACTACAAATACATTTTAAAAGAGGTACAGGATCTGTAGACTATATAGGGAAAGGAAACTACATATCCCATGACGCATATCACGTATCTCGCGATAGTTTCACTACGAGACTTAATATTCATCTTTGAGGACGTTGAAAAGCTTCTGACCGGCGGAAAAATTTGTTAAATGAATGAATTAGATTATGAAAAGTGACGATTTGTAGATGGTCCTTTTCCTTTAATACATACCTTACGCAATCTATTTTTCAGTTACTTTTTAAAAGTGGTGGGGACAATATCGAGCCTGGTAAACAGTGGTGGGGACATGTCCCACCCGTAAATTATGATTATTTACAACATTATTACTGTAATCCAGAGCCTAATGTGGTGTTTCACATGTCTAAAGCATATACAGTGAATAAGTCGTTGCTACCTATACGTCGTGACGTATTGTCAAGTATGGTGACCCATACTCGAAATTGGTTTAACCCATCCAAGTGCACACACACAGCAGTGAGTAGTGATCAAATGCACACACACACACACACACACACCGTGAACACACACCCGGAGCAGTGGGCAGCATTTATGGTGCGGCGCCCGGGGAGCAGTTGGGGGTTCAGTGTCTTGCTCAAGGGCACCTCAGTCGTGGTATTGAGGGTGGAGAGAGCGCTGGACATTCACTCCCCCCACCTACAATCCCTGCCGGCCGGGGACTCGAACCCACAACCTTTGGATTACGAGTCCGACTCTCTAACCATTAGGCCACGACTTCCCCAGGGGAAGGGGGGAAAGGGACGTTCTCTGCATTTAACCCATCCAGGTACACCTGGAGCAGCGGGCAGCCATCAATGCGGCGCCCGGGGAGCAGTTGAGGGGTTCGGTGCCTTGCTCAAGAGTCTCACCTCAGTCGTGGTTGCCGGACCTGAGACTCGAACCCACGACCTTCGGGTTACAAGTCCAACTCTCTATCCATTAGGCCACGACTGCCCCCTAATAAACTAGTCTTCATCAACTTGCTCCATTTTCACGCACTAACTTTGTGCTTAATATATAAAAATTATTCTTTAGTATTTTTAAAGATAAACCTCTGATCAACTAAGTGTACTCAACTGTGATATTTTGGGACAACATGAACTAAAATGTGCTTTTAACATACTATCTCAGTATTTAAATATGTATTTAGTGACACTTGTAGTGCACTTGAACCCGTCTTTCACTCACTTCTCAAGTGCACTACAAGTGTGACTAAATACATATTTAAATACTGAGATAGTATGTTAATTATCTTCTCTCCTGAGGCCACAAGACGGCGCTTCGAGCAAAATATTACTAATGCACGTTTATTAAAGCATTAAAATAACACGACTATCTTTGAAAAAGTACATAAAGTTTAAAATAATGTTTATAAACCATATAATAATTAAGTTGCTTAAACAATTAGAAGCAAAAAAGCATCATGTATGAATGTATAGTTTAATACAAAGGACCGAAAACCAATCACAAAGAGTACTTTTTTCATTTAAAACATGAGATGCAGTGGGATGAGGAAAAACCACCATAAAGTCTCGACACGTTTTTTAAAAGTTGAACTTACAATAATTTTACATGCTTTTTAAACATACGGCTCTCTTGTGCGAGACACGAGTGCAACGCTGATATATGACCCTCTAGAAAATGTGATAAATATGTGTTCTGTGTGAACGGCTTGGGTTCAGTTTTGATGTAAACCACATCTTCTCTGCATTGATGTTCTCTTCCCGCAATATTTTGAATGAACGGAGACCCTCATCTAGTGGCTTCAACTGGATACGCAAACAAAAGCATTAAAATGCAACGACTCTTACCTGACGCACATCTAAAATTCAGCGTTTTTGCATTCGAATGTGTGTTTTTGACTTACATTTAATGAATGGAAGGAAAACAAGGAAAAAGCTTGATTGCAAGTAATTTATTACATAAAGCCGAAACCACTAGAATATAAATGGGATGTACTATTTACAACTGCTGGAATGAGTATTATAATAATAATAATAGAGAGAGAGAGAGAAAAAAAGAAATTAGAAGTAAAGTTAATGAAAAATTACCAAAACAAGTTTACCACTAACATAGGGAAAAGGAACTTGAGTGGCGCCCAAATCAAAGAACAAAATGGAACTAAATTCCCATAAATCTCCCCAAATCCCCTAACCTAACTAACAAAAGAAAAATGTTAAAGAAACCGAAAGCTTCAGCGTATCGACGCTCTAAGTTTCCTATTCTCACCACTAATAACCAAAGTACAAGGATGGCGCACACCACTTCCCTAATGTATCTAAACACTCATCATTGCTACGTGCAAAGTGTATATCGCACAATATGCTTACCTGTTCTCTTTTTCCCTAATCAAGGAGAAAACGAACCATAAATCAGATACACTAGCAACTAAGCGTTACACGCATCGAAACAAAGAAAAATGACAAAACCCTTCATTCCAGCAAAACAAAGCGTACACAGACGCACAGCACACCAATCAAGCACAAACGAGCTCCCCTCCCAAGTTCGCGGGAGGACCTTTAAACCAGCAGGGCAAAAGCAGATTGGATGAAGAGGACGACGTCACCCCGATGATCAGCGGGCGACACGTCCAATCAGAAACCTAAGAGCAAGCAGTAGAGCAATAGAAAAAGTGGGAGGGACAAGAAAGAAAACACACACACACACACCTATGCGCATAGCACGTAACAGCCAGTGACCAGGGTTTCATCTTAAAATCTTTACTGCTCTGCTCGTCTCGGATGGCCTGAGGGAGAGGAAACGAGCAGCACGTTTTCTTTAAGATGGCGGTAAGTATGTCCGCGGTTGGTTTGGAAAGCCAGCGCTTTGAGAGAGTAAGATGTTATTTCCGGTGTTCAGGCCAGAGGATCTGCGCCGAGAGTTCGGCCGATACGGGCCCGTCGCCGACGTCTACATCCCCCTAGACTTCTATTCACGCCGGCCCAGAGGATTCGCGTACATTCAATATCCTTTGACTGCAAGTGTTAACCCTTATCTCTCTGTTGTAGCGGCGCCCCCTGGTGGAGCCCGGCACAAAGACACAGTTAAAGAGCCGTGTAGAGTAGGACTAAAAGCCAAGTCGCCGCAAGAAAGACAGAAAGAGATGGCTGCTAACAGAGAGGCAGAGTGTGAAACGAAAGCAATGTAAAGCTCCAAGAGGCAAAGAGGCATTATGGGGCCGAGACGAGCGGCGGCGGTGTTTTAAAGAGCGTAAAGATGAAGGTAAAGGTAACTCCAGTATCCTCTGATTCAGGACACAAGCCTGTGTTCGTTTGTAGGGCTGGGTTTGGACACATTTCACCATTCGATTCTCATTCACAAGCTTGTGATTCGGTTTGATATTGATTATTTTGGATACATATCAGGTACAGTACATGCCAAATTTTCTCAAGGAAAAAAATCTCTCATCTAATGCTGTAAAATATACGAGAGTCAGTTGGTACTACATTACTATGATACTGAAGGTTATAATTGACTGATTTGTAGGCTATACAACTGCTTAAATTACACTTAATGAAGTTTTTACAATAATAAAGTTACAGTTACGTAATATTCCTACATGGTTTAATTTTTTTGAAATATAAACATTTAAATGGTGGCTGTAATAAAGAACCTGACAGATTTGTTCAAACATAAATTAAACATTTAAGAGCAGTAAAAATAAGGAATATGTGTTGATGCATAAATTAAGCAAAATGCCCCTCTCTACAGTTTATCTTTCTATCTGACTAATGAGTTTATGATCATGAATATGTTTTCCTGAGGTAAATGTGACGTTACGTAACCTTTTACAAGCCGTTATATTGACATCTTTGCGTGGCTGAAACACTGATTGAGCGATTACATGAGACAGGATACGGATTGTAAAGTTGTACTCTTTGTTTTAACTTGCCTTCGGATGTTTAGTCATGCTTATTTTGTGCTATAACTAGTATTAAAGCGGAGGAGATGCTCCGTTCACATGTGCTACAGCGATCTGTCACTCCAGATTAAACCGAATACTGCAATACAACGGACAGAATATGAAATCTGACACGTTCATATGAAAACTACCAAAGTACAATCTTCCGTCCATTTAAGGCGAGACACAATAAACATAAATAGTTATCGCCTTACTTACCCAGTTGATTGATTACATTGATAATTGCTATTTTGTTTTTTGTTTTTGTAATATTGCAAGCTTTCTAAAATGTTAGGTTTAAATAAGCAAATGAGGCATTATTTATTGAAATGTGTTATACATTGCATACATTTCTAGTACAAAAATCTGAGCACTGGATGAAGTCAGTCTCTAAAATTCTTGTTTAATTTTTTTGACATACACACAAAAACATTTGTAATATCTCATTTTTGTCACTCCATAATTCAGAAAACACTTAGAACAGAAAAAGCAATGTATCAAGCAAATTATATATGAATAAGTCCCTCTGTAAAAACCTTCAGGATATAGACAGGAATAAAAATGTAAAGTTTGGTGTGTGTAAGTGCTACTGAAGTGGAGATTTATGGCTCGGTGTAGGAGGAGAAAAAACTTGTTTTGAGAAAACGGTCTTTAAAAATATGTATTGTAATTGAAATGTATTGACACGCATAGATAAAGTGCTATAAAAGTAACACTTAACTGTTTTTTTCAGACTAGTGGTATGAAAACATCCAAAAGACACTCTTCATGAAAAACCAATAAGCCCAAAATCTCAAACGTGACCGGTGTATGTAAAGAGTTTTTGCCTGCAGTGTCTCCCCTTAAAGGAAAACAAGCCAGAATAATCGATTCTTGGGATTTAAGAATTGATATCGTTTCGTAAAAATGAGAATCGATTGAAATTGAGAGATCAATATTTTTTACCCAGCCCTATTTGTGTGTGTGTGTGTGTGTGTGTGCGTGCATGTTTATGTGGTTTATGAGGACACTGCCTATGTCCCCGTAATTCAAAAGTCTTAAAAAACATACTAAATGGTGTTTTTTTTGAAAATCTAAAAATGCACAAAGTCTCCTGTGAGGACTAAGTTTAGGTGTAGGGTTGGTGTAGGGCAATAGCACACACAGTTTGTTCAGTATAAAAACCATTACGCCTATGGAGAGTCCCCATAAACCACAAAAACCAACATGTGTGTGTGTGTGAGATGAACTCGTTCAGCTGGAGCCCTTAACAGCGCAGCAGGTTCGAGGATGTCCGGGATGCGGAGGACGCTCTGCTCAATCTGGACAGGAAGTGGGTCTGTGGCCGGCAGATCGAGATCCAGTTCGCTCAGGGCGACCGCAAGAGTGAGTGTGACCTGGTCTGAGAGGAGACAGTGTGTTTGGAGCGATTGTGACCGAGCTCTCTTGTGCTTCTCAGCGCCGGGGCAGATGAAGTCCAAGGATCGGCAGTCGCCGCGCAGCTCGCGATACGAGGACTACGATCGGCGCAGACGCTCGCGCAGCCGCGACAGACGCAGATCACGCAGCCCGTCTTACGACAGACGCCGCAGACGGTCCCAGAGCCCTAGAGAGTGAGCGAGTGAGCATTACACAGCGTCCTCACTGCTGCGGATCTGGACACTGACCTTGTGCTTCTCCCAGCAGGTCCAGAGCAAGAACACACCGCAGACGCAGCCGAGAACACGACAGGTACTCATCTCATACAGAGTCATGGACCTGAATTCTCATTATTATTATTATTATTATTATTATTTATTGGAGTGCCGATGTCCTGCGGAGTTTAGCTCCAACCCTGAAAAAGCCCTGCACCAGCCTGTAGCCCTAGTAATTCTGAAGACCTTGAGTAGCTTGTAAAGGTGTGTTTGATTAGGGTTGGAGCTAAACTCTACAGGACAGCGGCACTCCAGGACCGACGTTGCCTACCCCGATTTATACCATGGTCTGCCTGAATACTCCATTCTGATTGTTAATTAATGCATTTGGTATGCATTAAGACTCTTTAAAGGGATAGTTCACCCAAAAATTCAAATTGTCATTAATTACTCACCCTCATGTCGTTCCAAACCCGTGAGACTTTCGTTCATCTTCAGAACATAAATAAAGAGATTTTTTGATGAACTCCGAGATCTCTCTGACCCTCTCATAGACAGCAAGGATCCTAACACGATCAAGTCTCAGAAACGAAGCAAGGAGATCGTTAAAACATCAGGGATTCAACCGTAATTTTATGAAGCTATGAGAATACTCTGCACAAATAAAACAAAAATAACAACTTTATTCAACAATTTGTCTCCTCCGCGTCACCCTATATCACATTCTGGAGAGAATCACATACATAAACAACGCATGCTGTTCGTCAGCAGCACTTTTTCAGTGTTTTTTTAAAGAAGTATCTTGTGCTCATCAAGCCTGGATTTGATCAAAAGTACAGAAAATAAAATAATATTGTGAATTATTGTCGCAATTTAAAATAAGTTTTCTATTTTACTATAAAATTTATTCCTGTGATCTGCAGCTGTATTTCCAGCATCATTACTGCAGTCTTCAGTGTCCAGTGTTTCCCACACATAGACGAATCTGTGGCGGTGCGCCACAGATTAAATTCCGACCGCCACAGATTCAACACCGACCAAAAAAAAAAATCAATACCGACCGATACGTACCGATACGTACATATTGCGTTTCGTTATTCTTTTGTACGCTATTTAAAACACGCAGCGAATTCGTTCAACTGCATTTCCTTTCCCTGCTCTCTCTTCATCTCTCTGTCACTCACGCGTCTCTCCCTCACACACACACACACACACACACACACACACACAGCCCCTCCCCTCCGTGCACACCACATCTGTCTGGATCATCTGTGGAGAGAAGACGGCTGGCGAAAGGTTGGTATCTCGTGAACACTTTTAACACACAATCACAGATTAAAAAGTGCTATAAAATATTTAATATTCTGAATACAATAGTTTCAGTGTGTTGATGTTACTGTAAGTCCCGACCCTTAGCAAACGCGATTGCGCCTTCTTTAGAAAGTTAACTAATCGCAAGTTTGCGGTAAAATGTAGGCTAGCCTAGTTGGGTTGTCGAGGTCAAAACACAAATGTAGCAGCTGTGAATCAAATAAACGTATTATAAATTATGTCGTTTCTTTACTCTTACACCGAATGTTGTCCTTTAGGGGATCCAATCGTATCCCCTATCCAATCGTTCTTTTTTTAAATCCCTTGTCAAGAACTACAACGAATGACTCGTTTGGACTACAAAGTTGTTTCCCTGTATTTGTGACATCACAAATTTTAAATCCCGCCTACGGTAATTTGAATGGGTGGGGAGAACTCTTGGTTGAGCACTGCACGATTCAAAATCAAAACCCGGTGCTGGTGTTTTATATCACTGTATTTCTGATGGAAACCAACTGTTTTTAGAAAATTGTGGATGTCATTTTAATTTCATCTTGCATGTAATGTCTGATAAAGCAGCATTTGTGGGTAGAGCTCTGCTTTGTGTACAGCGTTACCGGGAAAGCTCGAGCTCTCCCGCTCCAACAGCACCTCCCGCTGGCAGAATTAATCTACATATATATGCGCCACAAATAGTGTAAGTCTGTGGGACTATGGTATAAATTCAACTGTATAACAGTTTCACTGCAATTCATGTTATAATGTTAGAATTAAAGAACAATAAACATAATACATATTACCATTGCACTTATCTGTACATAGGATGTCAACAGCTTAAAAATAACTGCATTGACTATCTAAAACATGATTTAGCCAAAACAACAATAACATTACCACTTTAATATATCTTGCAATATCCGTGCGATCCTCAATATTCTCGAGGTCTGAATTGATGTAGCAATATTGACGAACTTACTGCTTTGGTGCGGGGCAATACTGAAACACCGTCTAAGCCAGGGGTGCCCAATCAGTCGATCGCAATCAGCTGAAGGCCATGCTGCTAGATCGTGCTTTAGGTCATTGGTTCTCAACCAGGGGGTGTGAGATAAAACTAAAATATATTTAATAATGTTATGAATAATATGTTAAGCATTGTAAAAATATGTAGTCTATTAATAAATAACAGCACGACCTCTCTAAGTATTCTGTGATGTTCTGTGTTTCGGAGCAGCTCAAGACGTTTCTCATCGCTCTGTGTGAAATACAGACTGAACGGCGGCTCATAACCGCTGTATGAGAATATGATACGCAAACTACTGCTCTCGGCTGGATAAAAGAAGCCAGTGTCATAGTAGCCTAAAGATTTGAAGAACGACGATTGTAATCAAGGACACGCTGTGTCCGTTATAATGATGTGTAAACGAACCGTGTATGTGCGCTGATCACTATAACATCATATTTCTGCTTTAATATAGCTCAGTATATTCACGTAGTTGAATACAGCAAGTGTTTTATAACAGATGCTCACGTGTGTTGAAGTTTGTGAGGATCAGTGGTGTTTATGTGCATACGGGCATCAGACGCTCCAAACTGCTTGTTCTTACAGAGAAACTATTCACTGATGGCGTCGTGAATGGTGAATAATAATAATAAAACATTAGTTTATTTTCTTATTAAATTAGTACAATATAAAGATACATCCCAACAAGTCTTTTTAATTATTTGTTTAATATGTATTTTATCATTTATTTATTTTTCACTTGATAGATCTCGGTGAGTTTCTCATTTAAAAAATAGATCCCCACACAAAGAAGTGTGGGCACCCCTGGTCTAAGCTGTTAGCCAATCACAACGCACTGGGACAGCTGACCAATCACAACACATTTCGTTTTTCGGAAGGCGGGTCTTTATCACCCCTGGAACTAATCAAGCCTGGGGAGAGAGGTATTGTAGTAATATAAATTATGTGAAAAAATTATGTTTTTCGAAACCCCAAGCATGAGAGCACGTTCTAGTACACCCCCAAAACAGCATCAAGACTGTGTAAAAGAGCATAAAGGACCCCTTTAAGGTGTAACATGAGCCCACCTGAGCGACGCGACTGTCAGTCAGATTAATGAAGAGAGGAATACTTTGTTTTGAATTATTTAGTTTATTTTTGAATTATATTTATTGTGATTAACCTCCCGTTCTTGTTCACAGTATAATGATATTCAATCGTTGCAAGCGATCACGGAGAATAACTCTATTACGATTAAACTTATTTTTAGTTATCGTCTATGGGCTGGAAATATTTCTTTATTTGAACAACTTCAGTTTGATGCAATTATAGAGGATTGGATCATAAAGTCAGCGTGTGAAAAAAATGTTTAATACAACAAGTTTGCCCTAAACCTTTAATTTAATCCTTCTATACAGCCTTTAGTCATAATTAATGTTTTAAGCTTTGGCTAATTCTAATGCTTATTAATGTGATATGTTGTTTGTATAGTTTTCTTGCTGTTCTGTAATGAAATAATGTGATCAGACAGTAACGAGTTACCTATACTCTTACAGCGCTCCTGTTAAAGTCACGAAATACGCATCGGGAGATCTTGACAACATAGTCCTTGGTTTCATAATAATCAAGTAATTGTTATAAACTGAGATTGGTGTCTTTAGACGACGTATATGTGCTGAATTCTACATAATCCACAACAATCCCGTGCTATGGGCCCAGCATTGATCGAGGCTGCAGCAGAAGGTTTATTACGCTACTCTTTGAATCTTCTGCTTTTCGAACGCTGAAGTGTGATAAAGGCCTACACCACTTCAGGAAGTGCTTTTATCATTTTCATTACCTAGCTGGGGATGAGCAGGATCTAATCAATATTGACTACAGATATCGTCATGTTATTCATATCAATAATATGGTGATATGAATCCCTTTATCTTAAATATGACATAAATACACACAAATCAAGTGGAACAGAAAGACACGATCCCTACAAAGCAGAAAAAAGTTTAGTTAGTTGAAGCAGAAATTAGAGCAGTAGTCCTAATCATCAGCCGAATTTAGATCCTTTATTTGAAACATTAATAAAATATATTCTAGTGTGTTTGCTTTTTAACTTTGAATACAAACTTCTCTGCTTTAACTTTAACTGGTAACAGCTCCTGACGCGATGTCCTTCATTATACGCTCACATTAAAGCGTCACGTCTGGGTGCGTCAGCGGCGCTCGCGCTCTTTTAAACTCGTAATAAAGCAGTGAATGATCTGATGCTGATCGACAGAACAAGTTTATATTTAGAATACATTGCAATCACTCCAAAATAGATGACAACCGGGACCGCTTTGAAACTGCTACATTATTGGTTTAATTGCAGACGAGTGGCAATTCAAGTATATCCAGTGACCCATGAGGCTAGTGTTTCTGCCCGTGTTGACTGGACTACAGCGGATGCTACGGTTATGGAGGCCCCTCCTCAAAGCCCGGGGCCCTAGCGCCGGCCCTGTGTCAGAGAACTCTCAGAATACATCAGAAATATCTTCATTTGTGTTCAGAAGATGAACGAAGGTCTTACTGGTTTGGAACGACATGAGGATGAGTAATTTTAATTTTTGGGTGAACTATCCCTTTAAAGCACAGGTAGATCCAGGTCAGTTTAATCACCGCTCTGTGATAAAGGTCCCCTGAAGTGCGTTGAAACACGCAGCGTTATTCTGTGCGGGGACGGTATTTCAACTGAAACAGGAAGACAGGGCGGGGCATATCCAGCAGCCCTGCCCCCTTTTTAAAACAGCCAATAGCATTTTGTTTATATCTGCTCAGGCCAGAGTCGTTGAGCTCGGTAAAGCTGCATTTGACCGCCACAGTCTAATAGATTACCCCTGGATTCAATGTGAAACTCTTACTAAAACAAAATAGTGATCATAATCGTGCTGAGGCTGTGTAGTTATAAAGTGTTTAATATATACCGACTCGCGTATATGATCCACTGCATGCGATCGCGTCTGTTAATTTAATTGTTTATTTATACCGGAGAGTGAACTAACTCCAGGGTTCATTTGTGTTAACATGACACCTGTTGGAAACAAAAGAAGGTATTTTGGAGAATGTGTTTGACTGCTATAGTAGGGAAATACTATGTAAGTCAGTGGGGATCAGAAACTGTTACCGACATCCTTCCAAATCTCTTCTTCATACAGGTTTGAGTAAATGAGCTATTGCTTTAATGTGACTGCTCTCAATCACTCACTTGATGTAATAACTAGTTCTGTATTCTAAAAAAGAAAGTGAAAGTTGTTTTCTATACGTTCACTGTGTCTAGCTTCACTGTTTCAGATCGGTGTATTGTAGTGGATCAGTCGCTCACCGATGTCTCGTTCCTGTAGATTTCTTATTTCAACTTACTTTTCTTGGAGTTTTTTTTTCTTTGTTCTTCATGGTGGAAAATGTTACTGAAAAAGTCACAAAGTTGTATCTTTCACATAGAAATCCTGAAAATGCATGAATTTTGGTAGTTATGACTGGGATGATGTTTGTGTTAAAAAAAAATCTATCAGGGAAAGCATTTTTATATTTATATTTTATGAGCATTTTAAATTTCAAGGCCTCCAGAATATTTTGTTGTATGAATGCAATAAATCAAAATAAAGATCAGACCTTCTACTTTCAAACAAAAAAGTTGTTTTTTTTATCAACACTTGAATGTAGGTAGGTTTCATAAAATCAGCAACATTTTGAGCAAAAAGCTGCGAAAATCGCATTTTTATCAAGTACTCCATCTGCATCATATTCAGTGATATTATCAAAGCAAAGATGCAGTAGATGTCCTCCATCAGTATCTCAAAGCTTCTCAGGTCTTTAACACTTTCTGGATCCATATTTCTCTCTGAAACATTAGGCAGCTTTCATTTATATGCAGTTAGTGTTGATGATCACATTATTTTTCATATGCATACACTTACATATGAGATCACTGGTTTCTGTGTCTTCCTGGTCCGTGTTTTTGATCGAATGATTCTGGACTCATTCGGGAGATGTGTAATAGTGCCCCCTAGCGTATAACAGTAGAAATGCAGAAAATGCTAAGCCTTTTAATGTACGTTGTCTGTCTGTCATGTGACTCTATTCTAACTCTTCTGAACGGTCATGTGACTTCCGCAGGCCCAGACCATCTGCGCGCGACCGGAGCCGAAGCCCCGCCCACTCCAAGAGCAGGGGCGGAGCTCAGTCGCGCTCCAGGTCCAAGTCCAGTAGCCCGCGGGAAACCAGCCAACTCCACACAGAGAATCCGGATGCCGCTGAGGAGAAGACGCAGACACGCTCCCCATCTCGCTCCAGATCCCGATCCCGCTCCAGATCACGTTCCTGGGCTGGACGCAAGTCCTGGGGGCACTAGAGCGTCATGCCCATCCAAACCAGTCTAGGGTTTGTCGTTTGCGTGAATGTCTGCGAGTGACATCCGTCTGTCTGTTTCTTTTAATAAGGAGAGGAAATCAAACCATCGCCTGTTTTAGCACACACATCTGTTAACGGCTGCAGAGTGTTAGCATCAATGATGTCTTTACCGTTTAGTTTACAAGCGCAGCTGTCCAGAATGAGAGATGAAAATCGCCTCAATATTTTTGTATGAGATTTTTGTTTTAGTTGACCAGGAATGGCCATCCATTTAAAACGGTCTTTCATGAGTGTCTCAGATGTGTTTTATTGTGAAATCTGCAGGCTTTTTACATGTAACCTCAGAATGAAATAAATTACTTGTGCAGCAATATATTGTTGTTAATTTTCCAGTTTATCCTCTGATCTTGATTCCTAATCAATCTGAAGTAAATTATGCTGATTTGGCACAACGTATGCTTGTGGTTTTTGTTTGGAGTAATAATTACAAATGAATCTTACGCGTGTTGTGACTTTAGCCTTCTGATTGAGTTTCCAAAACTTAAAAGGAGTTCACCCTAATTTTGCCTGTTTTTCCAAATCTGTTCACTCTTTAAAATCAAGGTTTCAAGAACCGTTTTTGGTTCCCAAAGAACCTTTTAGTGATCCGTTCTTAAAAGAACCACTTTTAATCTAAAGAACTGTAGTACAAGTATAGTTATACTAAACAACATCCCATAAACCTTGAGTTTGCATAAATATTCAGTAGTATCTCTTATTCATGAAGACAAACGGCCCTTGAAACACAGTCATAAGACTAAACAAAATTAATAAACAGAACATAATATAAGTGACTAATCAATTAATGAATCAACTAAATGGATATAATGATTAAACATGAATGAACAACAAATGAATGAATAAATTAATATAAAAGTACAACACAAATGTATGGTTACTCTCTTGAAGCAAAACACACACAGGCTGCGTTTGAGGATCCTCAGATCCTTCACCGCTGTAAAGAACCTTTATTGATTGGAAATTGATGCCACAGATTTTTAAGAGTGTAGGACTCAAACAAAAGATTTCTGAAAACTGTTGTACGACATATCAAAGTGAAGATATAAACTTTTGCACTGCATGGAAGAAAAAAAAGCTTGTGCAGGTTTGGAATGACATGAGGGCAATTATTTATAGTCTTGCCAACATGTTACATGCTGTCATGAAATGCTGGCCTGCCACAGACTCTTCATTGTGTCCTGTGCTTTGAGGCCTTGTGTTTACGTCACGTGTCAAATAAATCTAGCCCTGACCATGTGACCCTTCAGCATTAGATGATCATCATTGCTTGCGTGTAAGAGAACAGCCGCTGCCAAATCGATGAACCTGCTCACACGCCACCGAATCCATCCCACAATCCACCGCCTCTCGGGGCTCCTGATTGGTCGAGAGATGCTGAAGCACCGCTCCTACGCTCTCTGGTCATCGACTGGTCAATGACGGGTTTAAAAACATCGACAGACGCCGACTTGAGGGAAAACCTTGATTGGATTCTGAGAGCAGTTCATGTATGAAATCGGACATGACCGATTGATCGTTAATTAGGATAATAAGCATCGACAGATGGAGAGCTAGTTCTTCACAGCGCTGTTGGTCACTCACATGCTTGAGGAACAGCAGAACCTGAGTCTCTTCAGTCAACAGCCCAACATCATTAATAAACCTAGGCCTGGTTTCACAGACAGGTCTTAGTCTAAACCAGGATTAGGCCATAGTTCAATTAGGACCTCATATAAACATGATTAAGAAAAAACATTAATGGTGTCCATCTTGAGACAAAACAAAGGCATTGATATATTTTAAGATCAATCAATGCAAGTTTCTTTCAGTTGAAACAGCTCAGACTTACTGTTACGATCCTTGGCATCGTTGTTTTCATATGTTTTGCTTTGTGTATGTGAGTGTGTGTGTGTGTGCAGGGATTGGCTCTTCATTAAGGAACGTGACTGGTGGATCCTGAAGCGGGTGACTATAAAAGGGCGGCGCTACAAACACCTGGAGAGCTCACTTTGGCGTTTGCTGTCTAAATCAAGTGAAGAGCTCCGGATTCCGCCTCCGTCAACAGATCACCAACGTCTTCGTGGTTATTGGTTGTGGCTATTTCGATTCGTGATTTACTTTGTTTATCCTATGAAAATTCATTAGAGCGTAGGAGAGGTCTGCTATTTATTTTGATCTGATTTATTCTATGTGTTTTTGTTTAGAGAGTTAGGGAAGTTCATCTGTATATTTTCTTTTCTTTATAATTAGGTTATTTATATCTTTATTTTATTTAGTTCTTTTGTTTGTTATTTTGGCCTTGGGCCTCTCCGAAGCTAATGCTCTTTATATTTTCTATATCATTCTTTAATAAATCATTTAAACTTATGTGTTGTTTTTGGTGATCTGTTGGCCGTGGTCGGAATCCCGTTTACATCACTTTTTCGCGTCTCACCCTATTAATATGGGCCGTAACAAATGGGGGCTCGTCCTATGGTATGTATATTCCTTATCATTTGGCTTGTAATTAATAGTTTTGATTGGCAGTTTTTTCTTGTGTGTCGGGGAGAGGAATATAAAATGGAGTTTAGTATTGAGGTATTTCGACAGAAACCTTCTAATGAAATTTTAGGTTTATGTCGTAAGAACGATCTTTATATGATTGCTGATTTTTATGACATTCCTATTACCAAAACGGCTCGTAAAAAGGAAGTGCGTGATGTGATAGAAGCGGCGTTAGTGCAGCAAGGTGTGTTACCAGCAGTTCAACCTCTTGAGAGTGATGATGTGAGCGTAGGTGACGGTGTGAGTGGTGGAGAACAAGGCTCACTTAGTGGGTTGGGTACGGCAGATTTAAAACTGGCTATCCAGCTAAAACAACTTGATTTAGAAATTAAGCGTCAAGAGCATACAACACAGGTGCTACGCTTTAGGCAACATGAACTGGAGACGCAGGCTGGTCACCGGCCGACTAGTGATTTTAGACCCGTACCTGCTCTTGTTCAAGTTAGTCAGGATTTCCATCAGGCTGATCATTTTTTTGTCGCCTATGCCTTCTGTCAGTCCGTCCGATTTTGATGTGTGTAAGCAGATTAATCTAGTGCCACCCTTCCGCGAGGCCGAGGTGGATTCGTATTTCGGCGCTTTTGAGCGCATTGCCATGGCTTTGCGATGGCCAAAAGAAGTGTGGCCTCTTTTGTTGCAATGTCGTTTGATTGGTAAGGCTCAGGAAGTCTGTTCTGCCTTGTCTATTAATGATTGTCTAGATTATGAAAAAATCTGCAGTGTTGAGAGCGTACGAGCTTGTCCCCGAAGCTTATCGCCAGAAGTTTCGCTCGCATGCGAAAGCTGCCAATCAAACATTCGTTGAGTATGCTCGTGAAAAGTGTGTTCTCTTTGACAAGTGGTGCCAGTCCAGCAAAACAATTACTGTTGAGCAGCTTCGTGAACTCGTTTTAATTGAGGATTTTAAGAATTCGTTGCCAGACAGAATAGTGGTGTACTTAAATGAGAAAAAAGTTTCTACTCTCGCCAAGGCTGCCGTGAGCGCTGATGAATTTGTATTAACGCACAAAAACGTGTTCGTAGCCCCTGCCCGACGAGAACTGCCGTTTTCTATGAATTCGGATAAACCTAAAACACCTAGGTTAACGAAATTGTCAGGATCATCTGACGTTCGTGAATGTTATTATTGCCACGAGACTGGTCATTTGATTGCGGTATGTCCTGCTTTGAAAAAGAAAAATAGGTTTAGACAAGCAAAGAGTGTTGGGTTTGTAAAAACAGTTGGTAGGGAATCGTACGAAATTGATTCAGTTTTTGAACCTTTTACTGGTCAAGGTATGATTTCTATAAGTGGTTTAAAGGAGGACCAAGTCCCTGTTACTTGGCTGCGTGACACAGGGACGGCTCAGTCCTTCATTTTAGAAAGCGCACTGCCATTCTCGAAGGAAACGTATTGTGGCTCAGATGTTTTGGTGCAAGGAATTGAGATGGGAGTTGTGAAGGCTCCCTTGCATAAATTGCATATTTGTTCCGATTTGATAACTGGATTTGTAAAAGTGGCTGTACGAACACAGTTACCTATGAAGGGAGTTATAATGATCGTTGGGAACGATTTAGCAGGTGGAAAAGTACTTCCCGTTCCTGAAGTCATTGAGAATCCGCTTGGTGTGATTTCTGCTTCAAGTAAAGAGGTGGCAGATTTAACTGTGTTCCCTGCATGTGTGGTTACTCGAGCCCAGGCACGAAAGTTTCCTAATGTCGTTGATCTTTCTGACAGCTTTCTTGTTGATAAAGTTTGTGACTCTGTTTTGTTGCAGCCTGAGGTGCCCGTGTCTACTTCGCTGTCTTCTGTGGGTGGTGTTGACGCTGATTCTGTGGATCTGTTACTGTCTATTGATCGCGCAACGTTTGCTGCTAAGCAAAAACAAGATCCGTCGCTTGCATCTTGCAGAGATTCTGCTGTCACCAGAGAAGATATTGCGAGTAAACCAATTGGTTATTTTTATGAAGATGGCGTTTTAATGCGTAAATGGACACCTTCCGCATCAGATAATTCAGGCTGGGACACGCTTTACCAGATGGTAGTTCCTAAATGCTTTCGTGACCAAGTGTTGAGTGTTGCGCATGATAATGTTGCCGGTCATCTGGGCGTTACTAAAACACTATATCGAGTGATGCGTCATTTCTTTTGGCCTAGAATTAAAACTGCTGTTACGAAGTATTGCAGATCTTGTCATACGTGTCAAATGGTTGGAAAGCCTAATCAAGCTATTCCCCCTGCACCTCTTAAACCGATCCCAGTTATCGGTGAGCCGTTTGAACGCATTATCATCGATTGCGTAGGACCTTTACCGAAAACGAAATCAGGCCATACTTATTTGCTTACAATTATGTGCGCAGCTACTCGCTACCCAGAGGCCATACCACTTCGTTCACTTAGAGCTAAAGCGGTTTTGAAAGCCCTGACTTTTTTCTTTTCTACTTTTGGACTTCCAAGGGTCGTCCAAACGGATCAGGGAACGAATTTTATGTCCCGTCTGTTTAATCAGATTTTATCTCAGTTGCATATCCAGCACGCTGTTTCAAGTGCCCATCATCCGGAGTCGCAAGGTGCCCTGGAAAGATTCCACCAAACGTTGAAAACCATGTTGAAAACTTATTGCACGGAGTCTGAGAAGGAATGGGACGATGGGCTGCCTTTGCTCTTATTTGCTCTCCGAGAGACTGTCCAGGAGTCTTTGGGGTTTAGTCCCGCGGAGTTGGTTTTTGGGCATACGGTGCGCGGACCACTTAAACTCCTAAAAGAAAATTGGCTGTCTGATGTGAAGTCCAACTGTAATCTGTTGGATTATGTTAGCTCATTTCGGGAACGTCTTCATAGAGCCCGTGACTTGGCTCAGTTAGCCTTGTCAGATGCTCAGATAAAAATGAAGAAATGCTTTGACAAGAAGGCAGTGTCTCGTTCATTTGAGAACGGAGATCAAGTTTTGGTTCTGTTACCTCTCCCTGGCTCTGCTTTGCAGGCAAAGTTTTCAGGACCATATGTTGTGGATCGGAAACTCAGTGACACTGATTATATCATCAGTACCCCAGATCGACAGAGAAAGACTCGAGTGTGCCATATTAATATGCTTAAACTCTATGTTGCTCGAGGTAAGGGAGAAGAGTTAAAAAGCTCTGTTGTCCCAGTTGCCTCTAGTGCTGTGGTATCAACTAGTACTAATGAAGATGGTTTATGCCTGCGAAGTATGCCTGTGTCTGGTGTCCGATTAAATAATTCTGAAATTTTGTCAGATCTTAATTCTCATCTGCTACATTTAACTGAAGACCAAAAAGCTGATATTGTGACATTAATTCAGTCTTTCTTTGGGTTGTTTTCTGATGTTCCTACTCCGACAAATGCAATTAAACATGATATTGAAGTGAATGAACATCCACCGATTAAACAAAATGCGTACCGAGTAAATCCAGCTGAACGAAAAATCATGGAGTCTGAGGTGAAATATTTGGTGGAAAATGGCTTAGCTGTTCCTAGTTCAAGTGCTTGGAGTTCGCCTTGTCTGCTTGTCCCGAAGCCAGATGGGTCTCATCGCTTCTGTACAGATTACCGTAAGGTAAATGCAGTTACAAAACCTGATTCGTTTCCTCTGCCTTTAATGGAAGATTGTGTCAATAACGTGGGCTCAGCTCAGTTTGTAACAAAATTAGATCTTTTGAAGGGTTACTGGCAAGTTCCCTTAACAGAACGGGCAGCTGAAGTTTCTGCATTTGTCACTTCCGACAACTTCCTTAATTATACAGTAATGCCTTTCGGACTTCGGAACGCTTCAGCAACTTTTCAGCGCTTAATGAACATCGTATTAGGCGATGTTGCAAATTGTAAGGCTTATTTAGACGACATTGTGGTGTTTTCGTCTAATTGGCGAGAACATGTGAACACATTATTTACTGTCTTCACGCGTTTGCTTAATGCTTCCCTTACATTGAACTTGGCAAAATGTGAATTTGCCAAGGCTACCGTTACCTATCTAGGGAAGCAAGTTGGACAAGGTCAAGTACGTCCTCTTGCTCAAAAAGTGCAGGCAATTGCTGATTTTTCCGTGCCTCAGACAAAGCGCGAACTTCGTCTTAGGAATGGCTGGCTATTATAGAGCCTTTTGTCGATATTTTTCTGATGTTGTCTTGCCTTTAACAAATTTGCTTCGTTCTTCTCAGACGTTTCTGTGGTCTGATGAGTGCCAACACGCTTTTAAATCTGTTAAAGCCCTGTTGTGTAGTGCACCAGTGCTTTCTGCTCCGGATTATTCACGTGGTTTTAAAATTGAAGTTGATGCCAGTGCCACTGGAGCTGGTGCGGTCCTTTTACAGGACGATGATGATGGTGTTGAGCATCCAGTAGCATACTTCTCAAAGTTTTTACCACACCAGAAAAATTACAGTACCATCGAGAAGGAGGCATTAGCTTTGTTGTTATCGTTACAACATTTTGAAGTATATGTTGGATCGAGTTCTATCCCTGTACTTATTTTTACTGATCACAATCCGTTGATTTTTCTATCACGAATGCGCAATGCTAATCAAAGACTTATGCGTTGGTCTTTGTTTATTCAGGATTTTAATCTTGAAATTTGTTATAAAAAAGGTAAAGACAACGTATTAGCCGATGCCTTGTCTCGCTCTTTCGATTTCATGTAAAATCAACTAGTAGTTGATTCTTTGTGTGTGGGGATGTTACGATCCTTGGCATCGTTGTTTTCATATGTTTTGCTTTGTGTATGTGAGTGTGTGTGTGTGTGTGCAGGGATTGGCTCTTCATTAAGGAACGTGACTGGTGGATCCTGAAGCGGGTGACTATAAAAGGGCGGCGCTACAAACACCTGCGGAGCTCACTTTGGCGTTTGCTGTCGTGGCGTGAAGAGCTCCGGATTCCGCCTCCGTCAACAGATCACCAACGTCTTCGTGGTTATTGGTTGTGGCTATTTCGATTCGTGATTTACTTTATCCTATGAAAATTCATTAGAGCGTAGGAGAGGTCTGCTATTTATTTTGATCTGATTTATTCTATGTGTTTTTGTTTAGGGATTCAGGGAAGTTCATCTGTATATTTTCTTTTCTTTATAATTAGGTTATTTATATCTTTATTTTATTTAGTTCTTTTGTTTGTTATTTTGGCCTTGGGCCTCTCCGAAGCTAATGCTCTTTATATTTTCTATATCATTCTTTAATAAATCATTTAAACTTATGTGTTGTTTTTGGTGATCTGTTGGCCGTGGTCGGAATCCCGTTTACATCACTTTTTCGCGTCTCACCCTATTAATATGGGCCGTAACACTTACATTTTAGTTTTGTCTGTGAAACCAGGAGTGTAATTGCTCTGAGTTATATGACTGCAGAAGTGCAGTGTCACGCTACATCAGGACCGTCTCCTCCTCATCCAACTGACCCGCAGGCCTTTACAGAGGCAGAGGATATAAAGTTAGCGGCGACCTAGATTTCTCAAATATATTATATAGTAGACCAAGATGGCGGCGCGAACACATCGCGAGGCTCAGCGTCTTACCAGATTTAGGAAAATAGTGTTAATTTACCTGGTTATTTCACTCGTGTTCGCGCGATTCAGTTATGCGAACTACAGCTATACTAAACAGTCACTTTTGGACATCAACAAACAGTGTTCCAACATAGTTTTAGATCATCCTTTCGACTTCAGCGAACTCCCGCCGGAGCTACTGAGATCACCGCGGACAGGCGGATCACTCGTACCGACCGGAAGTGCTCGGCGTCGGCGTCGAGACCGTAAACAAAGACGGGGAAAGCGTGGAGGGCTGCGTGCTAAGCTAAGGCTAAACCCACATCGACCAGCTCTGCCCAGCATCTTCCTTGCCAATGTACGGTCTCTGATGAACAAGATGGACGAACTAAAGATCTGGACCCTCACACAGAAATGGCTTATGGACTGTAATGTTATGTTCTTCACTGAAACATGACTCTGCAACGATGTCCCAAACAGCGTGGTGCATATGGATGGACGCTCTCTCTTCAGGGCTGACAGAGTAGCAGCAACCTCTGGTAAAAACAAGGGTGGTGGAGTATGCATTTATGTAAATAAATCATGGTGTAAAGACTCTGTCATTGTTGATACCTACTGCTCTGCTGAGCTGGAGTTCCTGATTATCAAGTGCAGGCCATTCTATCTACCACGTGAGTTTACTTGCATTGTTGCTGCTGCAGTTTATGTACCTCCGGACGCTAATGCTAACATGGCTATGAAAGAACTTTGTGCTGCTATTAGCAAATTACAAACCCTGCACCCGGATGGAGCCTTTATCGTTGCTGGGGACTTCAATCACTGCACTTTTAGATCTGTTCTCCCTAAATTTCATCAAAATGTCTCCTGCACTACAAGGGGACATAAAACATTGGACCACGTTTATACTAATGTGAGTGATGCCTACAAAGTCACACCCCTCCCCCACCTGGGTCAGATTAACATTGACATTTATACCAACTCTGTCCTGGAGCACATCAACAGTTGTGTGAGCAGAGTGACCACACACAAAAAAGTACAAATTTTCCCCAATCAGAAGCCCTGGATGAACAGAGAGGTCCCTCCCAGACGAGCTCGACCACTTTTATGCTCGTTTTGATCAAAATAATAAGGAGATCTCACTCAAAGCTGAGCATCAACCCAGTGAACTGCCTCTCACACTCTCCACATCAGATGTTTACTCCACTCTGCGTAAGGTGAATGCACGGAAGGCAGCTGGCCCTGACGGAATACCTGGTCGTGTGCTTAAAGCCTGTGCGGAGCAGCTAGCTGAGGTCTTCACGGACATTTTCAATCTGTCCCTGGCCCAAACAACTGTCCCCACTATCTTCAAAACCTCCATCATCGTACCAGTACCGAAACACTCCACTGCCTCGGTCCCTAATGACTTCCGTCCTGTTGCACTCACCCCCATCATTGCCAAGTGTTTTGAGAAACTGGTTGCATCCCACTTAAAATCCTGTCTCCCTGCTACACTAGACCCATTCCAATTTGCCTATCGCCACACTAGGTCAACAGAGGACGCCATCTCAACAGCACTTCACTCTGCCCTCACCCACCTGGACAGTCAAAACACACATGTGAGAATGCTGTTCATAGATTTCAGTTCTGCATTTAATACTGTAATCCCCTCCAAGCTGATCTCCAAGCTCAGCCAGCTTGGAATCAGCACACCCATCTGCAATTGGATTCTAGATTTTCTGACTAACAGACCTCAGTCCGTTAAGTTAGATAACCTCTCCTCCTCCATCATCACCCTGAACACCGGCGTGCCACAGGGCTGCGTACAGAGCCCTCTCCTGTACTCCCTCTTCACCCATGACTGTGTTCCTGTTTATGGCTCCAATACCATAATCAAATTTGCAGATGACACCACGGTGGTAGGTCTGATCAAGGATGACGATGACTCAGCCTACAGGGATAAGGTGCAGCACCTGGCTGTGTGGTGTGCCACCAACAATCTAGAACTAAACACCCAGAAGACAAAGGAGATCATTGTGGACTTCAGGCGGACTAGGAGTCATGCACACACACCCATCTACATCAACGGAGCTGTAGTGGAGCATGTGTCGAGTTTCAAGTTCCTTGGCATCCACATCTCTGATGACCTCACCTGGTCCCATAACACCTCCACTCTGGTCAGAAAGGCACAGCAGCGCCTTTACTTCTTAAGGAGCCTTAAGAAAGTTCACCTGAATCCCAGGATCCTTGTGGAATTCTACCGCTGTACCATTGAGAGCATACTCACGAACTGCATCTCAGTATGGTACAGCAATTGCTCCGCATCTGACCGCAAAGCACTCCAGCGGGTGGTGAAAACTGCTCAACAGATCACCGGCACCCAGTTAACTTCCATTGAGAACATTTATCATAAGCGCTGTCTGGGCAGGGCAAGAAACATTATCAAGGATGCCTCTCACCCTAACCATGGACTTTTCACCCTCCTTCCATCCGGCAGGCGTTACAGGTGCCTACGCTCTCGCACTAATTCAAATTCAAATTTTCAAATTCAAATTTTATTTGTCACATAGATATACATACGTAGTACGACATGTAGTGAAATGTATTGTACGACTGTCCAACAAATTGTCCAACAAATTTAAGAAAAACCTCAAGTTTACAAAAATACAAATAGAAAAAGTACAGTAACCATATATACAGAAATAAACTAGCAATAAAATAAAATAACATAGATATGAGAATAAAAATAGATATGAAGAATAAAAATAGAATATGATTCTATATAGATTCTATAAAAAGTAAAGTGTATGTCAGTGATAAAGTGTCCGTGTGCTGTGCAGTGCAGTAAAGTGTATAAGTGAGTAAAGGAATACTAAAGACAAAGACAAATGGTATGTAAGTCCCACTCATTTATCCTTATGTAACCCTTCTACAAATTAGTGCAGATTGTATTTGAGAATGTGCAAAGTGGAAGTGTGGGGTGATGTGCTTAGAGTGGAGAGAGGTTAAGACTCCGAATGGCCTGCGGGAAGAAGCTCCTCCTCATTCTCTCTGTGTTCGCCTTCATGGAGCGGAAGCGCCTCCCTGAACGCAGCAGAGAAAAGAGTCCATTGTTGGGATGGCTGGGGTCCTTCACTATCTTCCTGGCCCTGGTCAGACACCGCTTGCTGTAGATGTCCTGCAGGTCAGGGAGCTCGGTGTGAATGGTACGTTCCGCTGAATGCACCACCCTCTGGAGGGCTCGTCTGTCCTGCATAGTGCAGTTCCCGAACCAGGAAGTGATGCTGCCTGTCAGCACGCTCTCGATGGTGCAGGTGTAAAAAGTCTTAAGCACCCGAGAGGGAAGTCTAAAGTCCCTTAAGCGTCTCAGATGGTACAGACGCTGCCTGGCCTTCTTCACCAGGGTGCTGGTATGACAGGACCAAGTCAAGTCCTGCGTGATGTGAACACCCAGGTATCTGAAGCTGTCCACTCTCTCCACTGGAGTCCCGCTGATCGTGATCGGCTGGTATGACCGCTCCTGCTTCGTACTGAAGTCCACTATCAGCTCCTTAGTTTTGCTGATGTTCAGGTGTAGACTATTCACCTGGCACCAACTCTCCAGGTTCTTAATCTCCTGTATGTAGGCCGTCTCATCGTTGTCTGAGATCAGGCCCAACACAACAGTGTCATCAGCAAACTTGATGATGGTGGTGGAGTTGGAAGTGGCCACACAGTCATAAGTGTACAGTGAGTACAGCAGGGGGCTCAGAACACAACCTTGAGGGGCTCCAGTGCTTAGGGTGATGGAGGATGAGGTGTGTTTACCCATCCGTACTGCTTGCTGTCTGTCCTTCAGGAAGCTGGAGATCCATTGGCACAAGTATGTGCTGAGACCAAGGACCTCCAACTTGGAGGTGAGTGTGGAGGGAATTATGGTGTTAAACGCTGAACTGTAGTCCACAAACAGCATTTTTACATAATTCCCTTTTCTGCAGTCCAGGTGACTTGTTGTGGTGTGGAGGAGGTGTGAGATGGCATCCTCCGTGGAGCGGTTATGCCTGTATGCAAACTGTAGTGGATCCAGTGTGTCTGGTAGTGATGCAATGATGAAGTCTCTGACCAGTCTCTCAAAGCACTTCATCACCACTGATGTGAGGGCTACAGGGCGATAGTCGTTTAGGCAGGTGGGCTGCGGTTTCTTGGGGACAGGAACAATGGTGGACTGCTTAAAGCATGAGGGGACTATGGACTGTTCCAGGGAGAGGTTGAAGATCTCGGTGAACACCGGTGCTAGCTGGTCAGCGCAGGCCTTCAGAACCCGACCTGTGATGCCATCTGGTCCTGCTGCCTTCCTGATGTTCACTCTCCTGAATGCCCTCCTCACGTCATGCTCCGTGATGGTGAATACGTTGTCCTCACCGGCTTCCTCAGCGTGCATGCAGTTAGCACTGCTAGCGCCGTTAGCGTGATTAGCTGCAGCCTCGAAGCGAGCATAAAAAGTGTTCAGCTCGTCAGCCAGAGAAGCGTCCGCATTCCCCGATCTGGAGGGTGGTGTTTTATAGTCCGTGATGGTTCTAAGTCCATGCCACAGGCTCCTAGAGCCGCCATGTTGGAATTGCGACTCTAGTTTCCTCCCGTAGCGCTGCTTCGCCTCCTTCACCGATCTGCGCACGCTGTAAGATGCAGCCTTGTAGTCATCCATGTTCCCGGTGATGAGCCCTGTGTTGTAGGCAGCGGAGCGGGATCTCAGGGCGTCGCGGATGGTTTTATCCACCCACGGCTTCTGGTTGGGAAACGTCCTGATGATGGTTTTCTGCACCGTATCATCCATTAGTTTCTCTATAAATCCCACGACCGCTTCCGTAAACAAGCTGACGTCATCAGAGCTGCGCCGGAACATGTCCCAGTCTGCGTCATCTAGCGCGTCCTGCAGAGCGGCCACCGATTGGTCCGTCCAGCGTTGGACCTCCCTCTGCACCGGGGCTTTCTGTTTCAGCCTCTGTTTGTAAACAGGCATGAGGAAGATGGCGGCGTGGTCCGAGTAGGCTTAGGAAGAGCTTCTTCCCCGAAGCTGTGACACTTCTGAACGCCACACCACCAATCTAACCTGCACCTGCTTATTACTGCACTGGTCACAGTACTTTACACACATGCATTTGCACTACTCATATTTTGCACAGACTGCACATTGTTAAAGTTATTACAATATAAACTGTCTAAAGTTGTTACTGTACAAAGCACAGTAAACTATTTCTATAAAATATTGCACTACTGTTATTTTGCATAGAATACATTGTTCTATCAATACTTGCACACACTCATCCAGCTGTATTTATTTATTACCACTGTTCTCACGTCTCTGCTGTTCATAATGTGTATATATAATCCCACATTGCTCTGTTCATAATGTACATACAATCCCTACATTGCATTCCTATTTATATTCTGTATATACTCTGCTCAATACTGTATATAGCAATTCCACTGTACATTCTGTAAATCATATCTTCATTTACTCTGCACTTATATGTATATAAAACACTATATTCTTGCACTTCTGGTTAGATGCTAACTGCATTTCATTAGCTCTGTACTTGTACTCTGCATAATGACAATAAAGTTGAATCTAATCTAATCTAATCTAATCTAATCAAACCACAGCATCCGGTCGAATGAATAACGCAGCCTCTTGAATAACGCCTCTTTCAGATCATTGTTAAATGCGTTTGATCATGCCGTTAACATGATTAACAGTTTTTCCTCATGCAGCGTTTTTATATCTTTTAGAGAAGCCACTTTCTCAAATGCTGAGCATTGAGTTATTTGTGACCCTGGAGCACAAAATCAGTCGTAAGTAGCACGGGTATATTTGTAACAATAGCCAACAATACATTGCATGGGTTAAAATTAAAAAAAATTTCTTTTATGCCAAAAATCATTAGGATATTAAGCAAAGATCATGTTCCATTAAGATATATATATATTTTTAATTTCCTACCGTAAATATAGCAAAACTTAATTTTTGATTTGTAGTATGCATTGCTAAGAACTTTATTTGGACAACTTTAAAGGCGATTTTTTCAATAATTGGATTTTTTTGCACCCTCAGATACCAGATTTTCAAATAGTTGTATCTCTTTTATCCTTATGACTGGTTTTGTGGTCACATTTATTATTTCTCGTCTGTGAGATTTGGCACGGTTTATGAGAACTGTATGGGTTGTGTTGTCGTCTCATCCGCAGCAGCAGAGATGTCTGTGTGAGGATGGGCGACTGGAACTTTCTCTGAGGGATTCTGGAGGAGGTTCACATCCACTCCACCATGGTGGGGAAGATCTGGCTCACCATCCTCTTCATCTTCCGCATGCTGGTGCTGGGCGTGGTGGCCGAGGACGTATGGAACGACGAGCAGTCCGACTTCATCTGCAACACGGAGCAGCCTGGCTGCCGTAACGTCTGCTATGACCACGCCTTCCCCGTCTCGCTCATCCGCTACTGGGTCCTGCAGGTCATCTTCGTGTCCTCGCCCTCGCTGGTCTACATGGGCCACGCCATATACCAACTGCGCGCCCTGGAGAAGGAGCGTCACTGCAAGCACGTGGCTCACCGGCGCGAGCTGGAGCTGGCGGAGGCGATGGAGCTTGGGCCCGTACATCGGCGGCGGGTGGAGCGGGAGCTGCGGCAGCTGGAGCAGGGGAAGCTGAACAAGGCTCCGCTCCGGGGCCCACTGCTGCGCACATACCTGGCGCATGTGGTGACAGGCTCTGTGGTGGAGGTGGGCTTCATGACAGGCCAGTACCTGCTGTACGGGCCCAAGCTCCAGCCTCTGTACAAGTGTGAGCGGGAGCCATGTCCCAACGTGGTGGACTGCTTCGTCTCGAGGCCCACGGAGAAGAGCGTCTTCATGGTGTTCATGCAGGGCATCTCCGCCGCCTCGCTGCTCCTCAGCCTGCTGGAGATCCTGCACCTGGCCTACAAGAAGCTGAAGAAGGGGCTTCTGGACTAGAGGAACTCGCTGCTGCATCAAGGGCGTAAAGCCACCATCCCGACTGTGCCCGGCGAATTCGCTCCACTCTTGGAGAAGCAGGGCAATGGACCCGCATACCCCGTACTCGTTAACCCCTCGTCTGCGTTCATGCCCATCCAGGTGCGGCAGGAGAACAAGGACGTCGTTTCCAGTCTGCTGGAGCGCAACAGCAATTCTAACAACCTGTGCAGCGAGACTCGATCCCCTGCAGCGCAGAAGTGGCTCCCGGCGGAGTCCCAGAGCTCACAAACGGATCCGTGCAAGCAGCAGCGAAACAGTCTGGCCTGGAGCTGCGTCACGGCGGCGGAAGGGAACGGCTCGGACAGCGCAGACTCTGAGCCCAGCTCCGGCTCACGGCAGCACGGATCCGCAGGGAATCCCTCCTTCTCACCTAACAGGCAAGGAGCGTCACTAACGAGTGGCAGCAGACGAGCCGCCAGTGACCTGTAGATCTGAGGCTCTGTGTGCCTCTCTCACAGGAATCAGTCTGGATCAAAGGGATGGCTCAGCCAAAAATGATCATTCTGTCATCATTTACTCGACCTCATGTTGTTCCAACCAGGGCTGGACTGAGGTTAAAATTCAGCCCTGGACAAATGCAGCCCACCAGTTCCCCCGTTAATGTTTTGTTAGGTTATAGGGGCTTCAATTGGAGTTAGTAAATTAATAAATAAAACAGGACAATGATAGATATTACTAAATTCACAGCAAATTGTCAGTAAAGCATTGATTTTGAGCTAGAAATGTATTGCTGATAAATTGCCATCATTTCCTCACCCTCATGTCAGGACTTACTTTCTTCTGTGGAACACAAAATATATTTTGTAGAATGTTACCAAACCATTTGGGTTACCCTTGATTTCTACTGTAAGGATTTCTTGAATTTCTCAAATTATCATCTTTTATGTAGCACAGAAGGAAGAAATTCATACAGGTTTGGAATGGCATGATGGTGAGTAAATGATGACAATTAACATTTTTGGGTGAACTATCCCTTTAAGAACTTTAATATTTGTAAATAGTAAACACCTAATTTATATAAGACACTGATATTTATCATGCTCTTACTGGATTAACATTTTACTTCAATTAAAATTATAATAAACATCACAAGAAGTAAACTGTCGTCCTCGTTACCATGCTTATCCTATATGGAATTTAAACTAAATAATAAGCAATAATAAACTATGAAATAAAAAAATAAATAAAAAAACTTGAAACTACAAAAACATCTTGTATAAAAGTAAAGTATTCCCCAATATTTAATATAAGTAATAAGAGTAACATTTATAATAAAAACACCATAGGCTATTTAATAACTGCAAGTTAAGTGCTGAATTAACAAGCTTGTAATTATTTATTTGCATTTTCCAATTGGCCTCGTCATGCAGTTCCCTACAAACCCTTAATGTTAGCATCATAGTATTCATCAACTCTTTGATTACCCACATTCTTCGAAATGTCTTTCTTTGTATTCAGTAAGTCATAGAGGTTTGGAATGACATGTTAATGATGACAGAATGATAATTTTTGGCTGAACTGTCTCCTGAAACTTTATTTTCAGCCTAGGCTGTCTAAATATTCAACATTTAGCATGAGGAGTCGTGGCTGTTAATGGGTTTCATATTCATAGATGTTTAAAGATGAAACCATCTGTAATTGACAGACATATCTTAGTGTCTATATTGATGTGTACAGTGGCCTCTGATGGTAAAGAAATCTCATTTTAAAGATAATTTTTATTTATCTATATTGTGGCGGGAGGAGCAAACGACAGACACAGTGGGTGTGGCGTCAGGCCTCTGAGAGGTTTTTATTACACAAAATGATCAAAGAAAGTGTCCAAAAGGAGGTAAAAGTGTCCAAAATAAACAGGGGGGTCTGGTGTCCTCGTAGTGCTGCGGGGTTCGTGAAAGGAGGCAGTGTTCAGAAAGGAAGGGTCCAGGTAAAGGGCGGAGTCTGGTGGCGGCACGCACTCCCCTCTCGGGGCCGGGGCGCGTGTGGCGGCGGCTTCTCCTAAGCGGCTTCGTCCAACGTCCGTCCTCGGCACTTCCGGGGGATTTCGACAGCCCGGCATCCTGGCCCGTCAGCCGTCTCACGGGTGCTCGGCTCTATCCGGACTGCGGGTCTGGCAGCTCGCGTCTCTCACACACCCACTCCCGTCGGGAGCCTGGTGAAGGGCAGCGAATACGGGACGGGGTGGTGCTGATAATAAGGGGGAGGCAGCTGACTCGTCACATTAGAATTAAAAGCTCTTTATGATGTGATGTTTTAACGATATATAGCTGTGAGATGATCAGTAAGATCAGTGCTGGTGTTGCTGGTATTCAGTCAGCAATGCATATTATATTATATTATATTATATTATATTATACAGTCAGAGCACCAAATACATAGATACTATCTGTCATCCAAGTTCATATAACCTTGCAGAATTTATGCAGAGATAAAATATATTTACAAAAAAAAAATCTATCTTGTAGATTTTGTGATTCTATACAAACCTACACACTAAACTGAATTAAGGAAAAAATACAAAGATGGGGATTATTTCCCACAATCCAGTGCTAATTCATCTTCTTATGATGGACATCTTGAGATGTCAGCCAACTGACAATTAATTTGATCAATTCCTTGCACCATTTTTTTTTACGTTTCCAAAAAGAACAGAAAATTGTGTTGTGCACTTTAAGCACTTACACTGACGCTCAAACGTTTGAGATCAGTTCGATTTTTAATGTTTTTAAAGAAGTTTCTTCTGCTCATCAAGGCTGTATCTATTTGATCAAAAATACAGAAAAAAACTTTTTTTAAGGTTTGACCCATTACTGATTCTTCGGGCACTAATCTCTGACTCATGTTAATCGGCAGTTTATTGAGTGCACCTGCCGGTGTGGTTTAGACACCCTTTAAAAGAGAGTACCATCAGAGATATGGAGGTTCGGTTTTGGACTTGGATTTTGGGTTGTGTTTTTTGTTTAATTTGATTTATGTTGTTTGAGCATACTGACATCGCTACAACAGCACATTACATTAACATTCAGACACCCTGCTTTACATACTGATGATGCTGATGTTTCAGAAATATTGTTATTTTTGTTGTTTTGTTTTATTATAATGTTTTATTTTGAGTTTAATAAAGCCTTTCTTTATGGAGCTTTATGTTTTCGTGCGTCCCTCCTTTTGTTGCTACCCTTTGAGCCAGGGGTCGTAACAACATTGATTCTCTGATTTATAAAAAGTTACAAAGAACAGCATTTATTTAAAACATTATGTTGCAATATACAATGCTATTCAAAAGTTTGGGGTCAGTAAATTGTTTCTTCTTTTAAAGAAATTAATACTTTTATTCAGGAGGGATGTTAAATGAATAAAAAGTCATAGTAAAGACATTGCTAGAAAATATTTCTATTTTGAACAAATGCTGTATTTTTTAACTGTTCATCTAAGAATCAAAGAAAAAAGTATCACATGTTCCAAAAAAAAAAACCAATATGAAGCAGCACAAGTTTCAACACTCATCATAAATCAGCATACAATGGGGCAAATAAGTATTTGGTACACTGCCGTTTTTTCAAGTTTTCCCACTTACAAAGAATGAAGAGATCTGTAATTTTCATCGTAGGTACACCAACTGTGAGAGACAGAATATATATATATATATATATATATATATATATATATATATATATATATATATATATATATATATATAAAAAAAAAACAGAAAATCACATTGTATGATTTTTTTAATAATTTCCATTTTATTGCATGAAATAAGTATTTGATACAATAGAAAAATGGAACTTAATTTTTGGTACAGAAACCTCTATTTACAATTACAGAGGTCAGACGTTTCCTGTAGTTTTTGACCAGGTTTGCACACACTGCAGCAGTTTCAGCTCCCTCCATAGATTTTCTATTGGGTTAAGGTCTGGAGACTGGCTAGGCCACTCCAGGACCTTGAAATGCTTATTACGGAGCCACTCCTTAGTTGCCCTTGCTGTGTGTTTGGGGTCATTGTCATGCTGGAAGACCCAGCCACGACCCATCTTCAATAGTCCCACTCGGGCCTGGTCCCACGCACAGGGTCCACCATCCATCCGAGTTCCTTGACTTTCAGCAAATTGAATTATTTCTGGTTAAATTCACACATTCTCCTCTTTAATCATTTATTTGCTTTAAGCATGTAGACATGATCTTATCATGAATCTATGAAGGCCTCATTTGTACTGTGTAGAATCTCTATTTCATCTACCCATACTAACATTAATGTATCATGTCTAAAATAGATTTCCAAAATGTGTTTTATGAATTGTATTTATGAATCTACTATGTTTCTAAGGGTGTTTTATGAGGGGTATTCTTCAAAGGGTTAGATTTTAAGATATGCTTCGTAATTACTTTTCATTGAGAACAAAGAATCATGGGTGACCCATCATAATCCAGTTCAGGATTTGATCCGATCCAGTCGTCCTCAGAGTCTGGTCCGGGTTTTGCTCAAATCCAGGAGACCGCAGTATCCGGTCCGGGTTTTGCTCCAATCCAGGAGACCACAGAATCCGGTCGTCCTCAGAATCCGGTCCGGGTTTTACTCCAATCCAGGAGACTGCAGAATCCGGTCATCGTCAGAGTCCGGTCCAGGTTTTGGTCCAATGCATGATTTATGAAAATGTCCATCTGAAACACAAGATTTTTGAAAACAATTTCCATCTGAAATACATGATTTTTGAAAATGATTTCCATCTGAAATACATGATTTATGAAAATGTCCATCTGAAACATGATTTTTGAAAACATTTTCCATCTGAAATGCATGATTTTTGAAAATGATTTCCAACTGAAATACACGATTTATGAAAACAATTTCCAATGTGAAATACATGATTTATGAAAATGTCCTTCTGAAAAACATGATTTTTGAAAACAATTTCCATCTGAAATATATGGTTTATGACAACGATTTATGAAAATGTCCATCTGAAACAGGGTTAGGGGTTACAAAAAAACTTAAAACAAATTCCAATTTCGGTTGTTCACTATCCTGTCACTCCTTCTGGCCACTTTCCAGTCCCAATCGGGCCTGGTCCTACGCCCAGGGCCCACCATCCATCCGAGTTCCTTGCCTTTTAGCAAATTGAATTATTTCTGGTTAAATTCACACATTCTCCTCTTTAATAATTTCTTTGCTTTAAGCATGTATATATGATCTTATCATGAATCTATGAAGGACTCATACTGTGTAGAATCTCTATTTCAACTACCCATACTGACATTAATGTATCATGTCTAAAATAGATTTCCAAAATGAATCCGGTCCGGGTTTTGCTCCAATCAAGGAGACCGCAGAATACGGTCGTCCTCAGAATCCGGTCGTCCTAAGAATCCGGTCCGGGTGTTGCTCCAATCCAGGAAACCGCAGAATCCGGTCGTCCTCGGAATCCGGTCCGGGTTTTGCTCCAATCCAGGAGACCGCAGAATACGGTCGTCCTCGGAATACGGTCCGGGTTTTGCTCCAATCCAGGATACCGTAGAATCCGGTCGTCCTCGGAATCCGGTCCGGGTTTTGCTCCAATCCAGGATACCGCAGAATCCGGTCGTCCTCGGAATCCGGTCCGGGTTTTGCTCCAATCCAGGAGACCGCAGAATCCGGTCGTCCTCAGAATCCGGTCCGGGTTTTGCTCCAATCCAGGATACCGCAGAATCCGGTCGTCCTGAGATTCCGGTCCGGGTTTTGCTCCAATCCAGGATACCGCAGAATCCGGTCGTCCTGAGAATCCGGTCCGGGTTTTGCTCCAATCTAGGATACCGCAGAATCCGGTCGTCTTCGGAATCCGGTCCGGGTTTTGCTCCAATCCAGGAGACCGCAGAATCCGGTTTTCCTCGGAATCCGGTCCGGGTTTTGCTCCAATCCAGGATACCGCAGAATCCGGTCTTCTTCATATTCCGGTCCGGGTTTTGCTCCAATCCAGGAGACCGTAGAATCCGGTCATCCTCGGAATCCGGTCCGGGTTTTGCTCCAATCCAGGAGACCGCAGAATCCGCTCGTGCTCAGAATCTGGTCCGGGTTTTGCTCCAATCCAGAAGACCGAAGAATCCGGTCGTCCTGAGAATCCGGTCCAGGATTTGCTCCAATACATGATTTATGAAAATGTCCATCTGAAACACATGATTTTTTAAAACAATTTCAATTTGAAATACATGATTTTTGAGAATTATTTCCTTCTGAAATACATGATTTTTTAAAACAATTTCCAATGTGAAATACATGATTTATGAAAATGTCCATCTGAAACACATGATTTAAAAACAAAATTCCATCTGAAATACATGATTCATGAAAATGTCCATCTGAAACACACGATTTTTGAAAACAATTTCCATCTGAAATATATGGTTTATGACAAGGATTTATGAAAATGTCCATCTGAAACAGGGTTAGGGCTTAAAAAAAAGTCCAATTCCGATCGTCCTCAGTATCCGGTCCGGGTTTTGCTACAATCCAGGATACTGCAGAATCCGGTCGTCCTGAGATTCCGGTCCGGGTTTTGCTCCAATCCAGGATACCGTAGAATCCGGTCGTCCTGAGAATCCGGTCCGGGTTTTGCTCCAATCCAGGATACCGTAGAATCCGGTCGTCCTGAGAATCCGGTCCGGGTTTTGCTCCAATCCAGGATACCTCAGAATCCGGTCGTTCTCGGAATCCGGTCCGGGTTTTGCTCCAATCCAGGAGACCGCAGAATCCGGTTATCCTCGGAATCCGGTCCGGGTTTTGCTCCAATCCAGGATACTGCAGAATCCGGTCTTCTTCAGATTCCGGTCCGGGGTTTGCTCCAATCCAGGAGACCGTAGAATCCGGTCGTCCTCGGAATCCGGTCCGGGTTTTGCTCCAATCCAGGAGACCACAGAATCCGCTCGTGCTCAGAATCCGGTCCGGGTTTTGTTCCAATCCAGAAGAATCCGGTCGTCCTGAGCATCCGGTCCAGGATTTGCTCCAATACATGATTTATGAAAATGTCCATCTGAAACACATGATTTTTAAAAACAATTTCAATTTGAAATACATGATTTTTGAGAATTATTTCCTTCTGAAATACGTGATTTTTGAGAATTATTTCCTTCTGAAATACGTGATTTTTTAAAACAATTTCCAATGTGAAATACATGATTTATGAAAATGTCCATCTGAAACACATGATTTAAAAAAAAAATTCCATCTGAAATACATGATTCATGAAAATGTCCATCTGAAACACATGATTTTTGAAAACAATTTCCATCTGAAATATATGGTTTATGACAACGATTTATGAAAATGTCCATCTGAAACAGGGTTAGGGCTTAAAAAAAATTAAAACAAAGTCCAATTCCGATCGTCCGCAGAATCCGGTCCGGGTTTTCCTCCAATCCAGAATACCGCAGAATCCGGTCGTCCTGAAAATCCGGTCTGGGTTTTGCTCCAGTACATGATTTATGAAAATGTCCATCTGAAACACATGATTTTTTAAAACAATTTCCAATGTGAAATACATGATTTATGAAAATGTCCATCTGAAACACATGATTTAAAAAAAGAATTCCATCTGAAATACATGATTCATGAAAATGTCCATCTGAAACACATGATTTTTGAAAACAATTTCCATCTGAAATATATGGTTTATGACAACGATTTATGAAAATGTCCATCTGAAACAGGGTTAGGGCTTAAAAAAAAAAAAAAAAAAAGTCCAATTCCGGTCGTCCTCAGAATCCGGTCCGGGTTTTGTTCCATTCCAGGATACCGCAGAATCCGGTCGTCCTGAGAATCCGGTCCGGGTTTTGCTCCAATCCAGGATACCGCAGAATCCGGTCGTCCTGAGAATCCGGTCCGGGTTTTGCT
>NC_136748.1:0-62500 GCF_936440315.1 Barbus barbus
GATAATTAGGAATGCTGTCCATTTAAGACGGAAGGTATGTATGTAATAGCCTACTGACATACATTCAGTTTTCACCCACCTGTTTAAGCTCACTTAAACCATAACGGACTGTATTTCCGTGAGATGCTCTACATGAGAGACATGTGGACTGCTGTGTGTGTATTTGAGCACTGAGAACTGATCGCGCGCTGTATGAGAACTGAAGAAGTGGAGCGCGCGAGAGAGAGCACTTCTATCAGTGCGTTTCTGCCTATCGCACCTTCACTGACTTTAAGTTAATCGACAATGAATTGTGACTCCCGGGAAAAACGGGACGTCTGGTCACCCACTCCCTAACCCTTCAGGTGCTGAGGCCATTGTTTCAGATCACTAGTTCGCGCTTTGGTAGCCTATCCGTCCACCGCGGCTGCCATACTGAGACTAGATATGCAAACGCACATTTTGAAAGACAAGACAGTTAATTTAGCCTATAGGATGTATTTTGAATGTCCGGTAGTCCTCAAATAACATTTTAGTCCCGTCTCGTCTTGTTAATGAAGACGCACATAAATTTCGTCAGTTTTTATCATCAGATATTGGTTTTAGCTCGTCAAAGTCTCGTCTTAGTCACAGAAAAAAGGTTAGTTGACGAATATTTTCCGTCGTCGTCTTCGTCGACGAAATTAACACTGGTGGGAACAATGTTCCCTCTAATTTTTTTTCTTGCTGAGCAAAACTTTTTTCTATTGGGCGGACATTTCAGGCACCTGAGTAAAAGCATTCTTTATACCAGACCTGTACAGCATGCACACAAAAAAGTGTGTAACTTTGAACTTTAATGTGCTATTTATATTTGATTTGACCCATGATGTAACTAAATGTACATTTTAGGTTAAAGAGAAAACATTTTTACTGTACAATACACAGCAGATCAAAAGTTTGGATCAATAAAGTTTTTTAAAGAAGTTTCTTATGCTCATCAATGCTGTATCTATTTGATAAAAATTATTTCACAAAATATTATTGTGAAATATAATTGCAATTTAAAATAAATGTTTTCTATTTTAATATACTTTGAAAATACTGCTTTGTTTCACAGGAATTAATTACATTTTAGTCACATGATCCTTTAGAAATCATTCTAATATGCAGATTTTTAATCAATGTTGGAAACACTTGTACTGCTTATATATATTTAGTATTTTAAGTATTTTTTCGGACCTGTAATATTTTTTAAAAAGTTAAGTGTTTAAGTCAAAATAGAGATTTTGTGTTACAATATAAACTTAAAAATTTGGGTCAGAATTTCTCTTTTTTAAAAATACTTAAAAAAAAAAGTTTATTAAAGTTAAATAAACTTTATTCAGCAAGGATGTGTTAAATGGACAAAATTGACAGTAAAGACTTCTATTGCTAGAAAATATTTATATTTTCAATAAATGCTGTTCTTTTAAACTTAATCAAAGAAAAAAAGTAACAAGTTAGAAAAAAATATTGATCAGCACAACAGTTTCAACACTGATAATAAATCTGTATATTATAATGATTTCTGAAGGATCATGGGACACTGAAGACTGGAGTAATGATGCTGAAAATACAGCTTTGTTCACAGGAATAAATGCTATTTTAAAGTATATTAAAATAGGAAACCAATATTAGAAGTTACAATAATATTTCACTATATCACTGTTTTTTTCTGTATTTTTGAAATGAATACAGCCTTGAGCAAGAGACTCAGTCAAAAACCTGATAAATAATTGACCTTGTTTTTGAGTCTATAATATAGGCCTAACATAATATATTATCAAAACAAACTATTTAAACTGATAGAATAGAATACAAACTGAAGGAAAACGTAAGCTGAGATCTGTGTTAAATATAAAAACATGAACATATGAATTCTTCTATATCTGTCTAAACATGGTTATGAAGTACATGTGTGTGACTGAACATGTCTCAGAGTTTTGTTATTTCCAGCACTTAATCAAGCCACTCTTCTTTAATACATGAGGATGTTTTATTTCAGATGTCATTGTGTTTGTGTTGTCTCTCGTGTTGAGCGCACCGCAACTATTGAAGTATTCAGTTCCTACAGAGACTCATTTGGTGCATATCGTTCTCTTTCTATGAAACCGGCTCTAACTCTGTCGTGACATCAGCTCTAGAGCGGTTTGCCCGAGTATTGCTATTATTTCCCTTTTACTGGCGGCATTCAATCAAATGGCTTCCCAACTCATTTTTGCGTGCGTGAGGCACATTATTTCTTCTGCGCGGCCGCGGTGCAAGAAGAGCGTGGTCGCGCGTGTGCTCAGCTTAGAGGGAACATTGTGTGGGAGCCCTGTATTTAAGGTAGCCCGTCGGGCAGGGCAGTGATACATTTTTTGGAAAACAATAGCCCCGGAACGTCGGGCTAGCGATTTTGCGAGCCCTGCACCTGTGACTATGACGTAATATTACAATATAATTGTAGTACTGATAAATCTTTTCTATTGTGATGTACAGCAGAATTTTAGTTAGTTATTAATTGGATTTTGAGGAGTGGGTGTTGCATTTTATGCAGAATAAACAACCGGAGATTTCCCACATCACTATAAAATTAATTTATAAGGTTAAATATACGACCAATGAAATAAAAGAAATAAACAGCACATGTATGGAAATGTTCAATTATTCACAATAGTAACATGCATTTAGAAAACAGATTTTAAGTTGGTCCAAAAGATGGTCCTCTTTCAACTTTTATTGGTCTTTTTAAAAATTCACTTTACAAAAAAAGAACGCCATTTAAGTATGAGGCAGGTAAAAACAAAATGGCAGTAGATTTCTGTAAAAGAACACTCAAATTCCAAAGAAAACAAACACAGGGCAAAATAAAGCCAGTACCCTCTCCTTCTCAACATCCAAAAAAGAGCCCTTAAATTCTGGAAACACTTAAAGAGAAGGGGACCCCAGCACATACCGTTTCAAAGCCCTAAACGACCAAGAGCTGAACCTTACAAAGAGTCCCCTCCTTCAGCTAAACCTGTGAAGTGTGTGTGTATTTAGTATCAAAGGGTTTATATGGCTTTCCTAAAACTACAGGTCCCCACTACGTACATTACACTAGAAACAGTGTGCAAGACTTCAAGACCAAATATAATAAATTAATAGACAGACCGACAGGACAGACAGACAGACAGACAGACAGGACAGACAGACAGAATAAATACACATACCTGAACTGTAAATTGTGAAGTGCCTGCAGTAGTTGCAGAATCCCCAGAGCAGTTCTCTACGGCCGTCATGTTGTCATCATCCTTGCATGGAGGCTATAATAAAGTTTAAAAAAACAAAAAAAAACAAATGGTTACAAGTCACCACTTATTAGACAAGGTCCCCACTATGCTAAACCTGTGAAGTGTGTGTATTTAGTATCAAAGGGTTTATATGGCTTTCCTAAAACTACAGGTCCCCACTACGTACATTACACTAGAAACAGTGTGCAAGACTTCAAGACCAAATATAATAAATTAATAGACAGACCGACAGACTGATAGACAGAAAGACAGACCGACACGGACAGACAGACATACATATATATATATATATATATACATACATATATACGTATATATATATATATATATATATATATATATATATATATATATGCGCTCAAATTATTTACATGCATGTAGTCGACATGTCTCAGAATGGCTCTGTTCACAGTAAATGCTACTCCACACACAGTTATCATTTATATGTGTGGAGCACATTTCAAACTCCATTTCTGAATGCTGTGAGTGAGTTGCTTATATTTATCTGGGAACAGATTAATCTGGGATGATCAGATTTATAAGTTAAATAATTTATCAACGTACACTAACAGGGCAACGCATAATCTTTCCAAATATTTGGTTCATAGACAATTCATCACAATTACAAAAAAAAAAAAAAAAAGTTAAAACCCTTGCACTGAGTTTACATGTTTTGATATATTTAAGTTATGATTATATTGTTTTATATTATATTATGTATTTTAACATTTTTGTTCAATAAAATCATATAACTCGCTTTTGATACTTTATTTGAACCAATTATTATAGCCTCATTGCTATTATATGTAATTTAAGCCATTTTAAAGGCTTTTGCTCCTTTAGATACATTTTTATTACCACAAAAAAAAAAAGAAAAAGGATATTTGGACACTGGTTAATATTGCGGATTTCTTTGGTTTTAAACATTCTTGGAAACATTTGGGATAATGTAAGCAAGTCAACAAAATATAACATTGTTCTAGTGGTTTTGGAATATTTTAATCTAAAAGTGCACATATTGTGTCTTTAATTAAAAACTTCCCATTCCCTCTACTGTACAAATTATAAAAGTAGTCAAATTTTGCCAAACCTTTCTCCAAGGCCAGTCACTTCCTCCATAGTCATATGAGAGTTCCTCTCCAGGAATGATATTTCTTGCAGCGAATAGGCACAAATGGGGTTTTCCCTCAACGACAATCCTTTTCATTGTACAATTTGGATTAATGTGATCATCATTTATAAGGCGGCCAAGGGTGCCATCCTCTTGAGTTGCATCAATGCTTCAGGAAACAAAAATGAAAATTTAGCCTAACAAACCATAACACCACAAATTTGGACTTGAAAATTGCTCTATTTTTTTTTTAATTGTAATTTTAAAATGTATTGATTTAAAAAAAAAAAAAAAAAAAAAAAAAAAAAAAAAGTACCACCACTTCTTGTTCTACCAGATGAAGTCGAACATAAAAAAAGTGTCTTGATTGGCTTCTCTTCGGAGTCCGGCTTCAATTAAGGTGATCATTTGTCCCCTATATTCGACTACAAAATCTCCTTTAATAAAAGGAACTAAGGCAAACACTCCACGACCTGAAGAGGGTAGATAGATGCGGGGGGGGGGGGGGGGGGGGGGGGTTACAAATGTTAATTCAATCCCTTGTAGACATGTAACTTATACATTTATATTTAGCCAACTATAAATAACTTTTATGCTTTGTAAGTTTAACCAGTGTATTCTACACCCTTTGACAATATATTTTCATGTTAACTCTTTCATGACTACTGACTTTTTAAATAAATTTATTGATACTATCACAAAGTGCAATTTAATACTGCTAAAAAAATAAGCATAATATAATATGATAACTAATCTGATATCTAGTAAATACAATATCCCTCCTATTCCAATGGACCCAGATCCCTTACTTACGAAAATAATCATGGTTAACTTACTACAGTATTTTTTACACTTATTTTTTTTTAAATCACTTAATATCATATTAAAATATCTGTGATAATTGTGAATTTAACACAAATACCAGTTAAAATAGGAGCCCTGCTGGCGATACCTAGGCCTTTACTATACAATCCTGCTAGGCCCTATGTGCTAACAACTAACAAATCATTCCATGCCTTCTTTATTCGTGGCCACGATTTCTTATTTTATTGCCTGGTGTAAATAATTTCACAATTCATTCATGGGAACGACTTCCCAATTCGTGGCCATGATATGTAACGTATAAGGTTATAGCGCGGTAACGTTAGTGATTAATCACGGATAATTAGCAATTTCAGCAATCCAGTCACAACAACATCTATACATTTCCTACAAACCTACCTTTATAATCGTTTATGTGTTTGGCCTCCAGTGCGTCGGTCTTGTCATGGCAACGGACAACATGAACTTCTGCTTCTTTTAATGGTGTTATTCTTCTCCGTCTTATTTTAACGGGTCGTTTCTCGTCGGTTCCGGTGATTCAGAGAGAGGTCACGTGGTCTCACAATCTCCCGCCACGCCGCAGTTTAACTACAGTTAATTAGGACATTTTAGCATAACACGCACAACGTGTAATTTAGATTCAATAGTACATTCGCCACATTCAAAAATTATGATTCTGATAACAACATTAACGTTAATTAATCTCATTAGAAATCTCCATCACCTTAATATTCTTAAGAATAAGTCGAATTTGTGATGTATATTTATTGAATTATGTAATATAAAATGTACAAGTAGGCTAATTATCTGTAAACCGTGTCTTTTAACAGGATAGTACATTCTTAAAATAGTTTTTTATCATTTGATTTAGCGATTTGCGCACGAACAGTTGATAATGTGTATCTTCATATATGACGTCATATGTGTGTGTAAAGCTGCAGTTCCACTGCCGGGCTACAGGGGCGCTGTAGAGCAGCGCTGCCACACACACTCACACACAGAAACTCGGTTTTTGTTCATGGAGGGGATCGAGAAAAAAACTGCTCTAGGCATATCAGCAATGCCCCCTGAGCCTATAAACAGCAAAACATTGTGGGGACCGGGGATTTGATCCCCACTATGTTTTTGGTCCCCATTATGTGAGTGTGCTAACCTGTTGAGGACCCCACCATGTAATAAAAACAAACACAACACATATCTTCTGTTCAAGGTGGCCTAGCTCTGGCAAGAGTCTTATCAGCATGCAGCATGGTTCATTACACACACACACACACTATGCTTGGCTCTTTTTAGAGTGTAAAAATACACAATAGCGCAGGATTATTTAACATCTATTATGCAAATACCAGTTAAATTGCTCAGTAAGTAAGTTGCAAACAATATCATAGAACAGCAGAACACATAAATGTCACAGTTGGCCCAATCACTGTTGCTCATGTAGATGGGAGGCCACCCTGACCTAATCATGGCACTGTGACCCTATGAACAGAATAGACTTCAGTATGGAACCAAGTCAATCATCAAATAATCTAGGAGGTTAAATACTGATCAATAACTTGATTAATAAACACACAAGAAATAATGAAATAATATTATTGTGAAGGGTATGGTAGATCGGCATCCACTCCTTCAGCATGAATTCAAGATGATTCATGTACCAAAAGTATAGATTTATCCACAGTGGATAGTAAATGCCTTTTTTTTGTGAACAAAGAAAACATCATGATCATGCGTAATAAATCATAAATCATGGTGATGTACCCATCTTAGTTAATGTCTTAATGTGTTGTTCATCCATGAAGTCATGATAGAAATACTTTGAATTCTTGTTAGTTCCTGATAATTCATGAGATATTAATGCATGAAGTAACGCATAATTCATGTATGAATTTATGCATGAATTCATGGTAATTTGTGTACCCTTAACTAAAGTGTTACCAATATTGTCAAATGCAGTTTGACATTCAGATGACCAAACAAACGGTTCTACAGGACTGAGTAAAGTAGTTAATGGTGTAGCTACAGAGGAAAAATTTAGACAAAAACATAGATAATAACCGGCCATACCTAAAAATCTACGCAATTCGCGTCGGGTTTTAGGCACTGGAAATTCGTGTATAGCCAAAACTTTAGCCATCACTGGGCGTAACTGACCACCCCCTACTTGTTTACCTAGGTAGGTCACCGTAGCCTTACCGATTTCACATTTAGCTAAATTCAATGTTAAAAAAGCTTCCTGTAAACACTTAAAAACAGTCTCTAGAAGTGATACATGCTCAGACCAGCTCTGTGAGTAAATCACTAGATCCTCAATATAAGCATTACAATTTGGAACATCAGCAAGAACCAGATTAACTAACCTCTGAAAAGTGGCTGCTGCATTTCGCAAGCCGAACACCATAACTTTGTATTGCAGGAAACAGTCTGGTGTTACAAAAGCTGAAATTTCTGATGCTCTAGGATTTAACGGAACTTGCCAATATCCTTTGAGCAAATCCAACTTACTCACGAATCTGGCTGAACCAACGCTATCAACACAGTTCTCCATTCTTGGCATTGGAAAACAGTCAGGTACTGTTACAGCATTAACACGTCTATAATCTGTACAAAAGCGTGCAGTACCATCTGGCTTCTGTACTAAAAGACATGGCGAACTCCATGAACTAACACTAGGGCTGGCTAAACCCTTCTCCAACATATACTGAACCTCTTTCTTCATCACAGCTCTTTTAATTGAGTTAACTCTATAAGGGTGTTGTTTAATCGGCTGGGCGTCACCTACATTGATGTCATGCTGTAAAACGTTTGTAAGTGTGGGAACATCACCTAATATAGAAGAAAACATACTAAGAAGTTTAACAACATCTTTCCTCTGATCGATGTTAAGATGTGCTAAAAAACTGGACAAATTAGCTAACGTTTCGGAATTGGTCAATCTGGCAGACAATAATGGAGCATCAAACTCCAAGCCTTCCAAATCATCTTGCTGCTCAACAACTGGACTTTTGTTAAAGTGACCTCGCAACGTCTCTGATGTGGTAAGCTTTTAACATGTTGATATGACATACCCGTTTTTGACGTGTTCTGTCTGGTGTACTCAATACGTAATCTGTCTCACCCCTCCTGCTAGATGTGGTTCCCTGTTATGCAATGTAAAATAAATTAAATAATTTTTCATTTTTGGGTGAACTGTCCCTTTTATTTACTGTGTTCACTGTGAATTTTATTCAGATATTCTAAGTATTTGTGTCTTGTTTTCTGGTACAAGTATCTAAACATTCTCGAATTAAGATACATTTCCTTAAGGAGCAAAATGACAAGATATTAAATATTGTTTTCTGAAAAAATTATAAAACGTTTGGGCTGAAATGCACAAAAAATGCAGGAAATCCATGTGCAGGAGCTGTAGGATTTTTCTGAAGAACAGTGGACAGATTCACTGTTTAAGAAAACAAGGGACTCATAAATGCCTACCATGCACAGATGAAACATACCCTTAGAGGAAACAAGACAATGGAAGCTTCTTAACAGGATAATTTACATTTAGGCACACTTTTATCCAAAGTTATGATTTAGCTGTACAGTGTATGTCAGTTCTTCAATAAAGCCATTTTTGATCAAAATCAAGTTGTCTGAGAGTGCTCTGTATTGACAGGTTCGTTGGAAAGGGCAGATCCATCTGTAAGAGATGGGTTGTTTTTTGTGATACGCTCAACGGATGAACATTTAGAGACTGAAATGCTAGGGGCAAGTCTGCAACTGGTGCAAAACAACATCACAATCTCCTGGGAAAGCACGAGAGAGAGGTTACATTGACCTTCAAGATAAGGTTGGAAACTGTTGTCATTTGATCATCCAGGTGCAGAATTCTGGCACAACACACTTATTGCGAAACCTCAGAGATGTTGCTGAGTAATGGTTCATCTTTAGGAGCACCCAATTAGGAGGAAGAGCGAGTCTGGCCAACTTGCTTCCTCTCTCACTTGGAGGGTTGTTCTTAACTCGCACCTAATTTTGAGGTATAAAAAGGGGGTTTCTTTCAGAAACAGTGGAAGCTCAGCCGTGGGTAAAGTGCACGTTGCCCGGCATTCTCGGACAGGTGTTGGTCTTCCACTGATGACTGAAACGAGCTCCCCAGTCCACCGAAGAGTGAAGATTTCAGCACAGTTCTGAGGTTGTATATTGGTTATAATACTTTTGCTTGGGTTAGTGTATTATTCATTGACGCAATATTCTCTTTTATTCATTTATTCATGACCATCCTTGTATTATGCACTGGTTTTATGATTATCTTTCTTGAATGAGTTTATGGTTTGGTTATCATAATTTTATGCATTTACTTATATTCATTATCAGTATTATTGATATCAGCTGTGTACCAACAATAAACAGTTGTAATTGCTTGATTAGTATGGTGTACGGACCTTTTTATTGACACCTTCTCTCGCCGAATTAGCACCTCACTGGTCTCACATTAGTTTTGAAAACCAAAACGGAAACCATACTAAAACATTGGCGTCACGAACAGGATTCGTGAGACATTTTAAGTGATTTTAGTGCAAGGCAAAGAAGGTTTCAAGGGTGTTTTGAAAGTATATTGATGCAATGTTTCTGATGTGCTTCCAGAGTGGGAAGACACTTTGTATGAGTCAGTTGCAAGAGAACTCAGAAAGGGCAGAGGGTTGCCTCAGTTTTGGTCTGCTGCGCTAAGGGATGCAGAGCCGCAACAAGTGGAAGTGTGCTTGAAAAAGGCTGTGGTCTCAGAAAAGGATCCATTGAAGGGCTTACAGAGTCGCTTGTGGATCGTGTTAACTGCTTACAGAAAGCAGCATGAGCGGGCAGATCAGAAAGTCAGAGAGATTGAACAATTGATGAAAGAAATGTCAGAAGCCTTAGGGCGCGCCTCATTAGCGCAAGGTCAAACTGAAATTTTGCGCCAGCGTCTTAATCAGATGACTGGTACACCCCACAAACTTTATCCATGAGAAATGCTATTATTAAAAGTGCCCCCTCTCAGTACAAAGGACACAGGATGGCTGTCCTTTTTGGGGCAGAGGATTTATTTTAAAGTTCTTTTACTCGTTTATAAATCACTAAATGGCCTAGGACCCAAAAACATTGCAACATTACATTGCAAATAAACCTAACAGACCACTCAGATTATTATGATCGAGTCAGTTAGAAATACCCAGGGTTCACACAAAACAAGGGGAGTCCGCTTTTAGCTATAATGCGGCCCGCAGTTGGAACCAGCTTCCAGAAGAGATCAGATGTGCTAAAACATTAGCCACATTTAAATCCAGACTCAAAACTCTGTTTAGCTGTGCATTTGTTGAATGAGCACTGTGCTACGTCCGAACTGATTGCACTGTACTTTCTTTTTATATCATTTTCCTTGTTTTTATTGCTGTGATAATCATTTTCTATTCTTAACTGTTTTAAATTCATTTTAAATCAATTTGATATAATTTTAAAAGTTTAAACTGAAGGCTAAAGTAAGTGCTGTGATGGTAAAGAGAATGTGGGCAAAGACAGAAAAGTGTGTTGGTTAATCAGTTTAAAGTAGGACTTCTGAGTTCTATTTGTTTGGTTTCTGGTTAGGGACTGTCTGTAAGCGGAGGGAGCGCGGGAGGAGAAGAGCGATGGAGACATGCCCCTGCTAATAAATGTTATTTAAGAGAATCATAATAACGTTTGCGAAGTATGTGTGCGTTTTTCTTGTGTGCAGGGAACGATGAAGATGGTCGCTGACCAAATGGCTGTTTCTTGGAGATGGCTGAGGATGAGGCCTACTGGTGGCTAGAAGAGGAGAAAGGGACGGAGTTAATCCAATCCACCATCGGCTGGCCAGATCTTTGGTTCTCACACAGACACTGATTCAGCTTGGAGACTACTGATGCATCATTCCGTGCCAAGGGAAACCAGAGGGAGAGACTTCTGTTCGAGCACAACATCGCCTGGCGATATCAACCAAGGTTGGCTGATCATCGAGTGTGGAAAGTCTTGAGATACCACTGTGTTCAAGTTCAAGTTCAAGTTCAAGTTGAGCTTTATTGCTACATGTGGGGACATATAGTGGAACGAAATGTTGTGTCTCGCAGGACCACGGTGCTACATAAATACAGGCATACAACAATGAAGTAAAAAACACTATAAACCTATACACTACTAACCTACTGACAGATTTAACTATAAGTATACTATAAGTATTTACCCTATACAAACTAAAAGAATAAAGGATAAAAAATACAACTATACGAATGCTTCACATAAATATTACCCTATACAAACTAAGAAATAGAAGATAAAAAATACAAACTATACGAATGCTTCACAAATACTGTACATGTGCAAAGAGAGATATTTGAGTCAACAGCTGGTTGGGGAACAGTGCAGGATGATTTGTAGTGCATGAGCATGTAAACATACATGTATTGCTGAGTCTTTTGTGAGATTGTGCACACGCAGCAGTGTGTAAGTGTCCATAGTGCACATAGTGTAAAGTGTCCATAGTGCACATAGAGGAGAGTGTGTTACTACAGGTGGTTTGTACAGGCCCACTCACCTGTGTGTAGCACACTTGAATTGCACAAAAAATAAAAAAGTTTAAATATTATTCGATATTTAAACTTAAATATATTATTCGACAAAGTGAGTGGTGGCTACAAGACAACGCTTATCAACATCAAACAGGGGTGTTGGTAAAATCTGCAACTGTTCTTGTGCAGCAAGAATTAAGAGTCATCTTGGGTCGAGGAAGAGCACGACGAGTGTGGTTCACATATAGGGCCACAACAGTTTCAGCTGTACAGATTAGTCTTGCAGGTTTTGTTTTGTGGGAGGACAGTGCCCCTATTATATGCTGGAGAAAAGAAAATACACCGGCATCACTATGAAGCTCATCATTTTGTTATTTAAACTGACTATTCTAGGTTGGATCATCTGATCTTTTGCTCAAGTGCCCGGGGTCGAGGTACACTCGTACACAGGACTGGTATTGCGATGGAAAAGTGACCCACATTCTAGGAGACAGGACGGTATCATCTGTAAAGCTAATGCTGCATGTTCGGTAGGCATAATAAGGCCAACCAGAGGTTGTGTGAAATATAAGACTAATCTCTGTTTTCGGGGTCATTGTAATCTTCCGATATTAGATTGTCCAAAAAAATCTATCAGTAGAAATACACACCAATGTATCTGTGTATAGGGAACTATACTACACGGAAATGTGATGGTCAAAACATTACTGGGTTACAAAGTGTGATTACCAACAATCCAAGACCATTGACACTGTTTAATTCTACTAGAATCTATAACAGGTCCACATATGGGACGGTAATACCATGGGTTCGTAAACCACAACACTTAGATCGACATGTTGTATCGATACCACACACTTGTACACCTGTTGCTAATGCTGTTAAACACATAACTGTATTTTGGACCATTCTTTTCCCTCCCTTACCCAAATGTAGAAACAAACGAGCATGGTATGATACATTACTGGGAGGGACAGGTACAGGTTTAGGAGTGCTTAACACTATTGACAAACAAGTGATTGCTAACAAACTGTCGAATGTAGGGAGATATTCACATGATGCCTTACAAAAGATAGGGCAACGGATGCCATATGGTATACATTCTCAGAAATATCAAGCTTATTGGGATGTAGTTTCTGCTCGTATATTGAAACATTCTATTAATGATTTCCGTTGGAATAATGTGTCAGAATGGTTGAATTTGACAGAATGTAATCTCAATATGTTTTCAGCGAAAATGCAACTTCGAAATGTACAACAAACTGTAATGTCATCCAATTACAATGCTTGGAAGGAATTATGGAAAATTGATAAGGGAAATTGTCTTAAGTTAAGTGCCCACAGTACTGTTTGTAATGATACTGTGTGTTATGGGAAGTGGGAACAATTTAATGTAACTGAAATTCATACACTGTGTAAATATCACATATTACCTGTTATAATCAAGGGATCCTATTGGACTATGCGTATAAAAGGTGATTGGTTGAATCCTTATAGTAATCAAACTTATGATGTTTCTGATTGTGATAATACTGATCAAGGAATAATCTGGTATTCCAATCCATGTTTAACAGAGGGAGTTGGTGTCTGTCAGTGGGACCATTCTATACCAACTGATATTTATTTATTTAGTCATTTAACAGCTTTATCCAAAGCGACTTACAAATGAGGACATAAGAAGCAATCAAAACCAACAAAAGAGCAACAACGTGCAAGTGCTATTACAAGTCTTGGTTAGCCTAACGCAGTACAGATAATTATTATTATTATTCTTTTTTTTATAAAAAGACATATAGATAAAATAAAATTAGAATAGAGAGTGCTAGAGTTAGAGGGTCAAGTAAAGATGGAACAGATGAGTTTTAGTTTCTTGAAGATGGGTAAGGATTCGGCTGCTCGGATTGAGTTGGGCAGGTCATTCCACCAGATGGGAACAGTTCATGAAAAAGTCTGTGAAAGTGTTTTTGTGTGTCTTTGGGATGGCACAATAATGCGTCATTCACTTGAAGAACGCAAGCTTCTAGAGGGCATATAAGTCTGAATTAATGAATTTAGGTAAAGGGGTGCAGTTCTGTAGGCAAACATTAATGCCTTGAATTTAATGCGAGCAGCTATTGGTAGCCAGTGCAAATTGATGAACAGAGGCGTGACGTGCGTTCTTTTCGGCTCATTAAAGATTAATCTTGCAGCGGCATTTTGGATTAATTGTAGAGGTTTAATAGAATTGGCTGGAAGACCTGCCAAGACAGCATTGCAATAGTCAAGTCTGGACAGAACAAGAGCCTGAACAAGGAGTTGTGTTGCATGTTCTGAGAGAAAGGGCCTGATCTTCTTAATATTGTATAATGCAAATCTGCAGGACCGGTCAGTTTTAGCAATGTGGTCTGAGAAATTTAGCTTATCATCAATCACAACTCCAAGGTTTCTGACTGTTTTTGAAGGAGTTATGGTAGATGAGCCTAACTGGAAGGTGAGATTGTGATGAAGCGATGGGTTAGCTGAAACTACAAGCAGTTCTGTTTTAGCTAATCTTAGCTTATCTTGTTTGAAGTTGGACCACATACTTTGTGTGTTACCACCATGAATCCACATTCTAAATTGCCTTACTTTCCATTTTCTGGATGCCTCCAGAATGTATACTTTTGGACCTGGCAGAATAGGACGTATTTGTTAACCAATCAGACTAGCACATACGGTTTGGCTCAAGTTCAATGGGAAATTCTGCATTCTAATTTAGGCATTTCTTTAGAGAAACAAGCAAAATTGCTAAGAGCATCAACTAAATTAGAGGACATGGCAAAGCAACATCTTCATAATGTGACTAAGTTGGCAAATAACACTGTAATCACATCTGATCGAATTGCTTATTTAGGCAAATTAATTGAGAATACAGCTCATGATAGTTGGTGGTCCATTTTTGAAGGTTGGTCCCCACGAGCACGACATCTTCTCAACATTTTTATTCATCCCATAATAATTTTACTAGTACTTTTTACTTTACTTACTATATTCAACATATATATTTGCTGCTATGTCAGAAGGATGCACCTGAAATATGTTCGGAGTTTGGTTCTCCGTTGAGCGAGGGACCGATTGTAAGAGATGGGTTGTTTTTTGTGATACGCTCAACGGATGAACATTTAGAGACTGAAATGCTAGGGGCAAGTCTGCAACTGGTGCAAAACAACATCACAATCTCCTGGGAAAGCACGAGAGAGAGGTTACATTGACCTTCAAGATAAGGTTGGAAACTGTTGTCATTTGATCATCCAGGTGCAGAATTCTGGCACAACACACTTATTACGAAACCTCAGAGATGTTGCTGAGTAATGGTTCATCTTTTGGTAACTAAAATGAGTGCACCCAATTAGGAGCGAAGTCTGGCCAACTTGCTTCCTCTCTCACTTGGAGGGTTGTTCTTAACTCGCACCTAATTTTGAGGTATAAAAAGGGGGTTTCTTTCAGAAACAGTGGAAGCTCAGCCGTGGGTAAAGTGCACGTTGCCCGGCATTCTCGGACAGGTGTTGGTCTTCCACTGATGACTGAAACGAGCTCCCCAGTCCACCGAAGAGTGAAGATTTCAGCACAGTTCTGAGGTTGTATATTGGTTATAATACTTTTGCTTGGGTTAGTGTATTATTCATTGATGCAATATTCTCTTTTATTCATGACCATCCTTGTATTATGCACTGGTTTTATGATTATCTTTCTTGAATGAGTTTATGGTTTGGTTATCATCATTTTATGCATTTACTTATAATCATTATCAGTATTATTGATATCAGCTGTGTACCAACAATAAACAGTTGTAATTGCTTGATTAGTATGGTGTACGGACCTTTTTATTGACACCTTCTCTCGCCGAATTAGCACCTCACTGGTCTCACATTAGTTTTGAAAACCAAAACGGAAACCATACTAAAAACACCATCGATACTCAAAACCATGATCAGCAGCGCAACGATTGGCTGGTGGTGAAATACTGATGTCATAATTAAGATCAGGGAAAGAGCCTATGAGAAAAATGCCATAAAAGTTGTAACAGATAAAACATTTAACTTTTTTTTATTTCCAAGATATTTCCTGTAATTCATCAAAGGCACCCACATAAAAGCTCACTGTTCAAATTAATCCATGGTTCAGATGAACTGCACGTATGCTACAAGCTTCTGAGTAGGTGTGTTGGAGCTGTGTTACATGACATTGCCTCATCAGGGCAGTACTAAAAAAAAAAAAATGAAATTTTTATGATCATTTTGTTTTTATGCTAAAAATTGTATTCAGGCAATGTCAGGCAGAATATTTCTATATATACATATATCTAGCTAGCTACAATCCTTGCAGGTAATTGTTATCCCTAAACAGTGATGTGATAACTTAAGTCGTCTCATAGAGTGGCAAAATGCTGCCTGAGGTTCTTCAGGATCTGCTGAGTGTCCACATGCTCAGGAAAAGCATCCTCTGACTTCTGAGCGGCCATGTAGCTACTCTGAAGATCGCCCACCTTCGAGTGACACAGAAAGGTCAGTTAAAATAAAATAATAAAACACTATTTAGCTGAAAAAAGCATGAAAATATACATTTATTTTGGAACTATTGTAAATTAGGGATGAAAACATAGCTTTGATTTTTGATTTAGATAAAATAGCTTAACCAGGAGCAATATTGTGATTTTAAAAAATGAGAGAATAGCACACATCAGGGTTGCGAGTCATACCTTATCAGACAGTGTGGCAAAGTTAAAATGCGGCTCATACATGTGAGGAGACAAAGAAGCAGCAGTCTGCAGAAAAGCTTTCGCCTGTACCAAAACAAAAGTCTTTCATGAGACAAGTTGCCCATCCTAATCCTAAAGGCACATTTGCATGTCTTTCTAGTAAATGTATTACAGGGGGAGCAATCCTGCTTCTGGGGTACATTTGCTAACTTCCCTTCGTCTCAGATGTTGTGCCACTACTGGCAGAAGTCAGAACATCCTAAACTCTTGATCACTTGGAAGTTGCTATGCAGCAGATTTATTAATTACATTTTTCCCCTTATGAATTTGTCTGATACATAAATTATATATGACAATAGGTATGCTTGGGCTGTTGGAGAAAATATCAAATTTACACAAATGAATCAAATGTGACATCACAATCATGTTGCACTGTGGTATGTAGAGCTGCCTAAAGTGTGCATATGAATCCGCTCCATCGGCCAAAATCGAGAGCTTGAGGGTCTGTCCATATAAACTTTACTCGTCCACCTGACAAAATGGACTTCAAAGTGGGCCCCTTAACAGGCTCAAAAACAGGGAGTTAGCTATTTTGGTCTGAATCTGCAATTTTGTTTTAACTACTCCTACAAGGGGAATCACATCAGACTTTGGCTACATGATGCCAAAACACTGAGGAACCTAAACTTAAAGAACTGTCCCAACTTTTTTGCAGCCATCATAATTTGTTGATACAAATTACATTCAAGTTGGTCAGTGAAAACAATAGAAATCTTTTCTTTATGCTTTTGTCAATTAAATAAACGTTAAAGAGAATAAAAAAAAAAAAAAAAAAAAACAGGTTCTTGATTTCATTGCATTTTACAAAACATCCCAACTTTTTCTGATTTGGGATTGTAGTTTTAGCTGAAATATCAAATTTATATATCTTATGTATATCAATCTTAAACTCTAAACATGCTTTCACGCCGGTGAATCTAGAAATAGACGTTTTTTATTAATTTACTTTGTTTATATAATAGTGATTCATCTTTAGCTATAGATTAATTTATTTATTTATTCTGCATTTCAGAATACAGAGATGAAACTCATCAAGGGTAAGAAAGATGACAAAGACTACCAAGATCTTATCATGTTTGCTTTTGGATTTATTATAAAATGACTATTATAACAAAGTTTACTACTTCAATGTACCGAAGTATAATCAGGGTGCACATCAGTTTTTCGGTCTGGTTCTCATGAGAACACCTGCAGATTCGGTTTGGTGCTCACACTGCACAGTGTCTTCAACTAAAGATTTTTCTGGTCGACCAGCAGTCGTTCATTAATCACATGTTTATTAATAAACCATCTAAATCATAATAATGAGGCTTTAATTGCCTACATAGCCTAATAAGCACTCAAGCGGCTCGGAATCGGCAGACTGACCGGCGGCTGGTCACCAGTACACCACTTGTTACTCTGAGTTTACTCTGCCTCACTTAACGCACAGCTCTGTTCTGACATTGATTTGTCATGGTTTTGCTTCATCCGTTGCTACAGTTATCACTGTCAATCACAGCAAAGACTTGCGATACAACTGAGCGGATTCACTCCTGTAATTACACTGTGAATAGATCACACAGAGAAACAGAGCAAAGGCCACTCTCTTTATAGCACAACTGACCGAGCTCACTCACGAGAAAACTCCTGTTATAATCAATGACTAACTCCACACTGCACTATGAATCTCTTTACATGGCATCTGAGCTTTTTTTGTAATAATAGAAGCATTTGTGAGCGTGTAGAATTCAGTAATATTATGAAACTTTACCCAATTTCAAAAACTACAATCTACACGAAATCACACAAATTACCTATTTTGCATTAAAAACAGCAAATTTTGCAAAAAAAAACTACCCATCACATTTACATACAGATTTTCAAATCAATTTGATTCTGATTCACGATCTCTGGATTAAATTCAGTATTAATTCCTTTGAAAACATACGTAACAGTATATGTACATTTTCCTTAAAAAGTGTTAGTGATGACTTGTTATTGTGAGATTGTTTGACGAGGAGAAGACTAAACTGACCTGCTCGATGCGGCCTTTCCGTAGCTCCAACACGGCCAAGTTATTGTAAGCTTCACCGTGGTTATTGTTAAAAGCCAAGGCCAGTTTAAAGCATTGGTAAGCCAGAGTCAAATCAGCAATGCCCTGTGGAATAGAGAAAGAGGAGAAAAGCCAGAAATGTCCATAATTTATTAATTATTAACGTCATGACAGACAGACATTTAGATTTTTTCAAACAGCATTTTCCATCAGTTGTTTCTGCTTTGAGAACAATGGCAACCCTCAATACTTCAACAAATACTTTATTTCCCTCAACATCAATATGCAATTTCTTTCAAAACCAGTTGATGTACACAAATTTCAGAAAATCTACAATAAAAAGGGGGGGAAAAAAATCTGTCCTTACACTTTTGCCATTTTGCCACTTCTTTGCCATCAAGGGAACATGAGAAGCATACCTGGCTTTCCATGCTCCACTAAATGTTTGGTTTGCAAAAAGACATTCTTTTGAGTGGGTTATTGAGTGATATCAGTATGAATCAAACTCCTGACAGGTCTGAATCAGTCAGACTGAGTATTAAATGTCTGGGAGTTTGTCACAGCAGTGAGGGTCAGTAATTGTTATGAAAGTGGCCATGCTCTCTCTCATCTGGAGACTGTTATACAGTGGACACTGGGTTTTGTAGGAGGGCACCGAGTGTCTGCTCACCACTGCAACATGTCCCAGATTATACCAGATATCGGCCTGTTCCTCATCACTGGACACCAGGGCTAAAGCTCTCTCAAAGGACGACAGGGTCATATCATACTGCTGGGCGTAGAAACAGCACAGGCCCAGATTGTTATACAGCTGGCAGTTGAACACCCCCATCTGCAGCAAACGCCTGAACAAAAACAGGAGACAGAGGCTGAATTTACACAAGATATGATGCAGAGATCATCACTGTTCTGTCCCACGTTTACTGTCACTAAAGACTCAAACCACTGTTTTAGGGCTGCTAATAACAATTTTTCTATTGATTTGTTTCTATTGATAATATTTTTAATGGTCGATTAATCCAACGATTAACATTTGAATTATGTGCCAACACAGTAATTGGACTGAAAAAGTTCATTCTCATTAATAATGATGTAGACATACTCTCCAGCCAGTCACAACTCTTGAGTTTATGCATATGCTTCACATTACGATGGTTCAAATTTGCTTTTTAAACCAGAAGAACAGCTTTTAAAAAATAACACCTTTTTCTTTAATCATAAATGCTGTGCTATCATTGTTTTTTAGTGATGTGTAACCTCTGTTAACTTCTGAAAATGTGTTACAGGGTTTCAAAATCCTTTAAAATTCATAGTTCATAAAATTCAGGGGCTGGATTCACGAAACACTCTTTCAAATTTATTCTGTACTGCTATTTTTTTATTATTTTTTAACTTAAGAAAACAAATTCCCAAAAATTCTTCTTAAGAATATTCTTATCTTTTTTTCTTAAGATTGTTCTGAAGAAAATTAAAATTCTTGAAAATAATCTTCTTAAAAATCATCGTAAATAATTTAGGACAGCCCCATCCATACCTGTCTTAAATCCCAAACAGTAAGAATTATTTAATGATTTTATTGGGTTATTCCAAATTAATTGTTATATTTAAGCATTACAACAACACTAGCAACATATAATACATAGTAGGACTACTAATATGCATGTGCACGAGTTTTCGGAAGTGACAGCAAATCAGCGATGACTGATAATGTAAACAATGATCGGTCATGATTAGCCTATGTAGTGACGCTACTTTTTTTTTTTTTACTTCAAACTCAGTAGCGATCGAGTCAGATAGAGAACTATTGGACGCTTTTTAATTTTAGCCTATAAATACGACATCTTTGGCAAGATTCAGCACATATGAATGCGCCGATACACACAGACACGTTTGCTGTAGCAGCGCGAACACGCATACTGGAAGCGTTCACTCAGATGATAGCGCAAAAACACAGCACAAAAATTAATGAAAGTTTGAGAGTGTAACCGCTCAAAAACACGCGCCGCATTAAACACATGAAGTGGAGCGCCAGTCAAAGTCGTGACGAAAATAGTGTGTGTGCTTATTATAATTATTAGGGTAATCTGCAGGAAGCTCAGATACCAGAAGCACAGTTGCCAAAATCAGAATTTCATTGCACAATGATGTTTGATCCTGAAAGATATGAAAAAATAGAAAAAAAATGACAGGAAGAAACAAAAGGACACCAAATTGAAATAGTCTCTCATCATAATAGGTAAACATGGAGCAGCTTTAAATATACCAGATTGTGAATTTGTGAAAAAATGGTTCAATGTAACAGATTATGTGCCACGTGTGTGTTTATATGTAGGAAAAAATTGGGAAGCAAAAGATTTAGGACCAATTATGAAAAAGGCAGAACAAAGCAAATGGGAACCAACAGAACATCCGTTGATTTTTTACTCAGCTGACAAAAATCACATCAAAATTGTGTGCAACTAGTTTGATGGGAATTCTTCAGGAAGTGGTTATTAGTCAAAAGAAACTGACGCAGATGACTGTAACATCCGAATTAATAGACACTCCTGACACTGAACTATTTAAGGAAGTAGAGCGGCAGGTACCAACTGAACTATGGTCTCAACTTGACTCAGATATAGGATTAATAAAATCAGCAAACCCAGTGAGAGTACAACTTAAGCCAGATGCACGTCTGCCCAGAAAATCACAATACCCTTTGTGTCCTGATGCTGAAGCAGGTATAAAAAAAAACACTATTGAAGGGTTAGTGAAGGCAGGAGTATTCAAGATTCAAGATTTTTTTATTTGTCACATACACAATTATACCAGCAGTGAAATGTAGGTCAGGTCCGCTGCAAGGACAGTGCAATTATATAGAATACAAATATTAAGAAAAAGAAAAGTAGAAAAAAATAAAATAATAAAATAAAATAAAAGATAAAAAATATAAATATAAATGTGCAGGTCAGTATGTTGTTGACTTAGAATAAGAGGAATGTGCAAAAGAATGTGCAAAAAGTTGTACAGGGTATTTAAATAGCTGCAATATGAGGTAGGAAAAAAATCTGAATAGCTTATTGATATGGTGATATTTACATGGAGTCAAGTGATGTTATGACACAGAGTTAGAGTTTAGGAGCCTGATGGCCTGGGGGAAGAAGCTCCTCCTAAGTCTCTCAGTTTTTGCCATCAGGCTACGGAAGCGCTTACCAGATGGAAGCAAAGTGAATAGATGGTTACCAGGGTGATTAGAGTCCTTGATGATTTTAACAGCTCTATTTTTGCAGCATTTGAGGTAGATGTCCTGCAGAGAGGGGAGAGCAGACCCTGAGATGCGCTCAGCTAAGCGCACAACTGTCTGTAGTGCTTTGCAGTCCTGATTGGAGCTGTTTCCATACCACACTGAGATGCACTGAGTCAATACACTTTCTACGGTCCCTGAATAGAAAGTTTTCAGGATTGCTGGTGAGACCCTGAATTTTCTCAGATGGCACAGTCTTTGCCTGGCTTTCTTAACCTGTGTTTGGATGTGTGTAGTCCAAGTCAGGTTCTTGGAGATGTTTACACCGAGGTACTTGAAGTTGCTCACCCTTTCCACAGGGGTCCCACTGATCATAAGAGGAGTGTAGGGCCGCTGCTGTCTCTTCCTAAAGTCCATGATCAGCTCTTTAGTTTTGCTCACATTCAGAGAGAGACAGTTGTCCTGGCACCATGTGAGTCTCTCTACCTCATCCAAGTATGCGGTCACATCGTTGTTGGAGATGAGGCCCAGAACCACAGTATCATCAGCGAATTTGACAATAGATGTGGAGCTGTGAGAGGACACGCAGTCATGCGTGTAGAGAGAGTAGAGCAGGGGACTCAGGACACAGCCCTGTGGGGCTCCTACATTCAGGGTGATGGAGTTTGAGGTGAACTGGCCAACTTTCACCACTTGAGGTCTGCCGGTGAGGAAGTCTTGAATCCAGTCACAGAGTGAGGAGTTTAGGCCGAGGTCAGTGAGTTTAGAAGCCAGCTTGATGGGGACTATAGTGTTGAAAGCTGAGCTATAGTCAATGAATAGCAGCCTTACATAATTCCCATTGTTGCTGTCCAAGTGTGTGAGGGAAGAGTGGAGGACATGAGAGATGGCATCGTCAGTGGATCTGTTTGGGCGATAGGCAAACTGAAGAGGGTCCAAAGTATCAGGGATGGAGGAGCAGATGTGGCTCTTTACAAGTCTCTCAAAAACCTTCCTGACTATAGATGTGAGGGCAACTGGGCGATAGTCATTCAGGCAAGAGGGTTTATTGTTCTTTGGCACAGGGATAATGACAGATTTTTTTAAATACAGTGGGAACCACGGAGGTAGCAAAGGACTCATTAAAGATGGAAGTGAACAAACCAGCGAGCTGATCGGCGCAGGACCTCAGAACACGGCCGGTTATCCCATCAGGTCCGGCTGCTTTCCTGACATTCACTTTCTTTAGCGCCCTCCGAACCTCATCCTCCGACACGGTGATTACAGGATCATCGCTGCTCTGCCTGCTGCTTCCTGACGCGCTGGTCGGCAGAGACTCGCCGCCACCGTTGCAATCGAAGCGGCCATAGAAGATGTTTAACTCGTCGGCCAGCAACGGATCTGCTCTCACCTCCGCGGAGGATTTGTTTCCAAAGGCACAGATGGTCCTCAGTCCCTGCCACATCCGTCGAGAGTCATTGAGCTGGAAATGAGACTCAATTCTCTCTCTGTATCGGTGTTTAGCGGCTCTTACTGCGCGTCGGAGAGCATAGCACGATGCTTTGTACTCGCTCATATTCCCGGTCAGAAGAGCCTCATTGTAAGCGGCAGTGCGTGTGTTAACCGCAGCACGGATAGTTCTGTCCGTAGCTTGCTCAGTTAGCGTGTTGACAAAGCTTAATGCTACATCCATGAACTCGCTGACGTCAGAAGAACTCGCCCGGAACATGTCCCAGTCGACGTCATCAAGAGCCGCCTGCAGCATAGCCTCTGAGTGGGAGGACCAGCGCGTCACTACTCTCTGCACCGGAGGTTCCTGAACGAGCCTTTGTTTGTATTCTGGTGTTAGAAAAATGGCGGCATGGTCTGATTTGCCAAAAGCCGATAGTGAGCGGGCTTTGTAGGCATTCTTGAACTGAGTGTAGCAATGATCCAGTGTGTTTGGTCCTCTAGTTGGACAGGATACATGTTGATAAAAGTTCGGCATGACCTGCTTGAGATTGGCTTTGTTAAAGTCTCCCGCGATGATAAAGGCAGCGTCAGGATGTTTGTTGATGTAGCCGCTGAGCACATCGTGAAGTTTAGACAAAGCCAAGCCGGTGTCTGCCTGTGGTGGAATGTACACAGCAGTAACAATGATCGATGAAAACTCCCGGGACAGATAAAATGGGCGGCAAATAATGGAAATATGTTCCAGATGAGGCGAGCAGGAACGCGACAGAATGGAGATATTCCTGGGATCACACCATTTCTTGTTAATCATGAAACACACTCCTCCACCCCTGGATTTACCGGCCTCTGCTGTTCTGTCCATCCGAAAAAAACTAAGTTATCACTTGGCATTACAGCAGCGTCTGGGACCATGGACGAAAGCCACGTTTCTGACAAACAAAGGATGTTACAGTCCCTTATGTCCCGTTGGAAACTAATCCTGGCTCTAAGATCGTCCATCTTATTCTCCAAGGATTGGACATTTGCGAGCAGAATGCTCGGGAGAGGAGGACTGTGAGCCCAGCGCATTTCCCGCTGTGTTTCTTGATTCGTCGCCTCGGGGGTTTATTGTTCATCTCCGCGTTCCGAAGAATATCCAGAGGCCATGAAGGATTCCTGGATAAAGTGTCCTGGAACAGGTTAGTGTAGCGGTTTCCAATGTCCAAAAGTGTTTCTATGTTGTAGGTGATCAGTTCCGACGTGGAATGTGTAAAAAGAGAAAGTAAAAGTAAAAAAGTAAGTTAAAGCAAAATCTCAGCGGAGCGGCCTGAACGGCGTCCGAACACAGCAGCGCCATTTTGTAGGACATTAATAGAAACAACTAGTTATTGTAATTGTAGTTATTAATAGAAACAACTAGTTATTGTAACACTCCAATTATGCCTGTGATTAAGACGCCACCTGTTTTTGTCTGCTTTGTGCATGACTTACGAGTAATCAATGAAATCGTAGAAGATGTGCCAGCTGAGGTGGCAAACCCGCACACGCTACTGACGAATGTCCCTCCTGATGCAAAATACTTTACGGTAATTGATCTCTGTTTGGCCTACTTCAGTGTTCCACTAGCAGAAGAGAGTAGATATTTATTTGCATTTACATATGCTGGTAAACAGTATACTTATACCAGAATCCCACAAGGGTTTAAACATTCGGCACTTTTATTCAATCAAATTCTAAAGGCAGATTTAGAAGGTCTTATGATAGACAGTACACTATTACAATATATGGATGATTTGATTATTTGTTCTTCCTCAGTAGAACAATGTCATAGAGACTCTATTAAGGTCTTGACGAAATTAGCACAATGAGGTCATAAAGTGTCCAAAAACAAAATACAGTATTGCCAGCCTCAAGTTGAATACTTGGGAAGATTGATTGCATTTGGCACACAAGCTATAGCTCCAGCTCAATTAGAAGGCATAAATAAAACACCATTGCCTCAAACAGTAGGACAAATGATGACTTTCCTAGGAATGACTGGCTTTAGTGCCGACTGGATAGAAGACTATGCAATAAAGACAGGGCCATTGAGAGAAATCATGAAACAAGCAGGATTGCAACATTTAAATAATCCATTAAAATGGAACACAGATGCCTTAATAGCATTTGAGACTATAAAAAATGAACTACAACAAGCCCCTACATTGGGAATGGCTGACTACTCTAAAAAATTTCATTTGTATGTGGCAAATAGAGCTGATGGATATGCATCAGCTGTACTGATGCAAGAGACTTGTAGTGGGAGGAAAAAACAGCCTATAGCTTACTACAGCACAAAGTTGGATAATGTAGCACAGGGTTACCCACCATGTTACCAACAGGGCCTTGCAGCAGTATATTACGCATATGAAAAAGCATCCACAATAACCATGGGGTCCCCAGTAACCATTTATACTCATCACAAAATTGTGGAGTTAATAGAACAAGCGAAATTTGTTCTGACTCAAGCTCGAATTCTGGCCTATTCATCCCTACTCACATATCCCGATGTTACTATTAAACGATGCCATACAGTTAATCCATCTGAATTAATTCCTTTGGCTTTTGAAGGAAAACCCCGTGATTGTGTGAATGACTCATTAGCATTTACAAGATTACGACCAGATCTTGAATCAACACCCATCCCTGAAGCAGAAGTCACTTACTTCGTAGATGGTTCTAGCTTTAGAGATCATGTAGGAAATCATATAGGATATTCGGTAGTGAAGAGGGACAAAGAAGAATTTGTACCTGTGAAATCACAACATTGTGTACAACCTTGTTCTGCTCAATTAGCAGAATTAAAAGGTCTTACAGCTGCATGTCAGTTAGCGAAAGGACAAACAGCCAATATATTCACGGATTCAGCATTTGCTCATGGTGTATGTCATCTATGCCCATCCAACATGGTGAACAAATAGGTCAATTCATTTCTGCTATGATGCTACCAAAAAGACAAGCAGTAATCAAATGTCAGGCACATAAAAAGGGATATGATTATGTCATTAAGGGAAACAATGCAGCAGATTTAGAAGTAAAAAAAGCTTCAGGATGTCTGGTACCAGTATTAGCACCTGTAGTACTTATAGAACCTCAACCTCAATTGGATGATATAGTTCGAATTCAACAGCAAGCAGGCCCCTATGAACAATCAATGCGGCACCAAAGGGGAGCTAAAAGAGACTCACAAGAGATCTGGTGTGAAAATGAAGGACAAATTGTTGCACCAACTTCACTTTTGAATATTCTCATTGCAGATGCGCATGGTTTTGACCATTGCGCGGGGGGTGGGTAATAAGAAAAATTAAACAGCAAGGATATTGGTCTCCTTATTTACATGCATTGGTGGATGAATTTTTGTCCACATGTGAAGTTTGTGCCAAATACAATGTAAGGAAAGGGATAACCAATAGGCCATATAACCAATAGGCTAGAACGCAGTGCGAGGACACTTTTTTTTCTCCTCTCCTTCCTCATGTTATGCTGTATTTCTTCTTCTCTATTGCATTTCGTTGCCTTGTACCTACATGTGCAATGACAATAAATTGAATCCAATCCAATCCAATATACCAATACCAGAAGGGCCATTTAAGCATTTGGTAATGGACTACGTGGATATGATAAAGCGAGTACAAGGCAAAAGATACATGCTTGTGATAATAGACAGATTTAGCAGGTGGGTGGAGGCAGTACCATCACCAGATCAGGGAGCAGGAACAGTAATTAAATTTCTAACAAGAAAAGTAATTCCTAGATTTGGGATACCATCAGAAATAAGTTCAGATAATGGGTCGGCATTCATACAAAACAAAACAAAACAACAACTATAAAACAAGTATTGCAACAATTAAGAAGTCAAGTCAAGTCAGCTTTATTGTCAATTCTTCCACATGTACGGCACATACATACAGAGAATTGAAATTGCATTACTCTCAGACCCTTGGTGCATACAGTTAACATTAAACACGTTCAGATACAGATAAATACAGTTTAAACATATGTACATACAACTATACAAATATACAAATGAGGATATTGTAGAAAAAAATAAGAATTAGATCGATAAGTGGCATAAGGCGCATGGCAGATAAAAACAACACTGTGTAGATATATTTGTAGTGCAAAAGAGCTTATCAGTCTGAGGACATTGTAGAAAATAAAAAAAGAGAGATAGATAAAGTGCATAAGGCACATGGCAGAATAGATGGAGTGCAAACCAGTTGAATGTACAAAAACAAAACTGTGCAGATTTGTTTTGTTTTGTTATGAGTGTAGTGCAAGAAGAGCTTATCAGTCTGTTAAAGTGACAAGTTCGGATAACTTTTTGTCAGACTATCCGAAGAGGTAATTTGCAGTCAATGTTGGATAGGTAGTGATCAGCCAATGCTGCACAAGTGACAGGTGCCGGTCACAGTTTGTTGGTCGGTGGGGGGGGGGGGCTGTCACAGAGTCAGAGTTCCTAGTGTGTTGCTGTGTTAAATGGGGGTGAAAGAGGGGAGGGGGGGCAAGGACGGGAGGGAGTTCAGCTTCCTGACAGCCTGATGTATGAAGCTGTCCTTCAGTCTGCTGGTCCTCGCCTGGAGACTCCGCAGTCTCCTCCCTGATGGCAGCAGACTGAAGAAGCTGTGTGTCGGGTGGGTGGGATCGCCTGCAATGCGGAGGGCTTTGCGGGTGAGACGGGTGCTGTAGATGTCCTGGAGGGAGGGGAGAGAGACACCAACGATCTTCTCAGCTGCTCTCACTATTCGTTGAAGTGACTTGCGGCAGGATGCGTTGCAAGCGCCATACCACACAGTGATGCAGCTGGTTAGGATGCTCTCGATGGTGCCTCTGTAGAAGGTGCACATGATGGGGGTCGGGGCTCTGGCTCTTCTGAGTTTGTGGAGGAAGTAGAGACGCTGCTGTGCTTTCTTGGCCAGTGCTACAGTGTTGTTAGTCCAGGAGAGGTCCTCAGTGATGTGCACACCCAGGAACTTGGTGCTGCTCACTCTCTCCACAGTCGCACCGTTGATGGTCAGAGGGGCATGCTGAGTGTGTACTCTCCTGAAGTCAACAACAATCTCCTTCGTCTTCTTCACATTCAGAGAGAGATTGTTGTCACTGCACCACCCGGCCAGGCGGCTCACCTCGCTCCTGTAGTTTGTCTCATCTCTGTTGCTGATGAGACCCACCACAGTCGTGTCATCCGCAAACTTAATGAAAATGTTGGAGTTGTGTGATGGTGTGCAGTCGTGGGTCAGCAGAGTGAAGAGGAGGGGGCTCAGCACACATCCTTGGGGGGCCCCAGTGTTCAGTGTGATGGTGCTGGATGTGTTACTGCCGACCCGTACTGCTTGAGGTCTCCCGGTCAGGAAGTCCAACAGCCAGTTGCACAGAGAGGTATTGAGCCCCAGCTGGGCCAGTTTGTGAGTGAGCTGTTGAGGGATGATTGTGTTGAATGCTCAACTGAAGTCTATGAACAGCATCCTGACATATGAGTCTTTTTTCTCCAGATGTGTGAGGGCTGGGTGGAGGGCAGTGGTGATGGCATCATCGGTCGAGCGGTTGGACCTATATGCAAACTGGAAGGGGTCCAGGGAGGGGGGGAGGACAGACTTGATGTGGTGCAAGACTAGCCGTTCAAAGCACTTCATGAGGATGGGAGTGAGTGCTATTGGACGGTAGTCATTGAAGCAGGATGGAGATGACGTCTTAGGGACTGGAATGATGGTGGTAGCTTTGAAGCATGTGGGGACAACAGCCTGATTTAGTGAGATGTTGAAGATGTCTGTGAAGACCTCAGTGAGTTCCACTGCACAGTCTCTCAGTACACGCCCAGGAATGTTGTCAGGACCCGGAGCTTTGCGTGCATTGATCCTGCTGAGGGATCTCTTCACACTGTCCGGGGACAGCGTCATCACCTGGTCACCGGGAGGAGGTGGAGTCTTCTGTGCAGTGGTGCTGTTTTGTGCCTCAAAGCGAGCAAAGGCATTCAGCTCGTTCAGCAGGGGGATGGTGTTGTCACAGGTCTGTGGTGGGGGCTTGTAATCCGTAATGGTCTGTATCCCCTGCCACAGGCTCTGCGTGTCTCTGCTGTCGCTGAAACGATGGGCTATCCTCCTGGAGTACTGTCTCTTGGCCTCTTTGATGCCGCGGGATAGGTTGGCCCTAGCTGTCTTCAGGCCCTCCTCATCTCCAGCTCTAAAGGCAGCGTTCCGAGCCTTCAGCAGTCTGTAGACCTCCCCTGTCATCCACGGCTTCTGGTTGGCCCGGACAGTGATGGACTTTGTGACTGTTACATCATCAATGCACTTGGAGATGTAGGCAGTAACAGTCTCTGAGTACTCTTGGAGGTCTGTAGTATTGTTGTATGTGGCAGCCTGTTTAAACATGTTCCAGTCAGTGGTGTCAAAGCAGTCTTGAAGTGCCTCTGACGACCCTTCCGGCCACACTTGAATCTGTTTGTGAACTGGTTTGGTGACTTTAACGAGCGGTCTGTATGCAGGCATTAGCATGACAGTGATGTGGTCTGAGGCTCCGAGGTGGGGGAGGGGGAGGGCCTTGTAAGCTCCTCTCTGGGTGGTGTAAACAAAGTCCAGGGTGTTTTTTTCCCTTGTTGGAAAGTCTATGTGTTGGTGAATTTTTGGGAACACACTCTTTAAGTCTGCGTGATTGAAATCCCCAGCCAAGATAAGAAAGGCATCTGGGTGGGCTGTCTGCTGCTCATTGGTGTGCTGGTACAGTTAATTTAGCGCCTCACTCCTGATGTTGTTGTTGGAGCTGGGAGGGATGTATACAGCAACAAGCAGTATGGCTGTATATTCCCTCGGTAGATAGAACGGCCGGCACTTAATAATCATAAACTCCACCAGGGGTGAGCAGTGTTTGCAGACCACAACAGCGTCGCGACACCACGCATCATTGATGTAAACACAAAGCCCGCCGCCGCGGATCTTACCTCCCTCGACGAGAGCTCTGTCAGCTCGATAGCATGTTAGCTGGTCGAGCTGTATGGCGCAGTCCGGTACGCTGTTGTTAAGCCATGTTTCCGTAAACACAAAAACACAACAGTCTCTTACAGTCCTCTGAGTAGAGCGGAGTAGTCGGATGTAGTCCAGTTTATTGTCCAAAGAGCGTACGTTCGCCAGTACGATGGTGGGGATAGCTGGCTTGTGTGGGTTGGCCGCTAGCCTAGCTCGGATACCTCCGCGCTTACCCCTCTTCTGCTTCCTCTCACGCCGCTTGTAGCGCCTCCGCTGTGGGCGAGATGCAGTAGTGGGGGTCGGTGATGGAGAAGGCCTTCGGAGCAGACCGAGGTCCCGCAGCTCTTCAGCGTGCGCGGAGTTTAACTCTAAAAATGTGGTTCTGCCAACATCGAGCAGAAACTCACGACTGTATGCGTGCTTAAAGACAGGTAGACGAGACGAAGATGTGCAAAAACATTGCGACTTACAAGACAAAAAACACGAAAACACCGGTTTGTCGGGAGAGAGAGAAGCTGCTGCGACTGCGCGCGCCGCCATCTTAGGTTCTTTTATTTTTTTTAGAATAAAGCAGAGACTAGGGTGTATTTACCATCCACAAGCACAAGGGTGCGTCGAACGGGTTAATGGAACTATCAAGGACAAAACTAACAAAATATGTGAAAGTACTAAACTTAACTGGATTAACACGTTACCTCTTGCATTAATGAGCTATCGCATGCAAACTAACAGAAACACGCACTTAACACCGCATGAAATGCTTACGGGTCGACCCATGCCTGTGCCATATTGTAGAGGTCCCTACAAAGGACCGCCTCTAGAGCAATTACAAATGGAACTTTGCTCGTATATGAAGAAATTAACTGCCATACATAAAGCTATTTAGAGGAAAAAAGAAAAGAGCCCAGAGAGGAAACAGAGACGTCATCGCCAGTTGTTCCAGGTGACCAAGTATATTTGAGGGTATTCCGGAGAAAATGGAATGAGCCCAGGAGAGAGGGAACCTACAAAGTGGAGAGAGCTACTCCAACGGCAGTCCAAGTGGAGGGAAGCACAACCTGGTATCATCTAAACCACTGTACTAGAGTTCCCAAGAGAAGGACGGAAAGAGAAAGAAACAGACAAGCAGACAATTCAAAAGAAAGGGACAAGGAGAAACCAGTGGCACAAGATGAAGTGCAAACTGAAGAAAACTCAAAAAAAAAAAGATTCATAAGGAGCGCACATACACTGTCAGGTGAACAGGAGAGGAGAGAGAATAAGTCTGACAACATATTTGAAGACCATCATATGGCTAATGCACCTAATAATGCAAGTCAAAACTCAACCAACAGAAAGCAACCTGACTTCCCTTCAATTAACTTTTCAACCTTTGAACAACAGTGATAATGATATCAACTCAACAGAACCAATGATAGGGGAAGTCGTGGCCTAATGGTTAGAGAGTCGGACTCGTAATCGAAAGGTTGCGGGTTCGAGTCCCCGGCCGGCAGGGATTGTAGGTGGGGGGAGTGAATGTCCAGCGCTCTCTCCACCCTCAATACCACGACTGAGGTGCCCTTGAGCAAGACACCGAACCCCCAACTGCTCCCCGGGCGCCGCAGCATGGCTGCCCACTGCTCCGGGTGTGTGTTCACGGTGTGTGTGTGTGTGCATTTGTTCACTACTCACTGCTGTGTGTGTGCACTTGGATGGGTTAAACGCAGAGCACCAATTTCGAGTATGGGTCACCATACTTGACAATACGTCACGACTTTACTTTATAATCAAATTTCGTAGAAACGTTGAACAAAATAATGAGTGGTACAGATGGACAACCTTTACTGCTAGAGAAACAGGGAAAGAAAATTGCTTGCTGTTCTCCAAATCTCCATTAAACAAAGTGATAGCCATACCAACTCCATATGATTATCAAAAATGTTCCGAATTTGAGAGAAACTTTTGTCATTTAACCGATTTTACCAGACCATATTGTTTAGCTGAATGTCTAGGGTTGTTGGGAAATCCTAAATTAACAGATTATTTTTTTAGACCACTCTGGGGATCTTGGTGTCAGTATTCAGATGTCAGCCAAAATATAAAAGTTGAAAAACGGAAAGTAGAGATTCCTAAATGGTATAGCATAGATTGTATGTGTTTGCTTGATGAAGGTCTTCTGACCGAAACATCGCTTTTTAAACATTTAAAATAAAGGGATTAACAGTGTGCAGATCTTTTTCTACTTTTTCATAGCATAGATTGCAAACAAGAATATGAGTGTTTCCATAAACCAAAAGGAACACAAGATATGGGCAAGTTCAAAGGAAAATGTGCTGTTAGTTGGTATATAGATAAGAAAAATTCTTGGAAATCAGGAATTCCTTCTAGAGCTCCAGAACTTTTAGCACACAGAAGTAAAATAGCACCAGAAAAATGTAAAAATCAAACTAATTTTTACCTTCTATAGAAATTTATGAAGACCAATCATTAATAATAGCAGATTTCTTTTGGATCTGTGGAGGTGAGCTATTATTGCCTTCTTTACCAATTGGATGGAAAGGTATATGCGTAAGAGTACGATTACTTCAAGAAATTAACATGGCCCAATGGGGAACAGAACAAAGCATAAACAAAGAAGACAACAGAATTAGAAGAGGTTACGAGCCAGACCCCAATGTATATTTAGACTCAATTGGACAACCACGAGGAATTCCCAATGAATTTAAGGCAAGAGATTAACAAATGTGCATGTTTTAACAAATGTGCATGTTTATTTTAGCACTTCCGTCAGTGAACACGCAGCCTGCAAAACACTAATATAAATATCAAAGAAATAATACAGTTAAATAGGAAAGTAGCCTTAAATAAGAAAGTTAAATACACCCTGTCTACCTCACGCGAGCGGCGTGGCGAGAACCCATTATAATCAGTGATGCGGTCTACACTAGATGCAGCGCGATACGACACAACAAATCCCTCACAGTAAACTGCCTCGTCCCGTTTATGACGTACTGACACAAAGTTCAACTGTCCTGTGTAGACAGACTCAACCTGTTGTGTTGCGACGCAGCGTCAGGTTTAGACACGATTCACTGTTCCGCCACCAAGCTAGCAGGTGCGTTAACTAATCATCTGCACACACTCTATGGAATAGGATTCGTGCCACATTGCTTGTTGGCATCTTCCATTTACCGCTGTCTCGTTCGTATTTGGCCAGTTTGGGGAAAGCCTCACCAATACAAACCTGACCAGCCGGGCATTTGCGATCACAGGAACTTGAAGATACTTGTACAAACACAGATGGGTGACACGAATGGAAATGATTCCAGATCGGCGATGTAGTATTTGGCTTCCCAACAAGGTCCATCGCTCATCACAAAATAAATTTGCTGAATGCAGAATAAACTGTATTTTCCTGCACTCAAACCTGCCAATCTAAAGGAAACGCGGTGTATGGCATTCGAGGTAATTTCTGAATTAGCATAAATTTGTAGTCTAAATAAACCAATTTGCAACTGTTACTGTTATTACACTTGTATACAAAACTTTGTATTATGCTTGTTATAGAGTGCGTGACATCACGTGCACTACCGCCGGTGGCAATAGGCAACCACGGTGACAACCGACCACCGCGGTGACGCAGTTGTCACGGCGACCGTCACAGCCCTACTGGCAACACTGCATCGATGATTCGGCTGTGCAGGTCCTGCTGGCCTAGAACTTGGGCTGGTATACGTTATGCAAATGTTGGGGCGTAAACATTAATGATCCCGACTGTAATGTCACAGTCTGTGTTATGTTGGGATTCGCCTCTTTTTCAGCGGCCTTTTGCACGCACAAGATTTAGGCTCACGGTATGTCATTTCCATGTACAGAACACTTATTATTCAACTATACCAAGGTAAATCCAGTTTTCCATTCTATGGCACCTTTAAATAATGGTGAAATACCAATAATTTGACAAGTGTGCCGTTACCGGTGTAGTTTCCCTTTTGGGCCACTTCCCTTTTGATTCCCTTATTTTTGACTCTGTCATAGTGAGTGACGTTTGACCTTAGTAGCAGCCATCTTGCTGTACTCAGTTGATTCTGATATCCACATGGTTAATGCAGCTATCGTCCATCTATTCATCATCTTTGCAATCGTATACAGAAGCTTTGTCTGTAAGTGTTAGAATGTTACAAGTACGTTATGTCCATCTTATGTTTGGTGTTGGTGACGTTGCTCACAATAAATTTTATGTTTAGAGAGATTATTTTAAGTACATTGTTACATACATCCTCATTTTTATTGTGAAGAGCATGAGCGGTTATCCTTTAATCGAACTGTTGAATTTCTTCATTGCACATTTTTTAAAAGTTTTCTTTTCCTCTGCATTTCAGTTTTACTCTGTTCCACTTGTATTGGAAGTGGTGGTCGGAAATAAATCCATGCTACAATTCAACATCTCTGTGGAAGGAGTTATCCATCTGCCTAGTTAAAGAAGGGGAACTCTTTTATGAGGGCAGAACAAGCGCAAATGTTAGTAAACCGCATTGCGTGATTCATTTGAATACTCTCCTCCCATTACTTTTGCGTCTGAAAGGAGAACTCCTACAAATCCAAATTCAACAAGGTCAGGTGCAAAAATAACTGTGCGCACGCCTTTTCAGAGCTAACTCTTCACTGTGCGTCTTTAGTAAAACCTGTCAGTACAATTTTAACGCCAAAAGACGGTTTGCACTGGCGCAAGCTGTTAGTAAAACCGGCCCTGTATATAATATGCAGACATCGCATGTAATTTGCCACTGAGACTCCTGGACTTCCTGGGAGCAGTGAAATGTCTGTATTTTCAGTTAGTTTTAAAGATGCCATTGTACAGCCTTTATTGAAAGATTCTCATCTTGACCCCACTGAATATAATAATTACTGATCCATCTCCAGATATCTCAAAGATGTTAAAAGAAGTTTATATTTTCAGATAAATTTAAATCAGGTTTTGTGCTTTCAGCTTTAAGGTCACAAATGACTTTCATGGGTATTTTAATATTGTCATGATATTCTGTTTGTGTGTACTTCAAGCACACAGGGTCTTGCATTACAGCGTTTTACTTCCTATTGAAAGGGTAGGTGCTTTTTCATAAACATTTAGTCTTTTTCCTCATTACTTCCACCTATTTCTGGTGGCGTTCCTCAGGGATCCATTCTAGGCCCTCTCTAATTTCCCTTTATTGTGCTTCCTCTAAGTTATATATTTCTTAAATATGACAATACATATCTTTGTCATGCTACGATTTCCAACTTTACCTTCCAATAAAATCAAATGATACTTGTTCATTTGACCACATACAGTCAGGTTCATAAATATTGGGACATCGACACAATTCTAACATTTTTGGCTCTATACACCACCACAATGGATTTCAAATGAAACGAACAAGATGTGCTTTAACTGCAGACTGTCAGGTTTAATTTGAATTTTAAGGTGAACGGTGTAGGAATTACAACAGTTTGCATATGTGCCTCCCACTTGTTAAGGGACCAAAAGTAATGGGACAGAATAATAATCATAAATCAAATTTTCACTTTTTAATACTTGGTTGCAAATCCTTTGCAGTCAATTACAGCCTGAAGTCTGGAACGCATAGACATCACCAGACGCTGGGTTTCATCCCTGGTGATGCTCTGCCAGGCCTCTACTGCAACCGTCTTCAGTTCCTGCTTGTTCTTGGGGCATTTTCCCTTCAGTTTTGTCTTCAGCAAGTGAAAAGCATGCTCAATCGGATTCAGGTCAGGTGATTGACTTGGCCATTGCATAACAGTCCACTTTTTTCCCTTCAAAAACTCTTTGGTTGCTTTTGCAGTATGCTTTGGGTCATTGTCCATCTGCACTGTGAAGCGCCGTCCAGTGAGTTCTGAAGCATTTGGCTGAATATGAGCTGATAATATTGCCCGAAACACTTCAGAATTCATCCTGCTGCTTCTGTCAGCAGTCACATCATCAATAAATACAAGAGAACCAGTTCCACTGGCAGCCATACATGCCCACGCCATGACACTACCACCACCATGCTTCACTGATGAGGTGGTATGCTTAGGATCACGAGCAGTTCCTTTCCTTCTCCATACTCTTCTCTTCCCATCACTCTGGTACAAGTTGATCTTGTATATTTTTCCACGCCTAGCTGAAATTAAGATGTGGATGTAGGGCTGCATAAATAATTATATTTTAAATGGATGAGATGCAGTTTAACTTTTTTTAATCAACCCTCCACAGTGTGAGTAAATCACTCACTTATGTGAATAATGTTTGTGCTAGGCGATTAAATAATGTCTATCATTAGCCATTGGGCAATAAAATTAGATTTCCTTCTTGTAAGAATCTATAGTCTGCCTCGACTATAGATTCTAGACTATAGACACCTCGGGGTGTCAGAACTTAATTAACATACAGACTACAGCTGTTACAAAAGGAGCAACTTCATTTACATGTAGGGTAGTAAACTGGGAATGTATAAAAGGTTTACAAACTTATGATGTTCTGGGCTCATTCCGACTCTGTTGAATCCAAGGTACTACATGTACTTTGTCACTGCTATGCTGCAATAAACTTCTTCATCAAGATCTTCAAAGTCCTCTTCACTTTTTCTTAAGTAAGTTTAGTACAGATATTTTTCACTCGTCTTGAACACTGAGTTTCGCTCTCTGTCTTTAACCCTCTGAGCCCGACAAACGCGAATACGCGTTTTGGGGCAGATTTTCCTGATAAGGCAGAAATGAGCTTGAGTTACTCTGCCATTTTTGATCGTTCAGATAAGAGCAATACACCATTCGAATCTGTAAGGGGTCTTCTTTTATTTGTATACACTCATAATAACAACTAAACGTTGTGCTTTTGAAGAATAAAGAAAACAAACAGGGTGCGCTCTCTGTCTTCTCCGTCTCCGCGATCTGTTTTCAGAAATGCGTCACTAAAATGAAGTGAAACTCAGCGAATACTCAACACAGAGACATGAGAGGTATCTCTATAGAAAGCTTGAAGTGTCCACTTTCAAATGAAGTAAGTCATATCGAAAACAAATATTCTGTGATGAAGTAATCCGTATGAAACCAACACAATGTTCAGTCTGTCCCGTCTAACTCATTATTTTTAATGAGATCCCGCCCCCTCGCGTTCACATGTAAATAACCACGTGACCCGCGCGCGCGGAGCATAAACAAAGCGTCAGTGAAGAGTTCATCGCTGCTACTGTTACTTTCTGGAAGAAGACACGCTGAGTAAAGGCTGGATTTCCTCAAGAGTTTGATGAATAAGTAAGTAATGTTTATGTTTTGCATTAGTTAACGTGTTATTGTGACATAAACTTGAACACATTACTAGATGGGTTGTTCCTAAATTACAACACGATAAATGCTACGCATCTCAGAATGTTTAGACCATGTTTATTATTAATAATATCTGTTCACAAATATATTTTAATAGCGTGCTAAACGATAACAATTAGTTCTCAGATATAAAATATATTTTTTATAGTGCAAAGTTCATCCTTTTATAGTATAAAGCATGAGTGAGTCTATGACTGCAGAATCATATCCTCTATACTATAAAATCATGCATGATGTTCAGGATGGCTATATAACTACAAAATCATAGTTGGGTTTTCCCCAAACTATAATTCCTGACTAAAATGTTTGAAATCCAGTAAAACATTGTGAATATGATGGGCAATTCATTGTATTTAAATTTCTTACGGCGCTAGTATGTTTTCTTGCTCCATATAAAACAATAAAAGTAATATGAGAGTACACTGTAACATGATGAATGCTACGAGTCTAAGTATGTTTAGAACATGTTTATGATTAATAGCCTACTCTGTTCAAAAATAGAGTATAATTGCATGCTAAACAATAATTAGTTTCTCAAAAATAAAATGTCTCTTTTTTTTACGATAATACAAAGCATGAATGAGTCTATGACTACAAAACCTATATAAATATATATATATATATATATATATAGATGCTCCTGATATAAACATGCTCACAAATGTTTTTTCTCTTTTTTTGGTTGTTTGTATTTTATTGAATCAGACAGCTGCACCACAGATGATGAATCCTGCTGACTTACAGTCTCTTCCAACTGTTTTCCTCTGAGAGCGCTTCACCAACATCAGAAGTTCAACAGTTTCTACTTGAATCCATGGAAAGTAGCAGAAACACTTAAATAACACGTAAATATCAGGTATGATTTATCTGTTTCACTTGTTGAACAGAATCTGTTGCAGGAACGACTCAAAGTCTGTTCACATCTCTGTGGTTAGATCAGTGTGCACAATAATGTGTCTTTGACCCTCATTATGTATGTTTTGATTATACTGTGTTGTAAATAAAATAAAAATCATTTAAAAAACCCATTTTTTCAGTCTCCTCACACTCTCTTACCTGCCTCAGTCACAGTCACACTGATGGCCCATTAGCAGCTTTAGGGGAGGGCCCTTTGTCTCTCAGGTGAGAACCACTTAATATTCAAGCCCATTACCACTCCCTCGCATATTGGCTTTCAATCACAAAACATGTCTTTAAACATTTAAATCAATATATTGTTTTCTGTGAATGAGTAAGCTGAATAATTTTCACATAATTGTGAAGTAAATATTCTAGCCTACAAGATCTGGTTCTCAAAAGTCTTGTAAACAATTGTTCTGTATGTGTTTTATGGTCTTATTTCAGTGACTTCAAAATTTTAGTTTTTCACTAACCACGCATAAACGTTGTTTTCTCAAAAACACAATCATGTACACAAATGCTGCTAACATAACATTGTAGCCCAGTTTGTGCTGTTTACAGTGTTATTAGACTTTAGCCATTTATATTTTTATAAGCAACTGAAAAAAGCACAAATGTCAGGGCATGTCGAAAGTTCTCCAGGCCCCCAAAACACCCTCAGGGCCCAGAGGGTTAAAGTGCACATTTCCAGATCATCTCAATGGATGTGCAGTGTAGAGGGCTGCATTGGGATTGGGACCCGCTGGGTCCCGCGGGACCCAACGCAAATCTCGCGGGAGCGGGCGGTTTGAACTTTGCTGCGGGCGGGAATGGGCGGCTAAAAAAAAAAACACTGCGGGATCGGGAGGTAGCCTAGCGACATGATGTCATTGTCAACAAAATCAAAGTACTTGAAGTCTAAAGAAACCCGCGGTAGCCTAACAGAGCCGGCGCCAGCGCAGCACTGATGAGGGGGGCGGTTGAGGTAACGAAAGGGGGCGATGACGTAGCGCAAAGTAAAATAATAATAAAAACTAAATAAATAAAAACATATGTGGCCCATTCACGTATTTGTCAGACTGTAAACAACCCTGCCCGCACTACTACTACAACTATTAGAATACTGGGTTCACAGATAGTGTTTTGGTCACGAGACAGGTCAGTGGGAGGTATTTTATTTAATTTTTTATTTCATTTATTTATTTTTTTCCAGTACAGTGTTTTATAATGATGTATTATGCGCTGAGAAACTGCTATAAAAGACGAGAGCGCAGCATTCAAATTCAAAGACATCCACAGCACCAGTGGCGGCTCCAGGATTTTTTTGTTGGGGGTGCTAAGGGGGGCTTAACAGTTCAGAGGGGGTGCTAAATAAACTAATTAAATTTAGAAAATCTTATATATATATATATATATATATATATACAGCAGCTTCGAAAAAGGCATATTTTCCTTTTTTTTCCTGCATGTGATATTAAACTTCTCATGTGTCACTGTCATTAGTAATATAATGCCAACTGCCAAATATGACACTTACAAAGTAATATAATTTATGAACGAATGGAATTTTGAAATTTTCTTCTTTTTTCAATTCAATAAAAACTTTTTTTTTTTTTTTTACAATTCATAAAACTATTTCCACACAGGCACACAACCGCTCTGTGCTGATTTGCATGGTATCATGTGTCGATGATAGCCAGAGGTAGCGTCAAAAATGGGCAATATTAAGAGGATTTATCATTTCCAATTAATGTAGGCTTGTTACATTCTTCTTACTATTAGGCATATTATTATTATTATTATTAGATTACTTTTATTATTAAATTACATGAAATTATTGCCCCACAATAATTTCTGAGGATAAAATAGGGTATTAGCTTACTCCTCATTGAAAATATAATTTTTTTTAAACAGGTTTGTTAATTTATACAATGAATATAGGCCTATAATTAAAATGATTAACACTGCAGTCATCAATGACAATTCAGCTTTACTTCAGGCACTGGTTTTCAAAAACAACCTGTTTAACACAAAATACGTTTCTTCTCATGTTTTTCACTACGAGCCAAAAAAAGAAATATTAAGGGAATAATTTAAGACAGTTATATCAGCATATGTTAGACTAGATTCGTCTCTCGTTTTCTCAGAGAGAATATGCGCCGTTAATGCAGCTTTAGCCGTCAGTAGTTTTTTTTTATTTTTTACTTTCACTTTCTCTAGTGAATTGCACAAAGTTTGCGCGTTGCTTGAACCCTGCCCCATAATATCTTTATAGGCCACATATTAGGCACTTTTTTAGGTTTTTAATGTTTATTTTTCAGTGTTAATGAGAGTGACACCGAGAGTTAAAAAACAGGAAAATCATTTGGAAATTCTTGGGGGGCTGTATCGAGGCTAGGCAAGTTTCTGATGGGGCTATAGCCCGTCAAGCCCCACGCTACACCGCCACTGCATAGCGCATTTACTTTGAAACACAATGGAAAAGTACCGAAGTGGAATGAAAAATGCGTTCTGAGAGAATGACCCTACTAAAAGGTAGCCTACTTAGCAAATACAGATAGCAGAGTATAATAAAACAAAATCGCATCAAATTCGAAAATATGACATCCAGGAAATAACATGTATTAGGGCAGCAGTTTTACCACAAATACAGTCACCACAACCACCAGAAATACTCAATTGTGTCTGTTTTACACTGAAACACAACCTTATTGCGACCGATTCCCTGACATAACATGCATTCATTTCGGCCCATTTAACAAATGCATCATTTTAAGTTTAACAAATTGAACAGTATCAAACAATACAGCAAAATAATCAACTAACTACGATAATCTAGCCCTCTATTAAACATTAAAAAAATATTTCATCATACCTTTAGCTTAGTCAGTAGTGCTGCATAATGCCTGCATTTAGTTGAACCGCTTGCGTGAGAAGTTTGTGTAACAATTAAAATGAGACTTTGTGAAACAGACTGTCCTAAATATTTGCTATAGTAGCATCATATTAATGCTAGAAAGCCTATTCATTTGGCAACTGTTTTTTTAAATTAACCATTATATTTCATAAATAAAATCTATTTTTCACACTCATCTTGAGTGGGAAAAAATACAGGGCCAGCGCCACGGGGGGGGGGCGTGGCCGGTTTTAGATGTCCCCGATAGCCCAGGCTATATTCATCTTTCCTACCAGTGCGTCTGAATACATGCAGGTCAGGGAAAGAAACAAACATGAATCTCTTTAATAATAGCAATACAATAAGTTTTTTTTTTTCCTGCGGGACGGGAGAAGACACAAAATCAATGCATCTCTATTATCGTGCGGGAATAAATTCTCAGAGTTTTGCGGGTGCGGGCGGGAGTGTAACACACACGTTGCGGGAGCGGGCGGTAATGGTCAGAAATTCGGCGGGCGCGGGCCGGAGCGGGATGAAGAAAACAGTCCCACGCAGGGCTCTAGTGCAGTGTATTTGACCCCGACTCGCCCCCATTTCTCTTACATACAGAAAGAGAGAGAACGAGAGAGTCTTACATACCATGCAGAACTGGTGCAATACATGTAAATGTTTTTTGTTGTATTTTCATGTCAAAATAATGGAGCTTTTTTCAGCCTTTTTAAAAGATGCAGAAGCCACTACCAGTTTCTTCTGTAGTGGGCGGAACTAATGCGTAAGCAGCAATCTCAATGGATGACGCTCACCTATTAAAGTCACTGTTTAGATATCAGCAAATCAGCTCGAGCAAACACTGACAATGTAATTAATATTCATTATATTCATATAATGTTCATTACCAGCAGCTCATCAGACCTTTCATGTTATGTTTAATAGTAGTATTATCATCTTATCAGTATTATTTTTAGGTTTTTTACAGATACACCGAATGATCAACAACAGTTGATCAGATCTTAACAGTTCTACTAAAATGACAAATATACATCCATATATTTTCAATTCTAGACAATTGAATGGTTAGCTGTAATTATAAAAATGGTCCAGAATTTGTAAAAATGATTAGTTTCTATCCTTATGGTCTCACCCTTTGAAACTTTTTTATTTTTTTATTTAAAGGGGCATGTCAAGAGTTTAAATCCCCCAATCAGAGCTTTTCTCTTAAAAAGATATATTTTCTGCCCAGTGTTTTACTTAATCTTCCCTACACTGACAAACATGTATGCTGGAGTTTAGCGAGATATTCTGCTCAAATGAAAGTGTTATACAGTCACCTATGCTGTTTGCTGCTACTAAATCTGCAAACAAACCCCAGTAACAAACTGTACTGTTAGCGATTGTGGTTGCTGAATTAATGCACTTACACAACCTTTGTGCTACGTACAAAGTAAACATTTTAAAAAATACTACAGAAGTAGTAGAAATACTACAATTAGGAATTTAGCTGTTTTAGCTTTTGACGGAAGCTTCTTAAGGTTACCCATTTTTTTAATAATGTGAATGAAAAAAAAAAGTGTCACCTGTAAAAGCGCAGGGCAATCTCTGGCTGGTCTGTGTAAAAATGATTGCTGCCAATACAGGCAATGGCCTCCACATGTGTGTTGTCCTGCTTTAATACTTCTTTATAGTATTCTGTGGCTGAGATCATGTTATTCATTTCCTGATGGAGACAGGTAGATTATTCTATTACATAAATATGACAAATTAATCCAAAGTATATTAAATGATGTGGACATTAAAAAAAAAGACGACTACCAAACAAAAAAGACAAACACTCAAATACCTCATGGATGCGTGCAATTCCCGTGAGCAGCGTGACCTCGGCGGGGAAGTGATCCAAGCCTTGCTTGAACACATTCAGAGCGGTGATGGGCTGATCAAGCCGCTGGTACACCTGCGCAGCACAAACAGCTCTTACTGGGAAGTAATTACAGGAAGCTGTACGCAACAAAGGTTGACCCGTCTATGGTACCTTTGCGAGGTAGAGGTAAGTATCAACAAATTCTTGGTGTGCGAGCGCTGATCTGAACTGCTTCTCAGCTTCACGGTGCAAACCCAATCTACAAACACAATCGGTTGATTGGAAATTGACATTAAAACACTCTCTTAAAGGAATAATACACCAAAAATGAACATTTGCTGAAAATGTGCTCACCCTTTGGCCATCCAGGATTAGGATGAGTTTGTTTCTGCATCAGATTTGGAGAAATGTATCATTGCATCTCTTGCTCACCAATGGATGCTCTGCAGTAAATGGGTGCCGTCAGAATGAGATTCCAAACATCTCAAGACGTTAAGTGATAGACTGGAGTGGTGTGGATTAGGGCCGTCAAAAAAAAAAAAAAAAAAAAAAAAAAAAAAAAAATAGAACTTCGAATATTTGTTGAATTTAAAATAAAAATCCACATTCGAAAGCAAAAATGCTGCATTTGAATTTTAAATCCGTGTCAGGCAGCCTTATATGTGGCACACAAGATGCGATAACGATGTAAGTGTCGTTGCATTTTAATGCTTTTTTGTCAATCTAGTTGAATCCACTGGATCCAGCGCTGCTCATTCAAAATATTGCGGAAATGAGAACAATGTGGAGAAGATGTTGTTTAAGTCAAAACTGAAACCAAGCCGTTCACACAGAACTCATATTTATCGCATTTTCTATAGGGACATCTATCCCTGTTGCACTCGCATCTCGCACAAGAGAGCGGCATGTTTAAAAAGCCATGTAAAATGAATGTAAATTCAACTTTATGGTGGTATTCCTGCATCTCGCTGCATCTCATGTTTTTAAATGAAAACCCTAAAGTAGGCTACTTTTTGTGATTGGTTTTCGGTATTAAACTATACATACTTACATGATGCTTGTTGTTTCTTATTGTTTAAGCAACATAATTATTTATATATGGTTTATAAACATTATTTTGTACATTATGAATTTTTTTCAAAGATAGTCGTGTTTTGTTATTGCTTTGAAGAAACGTGCATTAGTACGGTAAAATTTAGCTCGATGCGCCCTATTGTGGCCCCAGGAGAGAAGCCAAAACCTTTTCTTCCCCCTAACAGAAATAATGCCTTTTAAATTAGAATATAATTCGAATTTGATAATATTTTAGTACAAAATCTGAATTTAGTTTTTCAGCCAATTTGACAGCCCTAGTGTGGATTGTGATGTTTTTATCAGCTGTTTGGACTCTCATTCTGACGGCACCCATTCACTGCAGAGCATCCATTGCTGAGACACTGATGCAGAGACACATTTCTGACAACAAACCTAATGAAGAAACACACTCATCCTAATCTTGGACGGCCTGAGGGTGAACACATTTACACCCATTTATGGATGAAATATGGCTTTAAAGGGCTCATGAAATGCTTTTTTTTTATTATTATTATTTTATAATGTTACCCGAGTTGCACTTCTAATCTTTAGGGCTGCCCCTAAGTTGACTAACCGTTAGTTAACCAGAAGAGGCTTGGTCAACCAAAATTTTATTAGTCTCAGAAAAAAAAAAATTACATTGGCGAAGTCACGCAGTCCGTGATGGACAGATTGTTAGTGGCTGGTCTATGTGGTAATACATCGGGCAGGACATCCAAACGCTCACCTATCATTCACTGACCTCAAATATGGCTTATCGTCTGAAATATGTTAGTAGCGGCAACTTTACATGCGCTCTCAATCTAATGTTAACCTAGAGAAATGTGCGCTGTGCAAGTGTGTGGAGTGTGGAAGCTGAACAGTTGCTCTCATCTATATTGTTAGTAAACTAAATAGACCTGTTTTTCATTGAAAACCAATAACAATATTGTAATAAATGGCTATAACTTACTTGGGGAATGTTATATATAGACAATTTTATTTAGAAGTGTAAAACACCCAATTACAACTTTCTAAAGAAAAAAATCCAAACTTCAGTAGTTTCAGTTTGAGTACAAAAAAAACACCCAATTGTTGCTTGCATTTTTCTTAATCTTCTAGAATTTAATTAATTCTTAGAGAAAATAAAAAAAGGAAAACTAGGACTTTAAATTAGCTAGACTGTAACATCAAGTTCTCCTGTTTATAATGATACATGGCACTTGATGCTGACTGCTAGAATAGTCTGAAAAAACAAAGAAAATTGTTCTAGGTCTTTAAGGGTTAAGGGCATGTCGAGGGGAAATTGTGAAGTCATGATTCCCAATTTCAAATCCAGGTGTTTCAATAGGGCAGAAAAGAATAACTAATCTTTTAAACTGGGGAGTTAGTTTTGAGTTTTTCATGATGATCAGTTTTATATGGGTCAATTGACCAACGTTTCAGCCAAACCAGTAGACTTTGTCGACAATGTCAACTAGTTTGGCCGAAACGTTAGTAATAAACAAACTTATACTTATGGGAGTGCACAGTTATACATTTTCTTCATGTAGTCTGCTCCTTTGACTTGAACCTCAAAAGGTGTGTGCTTATTTTACTACTTTACTGACTGATCCTCACCTGTAATAGCATTTTCCCAGTTGTACTTTCCACCACCAGTCTTTGAACTGAGCATGTTCAGTGGCAAGAGCAGCCAGATCTAATGCCTGCAAAAAGACAAAATGGAAAATGTAATGTCTGATACACAGCAAACAGCTATTACAACAGAATGATGAGAGACTTACTTACAGTTTTTACATCATTTTCAAGATGGAAGATGTATTCAAACAAGGTCTTGTGTATGAGAGGGAAAGACAAGAGTGGAAACAGTTTAGAAAATCGCATTTAGTTGCATTAGTTTAATAAATACAGTAGTAGTCAACATTTGAAGTGGATCGAAAGTTGATCAAAGTTGTCCTAAGACAAGACCGCATTTTGGTTTTAGGACAACTTTGATGAAAGGTTTTGATCCACTTCAAATGTTGACTAGTGTATAATGATATATTATGATGCTTAATACACAGATATTACATTAGATCATAACTAAAAGGAACTACTTGTTTCACAATGTAAGTTTTTCAAGAAACATCAAGAATTTTTCCATGCAGTTTTCCAATTAGGTTAAAAATACCTTGGACAAGTTCGGTCTCTTGGCATACTTTGCCAAGTTTAACCTAGAAAGATTAATGAATGGTCCATCTGGATTTGTTAGCATGGAGGCCTGATATGGTAAAAAAAAAAAAAAAGACAGTTACAACACTAAATTCTAACAGATGTCAAACTGAAAAACTGCAGAACAACAGAATCAGGAAATTTCTGTATATGAAAGTCCAACAACTGATGCTTCAGTTTAAGGTTCTTTGCTTTCATTACAAATCATTGTACATACTGTATGTAGTGAGGAAATCAATGCCATCCATAAAATCAGTTCTGAAGAACATCACAGCACCTTACCGTTCCCAACCTGACAAATCTGCCGGAAGCACTGGTGACTGGACGGGCCGTGCTGGCCGTTCGGGGGGTTCTGATGGCCTGCTCCATAGTTTCTGGTCTTCCAGACAGTGTACTGGGCCTCACAAACCCTGTGATGGGACGCCCTGACTGAGTCATCGGTCTAGGACACAGAACACGATTACATATCTCAGTGAGGAATTAACCCTCAAATGAGCAATAACTTACAAGTGAGGATAAGGGAGAGGATTACAGGGCTTCACGACTTAATGAAGCATCACATTATAGTTTGTTTGACAACAAATATGTAAACAGAAGCTCTCGTATTGAACAGCAAAGAGCTCAAACTAGCAAGCGATGCATTTGTCTCCAAATTAAGCCATATTTTAAGACCAAGATGGCGGCGCGAACACATCGCGAGGCTCAGCGTCTCTCCAGTTTTTGCAATTTTGCAGTATTTTTCCTGCTCATCTCGGGTCTGTTCTCACTGAACAGCTTTGCCTTAACATCATACACCCGACAGGAGCTTTTGGATATCGGTCTGCACTTTTCCAACAGTTTTATAACCAATCATCGACTCATCCCGGAGATCTCCAGAACACCCGAGGCTACACACTCTGCTCGGCCGGGCGGAAGTGCTCACAGGCGGCGCCGAGATCGTAAACAAAGGCGGGGGAAGCGCGGAGGACTAAGAGCTAAGCTAAAGCTAACACCGCACCGGCTCTCTTTACCCAGCATTTTCCTCGCTAATGTGCGGTCATTGGTGAACAAAATGGATGAAATACGACTTCGCATCACCCATAGTAAGAAACTTTTGGACTGCAATGTCATGGTTTTCACTGAAACATGGCTACATAGCGACATGCCAAATAATGCTATTGATCTAACCGGACGCTACACGCTCCGAGCAGATAGAACGGCAGATGACTCCGGCAAGACCAGAGGTGGAGGATTGTGCATTTATGTGAACAAAGCTTGGTGTACGAACTCTGACACTGTTGGAAAACACTGCTCACCTAACCTAGAGTTTCTCATGGTTAAGTGTAGACCTTTCTATCTGCCGCGGGAGTTCACTTCCACCATCATAACTGCAGCCTATATTCCCCCGGATGCTAATGCCAAGCTTGCTATGAACGAACTGCATGCGGCCATTAGTAAACAACAGACTGTACACCCGGAAGCTGCATTTATTGTTGCGGGTGATTTTAATCACTCCAACTTAAAGACAGTGCTCCCCAAATTCCATCAGCATGTCTCCTGCCACACTAGAGGAGAAAAAACTTTGGATCATGTTTACACAAACATCGCAGGAGCTTACATCGCGACTCCCCTCCCCCACCTCGGACAGTCTGATCACCTTTCTTTGTTTCTCACCCCCAAGTATTCACCCCTCATCAACCGTGTGCTCTCACACGGACATTGACATCTATACCACCTCTGTACTGGATTACATCAATACCTCCATTGACAGTGTTACAACAGAGAAACAGATCACAACGTACCCTAATCAGAAGCCATGGATGAACAAGGAAGTGCGGCTCCTGCTGAAAGCCCGCAACACTGCTTTCAGATCAGATGACGCTCAGGCCTACAGCATATCCAGGGCTAACCTGAAGAGGGGCATCAAGAAGGCCAAGCACTGCTACAAGCTAAAGGTAGAGGAGCATTTTTCCAACTCTGACCCCCGGCGCATGTGGCAGGGCATCCAGGTCATCAGTGACTACAAGCCATGCAACTCCACTCCAACGGTCACAGACGTCTCCTTCCTTGATGAGCTAAATGACTTTTATGCTCGCTTTGAGAATAACAACAAGGAGACAGCCACCAAGATCACACTCTCAGGAGACCATCAGACCCTCAAACTCACCTCCACAGATGTCTGCACAGCATTGAGCCGGATCAATGCATGCAAGGCCGCTGGCCCTGACGGCATTCCTGGATGTGTGCTCAGGATATGTGCAGAGCAGCTCGCAGAGGTCTTCACAGACATTTTCAACCTGTCCCTCACCCAAGCAACTGTGCCAACATGCTTTAAGGCCACATCCATTGTGCCAGTGCCGAAACACTCCTCCCCGACGTGCCTGAATGACTACCGCCCCGTAGCACTCACACCCATTGTAATGAAGTGCTTTGAGCGACTGGTCCTGGCACACCTCAAGAACTGCCTCCCACCCACACTGGACCCACACCAATTTGCCTACCGTAGCAATAGGAGCACTGAGGATGCAGTATGCACAGTACTGCACTCGGTACTCACACACCTGGATAATAACAACACTTATGCACGGATGTTGTTTGTTGATTTCAGCTCAGCATTCAACACCATCATTCCCTCCAAGCTGATCACTAAACTTGGAGACTTGGGTGTTAACACCTCCCTCTGTAGCTGGATTATGGACTTTCTGACCAACAGACCTCAGCATGTTAGGTCAGGCCACACCTGCTCCACCACCATCACACTCAACACCGGCGTACCACAGGGCTGTGTGCTGAGCCCATTCCTCTACTCCCTCTACACCCATGACTGCAGGCCTGTGCATGGATCCAACTCCATCATCAAGTTTGCTGACGACACCACAGTGATTGGCCTCATCAGAGACAACGATGAGACTGCCTACAGGGAGGAGGTACAGCACCTGGCTGCATGGTGCGCTGACAATAACCTGCTCCTCAACACCGGCAAGACAAAGGAACTTATTGTGGACTTCAGGAAGAAGAAAAGTGGAACGCATGACCCCATCCACATCATCGGGATGGTTGTTGAACGTGTCTCCAGCTTCAAGTTCCTGGGAACCCACATCTCGGAGGACCTGACCTGGATCACCAACACATCCAGCCTAGTCAAGAAGGCTCACCAACGCCTCTTCTTCCTTAGGACACTGAAGAAGAACCACCTGTCTCCAATCATCCAGCGGAACTTCTACCGGTGTGCAATTGAAAGCATCCTGACCAACTGCATCACAGTCTGGTATGGGAACTGCACAGTTGCTGACCGCAAGGCACTGCAGAGGGTGGTGAAAACCGCCCAACGCATCACAGGGACACCACTTCCTGCCATTGAGGACGTCCAGAGAAAACGCTGTTTACGTCGAGCTCGCGGCATTCTTAAGGACTCCTCTCACCCTGACCATAGACTGTTTAAATTACTGCCTTCTGGGAGGCGCTTCAGGAGCCTCCGATCAAGGACAAGCAGACTCAGGAACAGCTTTTTCCCTACAGCTGTTTCCCTACTAAACTCTGCCCAATGATACCCCCCTCACACACCACCACAAACTCTTCACCCCTCCCCATCATTAAAATCGGTTAAAAAACCAAAACAAAAAAAAACATCCACACACTGAGTACTATGCACTGGAAATTTTTATTTCTATGCACTTTCAATGTTCATTGCACTAGTATTTATATATCTTAATGTATAGCTTATTCATATCCATTTGTAATTATATTCATAGTTTTTGCTCATAGTGTACATACATTTACTGTACAATCCATCTGTATAGTATGTTCATATCACTCATCTGTATATCATACTGATAGTATTTAAAAATTTGTAAATTATGTCCATAGTACTACTGTCTTATCTGTATATTCTGTACATATGTAACTATTGTAGACACTGTATATCCTGTACCTCTGCTTATTGCACTTCTGGTTAGATGCTAACTGCATTTCGTTGCCCTGTACCTTACATGTGCAATGACAATAAAGTTGAATCTAATCTAATCTAATTTTGCTTGTGATTTATTGTTTGAATTTTTGGTGAAAGCTCAAACTTAAAAAGATCTCACAGCACTGTTTAATGTCGCGTGACCGAGACTCATCAGCGAGTAAACACATCTGCTCTAGTGAGCTTGCAACCGCTGTGCAGCCGAGCGAATAAACGCTCCGCTTCAAATGAGTCGCACTGTTTTGTTCTGCTTCTAGCACATAAACCTTATATCGAACATTTATCAAACGCGTTATCGTTTTATTGAGGAAAATTATATTGTGATAATTATCATTATATCACCCAGCCCTAATCACTAGCGTCCACATGTTTGACATATGTTTAGCGGCTGTAGTTTATCCACATCATGAGCACGAAATACACACTGATACAGTCAAAACCCACCATCAGAGAAACTAATTAAACGTCAATGATTTGGCCCACCGAGATGATTTCAGCTGAAACTTACCCCCTTTCCACCAACTGGAACCACGTGCTAGTTCAGAGTCAGTGCTATAGCCGGTTGTTAGTTGGTTCGACTGGCGAGCCCTTTAAGAACCGTTGCTTTTCCACAGGCTAGAGAGCCAATACAGAGCCAGGTCTTACGTCACAATACGTTTCATGTTTCGGTTCACTAGCGCGGCACAACAGGCTTGTTCGAGGTGCATCAGCGCCACGCAGACCGATCGATCGATCGGCACACAACACACTAGAGCACCGCGAGAGCGATCCAAAAGCATAAAGAGCAGTCTGCTTTCCAGTCGCTCCCGCAGCACCCCGATATGCCTCGCACCGACTGGTCCGCGCAGCGCTGATCCATCCCGAACAAGCCTAAACAAACTATCAGAAATGGGATATCATCAAATGCGTTGCTATTGATGTTCATGGCTTTGCGAACCGACATCGGCATCCAAACACGGCGAATCAAACGACCAGTACTGGAACTGCCTTGGTGGAAAAGGGGAAACTGAGAACTGATGTTTAGGCTGAACATTTCCACTTACTGAGATTTCAGCACATCGCCACTTAGAACTAGGGCTGCACGACATATCAGCACCGATATCGCGATGTTTAGTATACTGATCGTTTTCTCACACAGACACCGTGTCTACAGCTAAAGTCGGTCTACACCAGACGCAACAAATCGACCGTAGCAAATCATTTGATCTTTGTGTCAGTAAGTCATAAATAGAACGAGGCGTCAGTTTGCTGTCGGGGATTTGTCGAGTCATGCCGCATCCGCTGTAGACAGCATCACTGATTATAATGGGTTCTGTAGTATTTTGTCGTCTGGTGTAGACACGGTGAGAGCCACGCAGATGCACACAAATACTGAATTCTGTTCACTTGCGTCTATTTGTTTCTGAAATGACACACACACGCAAAAATGTCAAAATGCATGTCTCTGCAAGTATCTTTGTAAAGACAGTTGCTTATGGCTTGGGTGAAGGTAAACAGTTGAGAAGGATGTGTAATACCATATTGACCCGAATATAAGACAATGACATCCTTCAGGGTCTAGACCAGGGGTGTCAAACTCAGTTCCTGGAGGGCCGCAGCCCTGCAGAGTTTAGTTCCAACCCTGCTCCAACACACAAACCATGTAGTTTTCAAATAAGCCTGAAGGACCTGATTAGCTGGACCATGTGTGTTTAATTAGGGTTGCATCTAAACTCTGCAGGGCTGTGGTCCTCCAGGAACTGAGTTTGACACCCCTGGTCTAGACCCTGAATATAAGACGACTGCGTTTTTTCAAATCTATTTCCAAGAAAAAAACATTGTCTTATATTCGGGTCAATACGGTATTACAAATCCTTCTCTCATCCTGTGGCAGCCCGCGAGGGATTAAAAAAAAAAAAAAAAAAAAAAGATAAGAATCTGCAGAGGTGGGCAAACTACAGTTGTTCCAATATGCAATATCAGTAAAATGCAATAGATGGCGCTGTAGCCTGTAGTGCAGTATATAACCCCTGATTTACACCATCCCGCCGCTCCGACGGGCCACCGGAGCTGATCGTGCCCACTCCAGTCGATCCGCGGCACATTTCAGAAGCGGCTCTCCGCGCGGCTTCACTAAAGATAAGCGCCTAGTCTATTTTTGACAGACGTCGCGTTCAAGCTGCACAGCAATACAAAATAAAAAGTCAAAATAGCTATATACACGACAAAACTGGAACAATAGTAAATAAGTTACTTGTTTTGAAAAATGCCTTGTATTGGAACTGTTTTAAAAATGCTTAAAAGACTTTCCAGTATCAGAACAAATACCAGCGTTATCCTCCTGCTCACGGGTGATGTCATTTTGTGGGGAATACATGGAAATAATTTGTCATTTTATCTGGCAAAGATATGATTTCTTCTTCTGTTTCCCACACACATTTTTATGAAAATGGATATAGTACAGTTTTTTCTGGATTACAAATTGCGTTTTTTCATCTGAAACGTGCTGCGATTTCCAAGGTGACTTATATAAAGCAATCAAGGTCAAGCGCAAAGCTGCTCATCAGGATTGGTGATGAATGAGAAAAGGCAAGTGAGTTTAAATTGTGCATATTCCAGCAGCCACGCCGCTAGTTTCAGTTTCGCTTTAAATATTTAAGGCTGGGCGTTTATAATATATGTTTATGGGGAATGCCACTATAATTTGTGTTTGATTTTTACTTATGTTTTTGTTCTTTTTTCTATTCTGAACACTGCTAAATTTACAGGAGTTTTTGTGGAGTGTAGGGAATATAAAACATGTTTCTAATGTTTGTAAACATTTAATTTATTTTACATTATTTCTGAATGAAATGATAAAATGTGTCTTATACATAGACTTGTACACCAATGCAACTTATCTGTGTGTCAAAGTGCTCATAAAAATAGGTAGAGATGGTACAAGAAAAGAACTGCCATGTATGTACACGTATACACAAAAATCAAAGCTTCATTTGTCATAAACATATTATACGGCCCCTCACTTAATGTGGAAAATTTGATGTGGCCCTCGAGTCAAAAAGTTTGCCCACCCCTGGCCTAATTGTTATATAATTCAGATGGGCTACCTGTCATTTTTATCAAAAAGTGTATATTTTTAAATGTGATTGTTGGTTCATTTTACCAGTATTTTCCATACTTTCAAAACAAAAATGAAAATAGGAAAAATATGCAATATGAAAATAATTTAAGAAAAAAAATGTTCTCCGTAAAACACAAGATTTGGTTTTCAAAAGCCTTTTTCCAAAAGGTACATCTGGAAAAAGGGGGGTCGTCATATAATCAAGTTATTACGGCAGTATATTCACAGCAGTTTAATGTTCCTGAGGCTTTCTGGGTCATGAATGTTAATCAAACAACAATACATAGAGAAAAATCACTTTTGTAGCTTTAACACACTTATTAGATTTAATTTATACAGTGAAGACTATGCAGTGTTATTTTACATTTGATTATTCGATTTCTGTACCTGAATACTGTTAGACTTACCTGAAAAATATAAAGCACTGTTTATTTCATTTGTATCTTTGTTCTATTATATTTATTTATGATTGTAATTTGTATATTTTCTATGCTGATTTACTCACCAACAAAATCACCCTAATCATTGCAATTTTTTTATATTCAAGTCATCTGGTGATTTTTTATTTATTTATTTTATAATCGCAATATACAGGTCCTTTTCAAAAAATTAGCATATTGTGATAAAGTTCATTATTTTCTGTAATGTACTGATAAACATTAGACTTTCATATATTTTAGATTCATTACAACACAACTGAAGTAGTTCAAGCCTTTTATTGTTTTAATATTGATGATTTTGGCATACAGCTCATGAAAACCCAAAATTCCTATCTCAAAAAATTAGCATATTTCATCCGACCAATAAAAGAAAAGTGTTTTTAATACAAAAAAAGTCAACCTTCAAATAATTATGTTCAGTTATGCACTCAATACTTGGTCGGGAATCCTTTTGCAGAAATGACTGCTTCAATGCGGCGTGGCATGGAGGCAATCAGCCTGTGGCACTGCTGAGGTGTTATGGAGGCCCAGGATGCTTCGATAGCGGCCTTAAGCTCATCCAGAGTGTTGGGTCTTGCGTCTCTCAACTTTCTCTTCACAATATCCCACAGATTCTCTATGGGGTTCAGGTCAGGAGAGTTGGCAGGCCAATTGAGCACAGTAATACCATGGTCAGTAAACCATTTACCAGTGGTTTTGGCACTGTGAGCAGGTGCCAGGTCGTGCTGAAAAATGAAATCTTCATCTCCATAAAGCTTTTCAGCAGATGGAAGCATGAAGTGCTCCAAAATCTCCTGATAGCTAGCTGCATTGACCCTGCCCTTGATAAAACACAGTGGACCAACACCAGCATCACTGACTGTGGGTACTTGACACTGGACTTCAGGCATTTTGGCATTTCCCTCTCCCCAGTCTTCCTCCAGACTCTGGCACCTTGATTTCCGAATGACATGCAAAATTTGCTTTCATCCGAAAAAAGTACTTTGGACCACTGAGCAACAGTCCAGTGCTGCTTCTCTGTAGCCCAGGTCAGGCGCTTCTGCCGCTGTTTCTGGTTCAAAAGTGGCTTGACCTGGGGAATGCGGCACCTGTAGCCCATTTCCTGCACACGCCTGTACACGGTGGCTCTGGATGTTTCTACTCCAGACTCAGTCCACTGCTTCCGCAGGTCCCCCAAGGTCTGGAATCGGTCCTTCTCCACAATCTTCCTCAGGGTCCGGTCACCTCTTCTCGTTGTGCTGCGTTTTCTGCCACACTTTTTCCTTCCCACAGACTTCCCACTGAGGTGCCTTGATACAGCACTCTGGGAACAGCCTATTCGTTCAGAAATGTCTTTCTGTGTCTTACCCTCTTGCTTGAGGGTGTCAATGATGGCCTTCTGGACAGCAGTCAGGTCGGCAGTCTTACCCATGATTGCGGTTTTGAGTAATGAACCAGGCTGGGAGTTTTTAAAAGCCTCAGGAATCTTTTGCAGGTGTTTAGAGTTAATTAGTTGATTCAGATGATTAGGTTAATAGCTCGTTTAGAGAACCTTTTCATGATATGCTAATTTTTTGAGATAGGAATTTTGGGTTTTCATGAGCTGTATGCCAAAATCATCAATATTAAAACAATAAAAGGCTTGAACTACTTCAGTTGTGTTGTAATGAATCTAAAATATATGAAAGTCTAATGTTTATCAGTACATTACAGAAAATAATGAACTTTATCACAATATGCTAATTTTTTGAAAAGGACCTGTATATATTGCAGAAAAACAAATCTGAATGAGAGTGTTTTCCAATATTGTGCAGCCCAGCTTAGAACAGCAGAGCCAAAGCACTCACATACTCTAAAGCCCTATCCGCACGGGATTAGTATCACCTGGTGACCTCCAGTCATTTGTAATAATTGCGGAGGTTGTCTGTGATCTTAATCTGAATCGGCCATGTCTGTAATTTGTAAAGTAAAGACCTACCATATTTCGCCGAACACCGAGGTCCTGTGATAATTTTAGTCCCGTGCGAATCGACATCTCTGTGATTTGGCCAGAATTTGGTGGGTTGTATATCATTTTTCAAGGTTTTTGTTTCCTGTGCACCTTTTTATCCATCTTTCGCAAAGAATGGAGCTGTGTTGGAGTGTTTGATAGTATTTTGGGTGCTGTCATATCGCTACACCATACAATTTGCAGAAAGAAAAAGCTGAAAAGGTTTAATGCGTTACAAATAAATCAAGCATAAAGCTTGAGATATTATTTTAACCTGGTGAAATATAAATGACACGGGGCACAAAACTATATTAGTTTCTTTCTTTTTTTTTATCCATCTAATTGGACTATAGAACGGGACTCTGAAAGTCTTGACATCCGGGGATCCGGGAGATAAGTCAGTAATTTGGAGTAAAATCACAGGCTTCGCTTATCCCGTGCGAATGCACCACACGAAATTCAGATGGGGGGGTAATTTCAAAATCACACATGGTCCCCAGATAATACTAATCCCGTGCGAATAGGGCTTAATTCAGTGGTTCCCAACCTGGGGGTCGCGACCCCCACTAGGGGTCGCTAAAGATTTACAAGAGGTCGCCAAGCTCACTCTATTTTGACCACAAGATGAAATTCCCAACAATGAATATGAATGAATTAATTATATGACTGTATCTCTGAAGGGAACCGACTGTCTTCAGAAAAATGTCCATAGTATTTTCTTTTCATCTTACATCATTGGTCTCAAACTGAATTCCTGGAGGGCCACAGCTCTGCAGTTTAGCTCCAACCCTAATAAACACACCTGATTCAGATAATCAAGCTCTTCAGGATCACTAGAGACTGCCAAGCAGGTGCGATTTGGAGCTAAACTCTGCAGACCTGTGGCCCTCCAGGAACTCAGTTTGAGACCACTGTCTTACATCAATATAGACCTTTTTCTGAACGCGGAAGTCTATCCTGACTAGAACGGTGCTTTACATTTCCGGTTTCTAGTCAAATTTACATATTTTCCGAGCTGATAAGATAACGTGAAAATGATGTTAAAAATTATGTGGCACCATCGTTTCATCACATTGCAATGACCGTCTTTTTTGCAGTGAAGGACCTGTCATAGTTTAATGAGTGGGAAGATGACATGAAGCAATGCGAGGTTAGCTCCATTGAAAACAGATGAGCGCACATACAGCTCCCGATCGGGCGAAGTTCATAGGATTTTGTCCACAGAATAATAAGAGCAAACATTATTATATATATTTTTTTATTTCACTCAGTATTTTAACTTAAAGGAGTCATATAATGCCCATTTTCCACAAGTTGATATTATTCTTTAGAGTCTTAACAAAAGTCTGTAACATAGTTTGGTTAAAATTTTTCATTGGTAGTGTAAAAAGCACCTTTTTTAGCCTGTCAAAAACAGCTCTTTTCAGAGGAAGACGTAGTGTGTCATTGTTCTTTAAATGCAAATGAGCTCTGCTGACTCCGCCCCTCTCTTCCGAGCCGCTCTCTGAGGGATTGTTTACTTTAGCCGCATTCATCGTGAAACTTGCTAATTAGCACATTGTTAGGAAAGCCAATTTGCAAAAATTAATGTAAAAAACACTCAGGGCTCGCAAAATCGCTAGCCTGACGTCCCGGGGCTATTGTGTTTTCCAGTCGGGCTACCAAAATGTATCACTGCCCTGCCCGACGGGCCTTAAATACAGGACTCCCACACAGTGTTCCCTCTAAACTGAGCGCACGCGCCCGCACAGAAGAAATAATGTGCCTTGCGCACACAAAAATGAGTTGGGAAGCCTTGATTGAATGCCGCCAGTAAAAGGGAAAGAATAGCAATGCTCGGGCAAACCGCTCTAGAGCTGATGTCACGACAGAGTTAGAGCCGGTTTCATAGAAAGAGAACGATGTGCACCAAATGAGTCTCTGTAGAAACTCAATACTTCAATGGTTGCGGTGCGCTCAACACGAGAGACAACACAAACACAATGACATCTGAAATAAAACATCCTCATGTATTAAAGAAGAGTGGCTTGATTAAGTGCTGGAAATAACAAAACTCTGAAACATGTTCAGTCACACACAAGAGTATTGTACAAACTGTACTTCATAACCATGTTTAGACAGATATAGAAGAATTCATATGTTCATGTTTTTATATTTAACACAGATCTCAGCTTAAGTTTTGCTTCAGTTTGCATTCTAATCTGTTCTGTTCTATCAGTTTAAATAGTTTGTTTTGATAATATATTATGTTATGATAATGATATGATAATAACTGACCTTGTTTTTGAGTCTTTGACTTTGAGTCTCTTGCTCATCAAGGCTGTATTCATTTAAAAAATATAGAAAAAAACAGTCATATAGTGAAATATTATTGCAATTTCTAATATTGGTTTCCTATTTTAATACCTATACTTTAAAATAGCATTTATTCCTGTGATCTGCAGCTGTATTTTCAGCAGTGTTAATTTTGGCAGGCATTTTTGATTTAGTCTTAGTCTTTATCTTGAGACGAAAATGGTTAATAGTCTTAGTCACATTTTAGTCATTTGAGTCTTTCATAGTTTTAGTCTAGTTTTAGTCGACGAAAAGTCATTGCATTTTTGTCAACTTTTAGTCATTACTTTTAGTCAAACTGCAGTTATACCAACATTTATTTTGGTAGCTATTTTATATGTAGTATTCTAACAAAAACAGTCATTAATTCTTCTCTCTTTAGACCAAATCAATTAAGCTTAGTTATGAGAAATTTGAATCAAGGATTGAATTTGGAAAAACTGGAATAAATTTTCATTTTTTGGTAGAGATTAAACTCATTTTTCAGATACTAGGTTTACTTAACAAGTATACATTTATTTAACATCTTTTGTTGGTTAACATTTATGACAGATAATTAGGAATGCTGTCCATTTAAAGCCCGGCTCACACTGTCCGATTTTGGCCACGATTTGTTCGTCTGAGACAAATTTAGAAAATCCTAAAATATTTCTATAATCCTAGGCTAAAATCGGTTGTCTAGATTGCTGGTTTGACATGTTCACCGACAGCCGATTAATGGCCGTTGCGATAAATTTTTTTCTCCGATTAAATTCTGGCAGTGTCAGAAGATTTCAGACACTTTCCTCAAGTTTCCTGCAGTGTGACATCTCCTACGACGACCGTCAAACCAAGAACCAATAGGAGCACTGAACTTGATGACGCAATTAGCGCGACAACTTCAAACTTCAACTTCATTATTTGTAAAAACAATATATACAAAATAAAGTTTACTTAAAGTTTATTTATCAAGGGGCAGGATGTTTAAACTCGAATAACAAAATTAGCTCAAGTTCGCTCTGTAGAACTGGAAGTCCATAAAGTCCTCTTTTGCCCAGCCATGACTTGCTCCACACACGTCGTCTTTTTCGTTTTTTTTTTTAACATCAAGGCATGTAATTAATAAAACTAATGCTACACGTTGCTGTTGTTTGCTAGCTACCATTATAGCGAGAGAACGCGGGTCACGTATTGATGACGTAAAACTCCGGACAAGTCTTCTTGAGTACGTCTGTTTTTGTCGCGTCTTGACTGTCGTACAGTCTGACATTAAGACAACTGAGATCCTACAGTCTGACATGGGGATCATGTTCGTACAGTGTGACAAGCAGCAATCGCAAAAGATTATTAAAAATCGCACAGTGTGAGCCCGGCTTAAGACGGAAGGTATGTATGTAATAGCCTACTGACATACATTCAGTTTTCACCCACCTGTTTAAGCTCACTTAAACCATAACGGACTGTATTTCCGTGAGATGCTCTACATGAGAGACATGTGGACTGCTGTGTGTGTATTTGAGCACTGAGAACTGATCGCGCGCTGTATGAGAACTGAAGAAGTGGAGCGTGTGCGAGAGAGAGCACTTCTATCAGCGCGTTTCCATCTATCGCACCTTCACTGACTTTAAGTTAATCGACAATGAATTGTGACTCCGGGGAAAAACCCACTCCCTAACCCTTCGGGTGCTGAGGCCATTGTTTCAGATGACTTTATTCAGCAAGGATGTGTTAAATGGATAAAATTGATAGTAAAGACTTCTATTGTTAGAAAATATTTCTATTTTGAATAAATGCTGTTCTTTTAAAGTTTTTATTAATAAAAGAATCAAAGGAAAAAGTAACAGGTTTCAAAAAAATATGAAGCAGCACCACAGTTTCAACACTGATAATAAATCAGTATATTATTATGATTTCTGAAGGATCATGGGACACTGAAGACTGGAGGAATGATGCTGAAAATCAGTGTTAGGTGAGATAGTTAAGGTGCGATAGGCAGAAACGCACTGATAGAAGTGCTCTCTCTCGCGCGCTCCACTTCTTCAGTTCTCATACAGCGCGCGATCAGTTCTCAGTGCTCAAATACACACACAGCAGTCCACATGTCTCTCATGTAGAGCATCTCACGGAAATACAGTCCGTTATGGTTTAAGTGAGCTTAAACAGGTGGGTGAAAACTGAATGTGTGTCAGTAGGCTATTACATGCATACCTTCCGTCTTAAATGGACAGCATTCCTAATTATCTGTCATAAATGTTAACCACCAAAAGATGTTAAATAAATGTATACTTGTTAAGTAAACCTACTGTATCTGAAAAATGAGTTTAATTTATATCTCTACCAAAAAATGAAAATGTAGGCTATTCCAGTTTTTCCAAATTCAATCCTTGATTCAAATTTCTCATAACTAAGCTTAATTGATTTGTTCTAAAGAGAGAAGAATTAATGACTGTTTTTGTTAGAATACTACATATAAAATAGCTACCAAAATAAATGTTGGTAACTGCAGTTTGACTAAAAGTAATGACTAAAAGTTGACAAAAATGCAATGACTTTTCGTCGACTAAAACTAGACTAAAACTATGAAAGACTCAAATGACTAAAATGTGACTAAGACTATTAAGCATTTTCGTCTCAAGATAAAGACTAAGACTAAATCAAAAATGCCTGCCAAAATTAACACTGCAATACAGTCGATCTTTTATACCCCATCTTAATGGATTTCTATGGAGACCGGAACACGAGAGTTAGAATCCGTCATGGCGCCGCTCATCGGTTACTCAGGAAAAAGGTCTATACTGCCTAAAAAACTCATTATTAGTGCAGCTGCTTTGTTTACAGCAGTTACCGGGAAATATCTCTCTGTTCCATAAGCACCCCCTGCTGTCAGACAGTGGATTTATATTTTCTTCCCGTTATTGTTCAAATCAACACAAAAATCAGACCGAATTTTTATGCACAGTTGTAAATTTGAACCGGTTGATGGAAAATGACCTATTGTTCTAAAAATCAGATAAAATAATATAATCACCTATAATCATTCATCATTTTGACTCATCTATTTTCTTATAAATGTTTTTAAGTACTGTAAGGTTGTATCATTTTAAAACTTTCATTTAATATGTCATACATGCTAGTAGTTAACATGTTGTGTTGTAGTCATCCAAATAATATTTTTTTGTTTATTTAAAATCCAGCCATTGTTGTTAATGTCACTATTATAACATTTTATATTTCTTCTGTTGTTACATATATTTTTATTTTATTTTATTTATTTTTAATAAATAATGTTAATGTTAAAATAGGGGTCCCCTGAAAAAAAGGTTGGGAACCACTGCTCTAATTACTATAACAGTGCTGCTAGTAATGTACAGTTGTTGTAGTTTAAACCGTCTGAGAGAGCAGATGAGGCCGAACCTGACCGCTGGAGTGGGCGCTCCGCCCTGACTCGTTCCTGGAAGCCTCAGTGACGTCCCTGGACCTGACCAAACCAAAACAAGCGCAGATGAAATGGAGAAACATACCTTTCTGACAGACATCTGGGGCTTATAGACATTAAAGCATCGTTCCTGTAAAGCTGTTCACTACAGACCTGAGCTGCACTATATACAAATAATCTAGACTTGATTGGCTGAAGTGTAAATGACTTTGCTGGGACAATACTCACGTGCCACCTGGGCGATGGAGCTCTCGTCCAACATGATATCCGCGATGCCTTCCTGATCCAGCTCCACCTCATCGATGTACAGCATCTCCGTCAGAGCCCTGGTCTTCAAGCTCCACGCCGCCTACAAGCATCAGAGCAGACAGCTGTGTCCTGCACTCCTCACATCAGCATGTGCTACAGGGACAATAATCATATGGGGAATACTGGGAGCATCACTATTATCATTATAATCAGGAGCAGTTGATGAGCTGCATGAACATTTTACAAACGAATGTTTACCTCAGAAACATGACAAGTAGCAGGCTCCTCGGCAAACACAGTAATGGAAAGAGTTCAGACATTGATGTGAAGCAGCACATAATCAACACAACATGCCTGTATGTATTCTAAAGGGTTTAATGAACATAATCAGATCGTGTGGAGCTGACCAGGCGACAGTTATAATGCGCTAATCTCTCTCAGCTAGCCGCTAGCCGCTCACTGACCTGGTCATACGGGCTTTCTGACAGGAGCTTTGAGCAGATATCCGAGCATCTCTGGAACTTCCGCCTCCTGCTGCTGCTCCAGGCCAGAAACAGCGGGTCCATCGAGACGGCCACCTCCATCTGCGCCGCTGATAAACCGACAAACGTTACCG
>NC_136748.1:67500-237500 GCF_936440315.1 Barbus barbus
GAGAGCTCCCGTCGTGATGCGCTTTAAACAGCGTGCTGAAACACACCAAGGACAGGATTTACTATAGATTTCACATCCTATAAAGTTCTCATTATAATATTTATGTCATTAATGTTTATGGGAGATTTGTGCTATTTTTTCATCTACATTATCAAGTGATTCCTAAAATTGCCTGCATGTTTTCGAAGCCATACGAAGTAAAAACATCACTGCAGGATTATTATAGGATCTGTGTTTTTTTAAAAAGACACATCTGAAAGCAATACCACCGTCAATTTCGGGCATTGCATTTGAGCATGAAGCTAAACGCTGGTAATATGTTAATACATGTTAACATCCCAACGCAATCCTATTAGATTAATCAGATGTGTATGTAGCTAACCCAGACATCATTTTTTTTTTTCCACGATCATCGCTATCACGGCCGAGTAATCGAGTACTCGATCGCTGATGCACATCTCTACTTTTGAGGTGCATTACCTTGAAAAATGAAAGTAATCCACAGCAGCTCAGATGTTGGGAGAAAATGAAGACTCTTACGTTCAGTCTTGCATCCAAACACAGAGCACTGGGATTGCTTGCGAGACATTGTTGACGTTAGAGCTGCTCGAGCGTGGCGAACATAGAGGACAGCGCACAACCGCTGAGGCAAACTAAAGCAATGCAGGGCTGTCAATCAGCCGCTGTGGGCGGGGCCTAAACAATGTGATGTCATATGCGACCCTGGACCACAAAACCTGCCATAAGGGTCAATTTTTCAAAACTGAGATGTATCCATCATCTGAAAGCTGATTAAATAATCTTTCCATTGATGTATGGTTTGTTATGATAGAACAATATTACTCTGAGATACAACTATTAGAAAATCTGGAATCTGAGGGAGCAAAAAAATCTAAATATTGAGAAAATCTCCTTTAAAGTTGTTCAAATGAAGTTCTTAGCAATGCATATTACTAATCAAAAATGAAGTTTTGATATATTTATGGTAGGAAATTTACTAAATATCTTCATGGAACATGATCTTAATATCCTAATGATTTTTGTCATAAAAGAGAAATGTATAATTTTGATCCATACAATGTATTGTTGGCTATTGCTACAAATATACCTGTGTTACTCATGACTGCTTTTGTGCTGCAGGGACAGATATTGCATAGAGAATCAAAACGGCAGGCCTAGTGAGACTGATTTGGTTTAAAGGAGATTAATAAATGAGGAGTGGGTGGATTTTTATCATTGTAGGGTGGTGGTGTTCACACACTGCCAACACACATTTATGTTCAAACAACATGTAAAAGTGGGTTTTGCATAAGTGCCCTTTAAAACTGTGCATGCATGTAATATGTTAAATGAGTCATATTTAAGAACATGTCTCTGAAATGGTTTTCAAAACTGTTCTGGAGCAGTCTTCCTCATCTAACACACCTGATTCAACTCATCCGCTCATTAATAGAGGTTTTATGACCTGAAGTGTGTCAGAAAAGGTGATGAGATATTAGAGAAAATACGTTGTCAGATTCGCGTCACGTTCAGAAGCGGCAGCTCTTAAAGAAACAGCAGACAAAACAACCTAATAACCAGCTGCTGTGATGTCTGTTCATCAAAGAATAAAAAAAGAAAAAAGAGGAAATCGATAACTTTGTTAGCTTTAAGAATTAATCTATATTTAATGTAGAATTTAGTTTAAACTTTTTAATTTCTGTATATTTCTGCTGAAGGGCACAGTACATATGACATTTATTATAATTGGTTTATGTTAAGATTCATTTAAATTAGAAGTTATTTTTTTTAGTCTAATGCATGTTAAAATTAATAGCTCTCAATTATACTGTAATGTTGAATGGCTAGTCAATGATTAAAAATTAGGGGGGAAACAGTTTTATAGAGACATCAGTATTATTGGTATCAGTGATGCTCCCCTTCAGCCATTAATTAAATAAATAATACGCTGGCTTTGTTTCTACGTTAATTTGAAGATTGAATGTGAAATTATTGCAATATAAAAGTATATTTTAAACTTTAATGTTAGGTGGGATTAATCACAATTAATTTCAGAAAAAATGTGTGATTAGTTACATTTTTTGAATAGATTGACAGCACTAGTTTGTACATTGCTGAAGTTTAATATATAGCTTTTTAAAATCTATACGAAGATATTTCTGTCTCAGCTTGATCTCTGCTGATGACAGAGAAGGTTCAGTTCATCACACTGCAGTCACTGCATCATTGCTTTAAAATAATCTATTTAAATGGTATCTAAATTTATGTCTTTGTGTTCTCTTCTAGTTTCTCCGTTGAATAAACAAAGCCTTAGTAAAGAGCAAACGAATGCTGCTCTGATGACCGATGAAAACGGGAGCTGCTTGTGCACAGATGGGCCTGATGCGCCCTCAGCGAGTCCGTGCAGCCAGCAGGAAGAACCGGTGAGTGTGATTAACCTGATTCCAGTGCCAGCATGATCCAGATTGGCGTCTCCCAGCCTGCAGATGATGTGTTGAATGTCGTGTGTTCATCAGACCGCTGGAGCCGCAGGCCATCCGTCCAGCGCTGATCCAATGACGTGTTGTTTGGCTCAGCAGCCCTCCGAAGTTACCAAATGCATTTTAAATGCGCTCAATGCCAAAGGCGCGGCGAGCGCGAGGACTGGCGCTGTGTTCTGGCCTTACTACTGGAGAGCAAATCTCTGCACATGCACCGACTGCAAGGTGGGTTTGAGTCTCGAATTTTAAAAGCAAACTTTTATTCTAGAGCAGTGGTCTCAAATTCTATTCCTGGAGGGCCACAGCTCTGCACAGTTTAGCTCCAACCCTAATCAAACACACCTGATCCAGCTAATCAAGGTCTTCAGGATCACTAGAAACTTCCAAGCAGATGTGATTTGGAGCTGAACTCTGCACAGCTGTGGCCCTCCAGGAATTCAGTTTGAGACCACTGATTTAGAGGATCTTAAATGGTTGATTGACAAATGTAGCAGTTTATCCATATGAGAGTGGTTTTTCTAAAATCTAGTTTTTATGTTAAATATTATGTATAGAGAATGTATGTAAAGACAGGTGTTCCTTTCCTGCTGGACGAGTCGGACACGCTGCTGGCACACGAGGAGAAAGCCAAAGCTGAAGCGCTGAGGAGTGAAGAGCTGCTGCTGTCCTGCATCTCCTCTCTCAACCACGTGCAGCAGCTCGAGATCATCTACCGTAAGAGAGAGAGAGAGAGAGAGTGTGTGTGTGTGTGTGTGTGTGTGTGTGTGTGTGTGTGTGTGTGAGAGAGTAGGTGTGAGTGAGAGAGAGAGTGTGTGTGTGCGCGTGTGCGTCTGTCTGAGAGTGTGTGTGGGTGGGTGTGTGTGTGTGAGAGAGAGTGTGTGTGTGTGTGTGAGAGAGAGTGTGTGTGTGTGTGTGAGAGAGAGTGTGTGTGTGTGTGTGAGAGAGAGAGAGTGTGTGTGTGTGAGAGAGAGAGAGAGAGAGTGTGTGTGTGTGTGTGTGTGTGTGTGAGAGAGAGAGAGAGAGAGAGAGAGAGTGTGTGTGTGTGAGAGAGAGAGTTTGTGCGTGTGTCTGTGTGTGAGTGGTGCTGCGTGCCAATGTGCCTACTTATTCTATTTACTTAACGTATGTACTCTTTTGGTGAAGAAATAGTACACACTTTTGAGTGTATAGTAGAAGAGTAGGCAAGCTTTGGGACATACTATAACGTCACACAACTGCGTCTTTACCGGACCGCTCTGTTGCACCTGTTACATGCTCCCTGTCACTGTAAACTGGCCTGTCAATCATCTTGTCACAGTTAACATCCTCCATATTTTATTTAACATCCTACCGTATTGGAGAGAAAAGAAGTAGCTCGTTGATCTGCCAGTCACGGGTCTTTCATGTGGAGGTACTCTGCTCATATTTTCTGCATAATGATGCATTTAAAAGTTAACGACCAAATGGATGTTTATAAAAGTTCTCATTGCTGTTGCAGATAAAAAATAACACGGATAACAATAAATAAATATTTTTTACCAGGTTAAATGTCGATTATTAGTAACTCAAACCCCTTTTTGCAAACCTCTCTACCTAACTGTTGATCGTGCGCATCCTCCACGTTTGTAGTTTTTCTAACGCGTTTTATTTGTGTTTGTAGTTCTGGACCGAATCGTTCGCCAATGCGCAATGGATTGTGGGCAATTTTAGCCAGTAGAGTGTGCACGGATCCACACTTCAAAAATCGACCTGAAATAGTAGACCATCTTTTGGCATACTCTTTTCAACATACTATGCTTTGGGACACACTCATTATAATCTCACATACTATTTAGGATGGATAGTATGAACATTGGGATGCAGGGTGAGAGAGAGAGAGTGGCTGTGTTCGAAATGGTATGCTTGCTTACTGCCCAGTACACAGTGCATACTGCCTACTATTTTTTTAAAGAATAGTGTGTGAAAGTGTACAATAAGCAAAAAATGTTTCAGAGTAGTATGCTTAATTGTCACATGACAAACACAAACATTAACTCCGCTCAGCTGTCAAGATTGTTACCTTACAAACAAATGTGCTAACTATTCTTTTTACAAAGGCTTGTTAATAAGACTTCATATTAGCAAACAATATTGCCCAATTGAACTCATTTCATAATTGAAGAACTTTATAGGCTATTGGACTGAACTGAATGAGCTGTCTTTAAACGAGCCATGATATTTTTGGCAGTTACACTAATTGGAAAAGAGTGATAAATTCTAGTTACACTAAGTGCAAATAATGATAAATTCTGTTTACACTAAAATAGCAGCATTTTCTTTAGCAACAGGTGTGTAAATAGTAGTTAGGTGGCAGATATTTATACTGTAGTACAGTATGCAATAACATATTTAGTGCAAATTATACATTTTATTTGATGAACGCCACTTTATTGGGACAAAAACCTACCTACAGCTTAGCACACTGTATTATTGAGGCATTTTGTCTCCACTTTTCAAATATTTACTTAATTTTTTATTGAAAATGTATGCCTTTCTGGTCTGGTATGTGAAAAGGAGTTGCACGAGTTTGACAAATGGCAGAATTGAACTCGGGTCGCTCACATCAGCAGCACACATCTCGCGTCTTTTACTCACTGCGCCACTAAGTCTACAGACATTCGCATGTCTTTTGCAGAGGTCCTGGGGATGTGGGGAGCTGGGGGGGGGGGGTCGTAGTATCAGAGTTCAGTGTTGCATTGGGTAAAAGAGGGGGGGGAGGGAGGGAGGGGGGGGGGGGGGGTAAGGACGGGGAGGGAGTTCAGCTTCCTGACAGCCTGATGTATGAAGCTGTCCTTCAGTTTGCTGGTCCTCGCCTGGAGACTCCGCAGTCTCCTCCCTGATGGCAGCAGACTGAAGAAGCTGTGTGTCGGGTGGGTGGGATCACCTGCAATGCAGAGGGCTTTGCGGGTGAGACGGGTGCTGTAAATGTCCTGGAGGGAGGGGAGAGAGACACCAACGATCTTCTCAGCTGCTCTCACTATGCGTTGAGGTGACTTGCGGCAGGATGCGTTGCAAGCGCCATACCACACAGTGATGCAGCTGGTTAGGATGCTCTCGATGGTGCCTCTGTAGAAGGTGAACATGATGGGCGCCGGGGCTCTGGCTCTTCTAATTTTGCGGAGGAAGTAGAGATGCTGCTGTGCTTTCTTGGCCAGTGCTACAGTGTTGTTAGTCCAGGAGAGGTCCTCTGTGATGTGCACACCCAGGAACTTGGTGCTGCTCACTCTCTCCACAGTTGCACCGAAGTAAACAACAATCTCCTTCGTCTTCTCCACATTCAGAGAGAGATTGTTGTCACTGCACCACCCGGCCGTAGTTTGTCTCATCTCTGTTGCTAATGAGACCCACCACAGTCATGTCATCCGCAAACTTAATGAAAAGGTTGGAGTTGTGTGACGGTGTGCAGTCGTGGGTCAGCAGAGTGAAGAGGAGGGGGCTCAGCACACATCCTTGGGGGGCCCCAGTGTTCAGTGTGATGGTGCTGGATGTGTTAATGCCGACCCGTACTGCCTGAGGTCTCCCGGTCAGGAAGTACAACAGCCAGTTGCACAGAGAGGTGTTGAGCCCCAGCTGGACCAGTTTGTGAGTGACCTGTTGAGGGATGATTGTGTTGAATGCTGAACTGAAGTCTATGAACAGCAATACTTTGTTATATACCCTTTGTTGGCAATGACAGAGGTCAAACGTTTTCTGTAAGTCTTCACAAGGTTTTCACACACTGTTGCTGGTATTTTGGCCCATTCCTCCATGCAGATCTCCTCTAGAGCAGTGATGTTTTGGGGCTGTCGCTGGGCAACACGGACTTTCAACTCCCTCCAAAGATTTTCTATGGGGTTGAGATCTGGAGACTGGCTAGGCCACTCCAGGACCTTGAAATGCTTCTTACGAAGCCACTCCTTCATTGCCCGGGCGGTGTGTTTGAGATCATTGTCATGCTGAAAGACCCAGCCACGTTTCATCTTCAATGCCCTTGCTGATGGAAGGAGGTTTTCACTCAATCTCACGATATATGGCCCCATTCATTCTTTCCTTTACACGGATCAGTTGTCCTGGTCCCTTTGCAGAAAAACCGCCCCAAAGCATGATGTTTCCACCCCCATGCGTCACAGTAGGTATGGTGTTCTTTGGATGCAACTCGGCACTCTTTCTCTTCCAAACACGACGAGTTGAGTTTTTACCAAAAAGTTGTATTTTGGTGTCATCTGACCGTATGACATTCTCCCAATCCTCTTCTGGATCATCCAAATGCTCTCTAGCAAACTTCAGACGGGCCGGATATGTACTGGCTTAAGCAGGGGGACACGTCTGGCACTGCAGGATTTGAGTCCCTGGCGGCGTAGTGTGTTACTGATGGTAGCCTTTATTACTTTGGTCCCAGCTCTCTGCAGGTCATTCACTAGGTCCACTAGGTGAGATCTTGCGTGGAGCCCCAGATCGAGGGATATTATCAGTGGTCTTGTATGTCTTCCATTTTCTAATAATTGCTCCCACAGTTGATTTCTTCACAGCAAGCTGCTTGCCTATTGCAGATTCAGTCTTCCCAGCCTGGTGCAGGTCTACAATTTTGTTTCTGGTGTCCTTCGACAGCTCTTTGGTCTTGGCCATAGTGTAGTTTGGAGTGTGACTGTTTGAGGTTGTGGACAGGTGTCTTTTATACTGATAACGAGTTCAAACAGGTGCCATTAATACAGGTAACGAGTGGAGGCCAGAGGAGCCTCTTATGCTACGTCCACACGAAGACGGGTTTCTCCGTATCCAATCTTTTTTTTTTTTGCCTCGCTCTAAAAAAATTCCGTAACAACGGAGTCGTCTCAGGAAATATCTGCGTCCACACGGAATCACTGAAACCGACTGAAAACGATGTAGTACACATGCCAGACCAATATGTGGCGCTGTAATTCTGCCACAGAGATACACAAAAAAACAGAGAAGAAGACTTGGACCATGTGCGTAAACCTTGCGCGCTGAATATAAACTAACACACAAAGCAGAAGATTTTGCTTTAATAAAACTGAGTTCAGTAGGTTCTGCAGCACGAACACAGGCACGTAGTCTGACATTGTTGTTGTTGTCGCTGTTATGTGACGCAGCGGTGTCTGATTAGGGGCGAGACGTGGGCTGATGACGTCATCGTTTCAGAAAATATACGGATTCGCCGTCCACACGAAAACATGAAACCGGCAAATTTATCCACCCTGGGACCCGGTTTCAAAAGTGATCGGTTTCACTGTTCGAAAACGCCGGTTTCGTGTGGACGAAACGCCTATACGGTAAAAAATTTATGCGTATACAGAGAAACCCGTCTTCGTGTGGACGGGGCCTTAAAGACTAAGTTACAGGTCTGTGAGAGCCAGAAATCTTGCTTGTTTGTAGTTGACCAAATATTTATTTTACCGAGGAATTTACCAATTAATTCATTAAAAATCCTACAATGTGATTTCCTGGATTCTTTCCCCCCATTCTGTCTCTCATAGTTGAAGTGTACCTATGATGAAAATTACAGGCCTCTCTCATCTTTTTAAGTGGGAGAACTTGCACAATTGGTGGCTGACTAAATACTTTTTAGCCCAACTGTATATGCAAACTGGAAGGGGTCCAGGGAGGGGGGGAGGGGGGGAGGACAGACTTGATGTGGTGCATGACTAGCCGTTCAAAGCACTTCATGAGAATAGGAGTGAGTGCTATTGGACGGTAGTCATTGAAGCAGGATGGAGATGACTTCTTCGGGACTGGAATGATGATGGTAGCTTTGAAGCATGTGGGGACAACAGCCTGATTTAGCGAGATGTTGAAGATGTCTGTGAAGACATCAGTGAGTTCCAATGCACAGTCTCTCAGTACACGCCCAGGAATGTTGTCAGGACCCGGAGCTTTGCGTGCATTAATCCTGCTGAGGGATCTCCTCACACTGTCCGGGGACAGCGTCATCACCTGGTCGCCGGGAGGAGGTGGAGTCTTCTGTGGAGTGGTGCTGTTTTGTGCCTCAAAGCGAGCAAAGAAGGCATTCAGCTCGTTCAGCAGGGGGATGGTGCTGTCACAGGTCTGTGGTGGGGGCTTGTAGTCCGTAATGGTCTGTATCCCCTGCCACAGGATCTGAGTGTCTCTGCTGTCGCTGAAACGATGGGCTATCCTCCTGGAGTACTGTCTCTTGGCCTCTTTGATGCCGCGGGATAGGTTGGCCCTAGCTGTCTTCAGGCCCTCCTCATCTCCAGCTCTAAAGGCAGTGTTCCGAGCCTTCAGAAGTCTGTAGACCTCCCCTGTCAGCCACGGCTTCTGGTTGGCCCTGACAGTGATAGACTTTGTGACCGTTACATCATCAATGCACTTGGTGATGTAGGCAGTGACAGTCTCTGAGTACTCTTGGAGGTCTGTAGTGTTGTTGTGTGTGGCAGCCTGTTTAAACATATTCCAGTCAGTGGTCTCAAAACAGTCTTGAAGTGCCTCTGACTTGTATCCGTTTGTGTATTGGTTTGATGACTTTAACGAGCGGTCTGTATGCAGGCATTAGCATGACAGTGATGTGGTCTGAGGCTCCGAGGGGTGGGGGGAGGGCCTTGTAAGCTCCTCTCTGGGTGGTGTAAACAAAGTCCAGAGTATTTTTTCCCCTTATTGGAAAGTCTGTGTGTTGGTGAATTTTTGGAAACAAGTGTGGTTGAAATCCCCAGCCAAGATGAGAAAAGCATCTGGGTGGGCTGTCTGCTGCTCACTGGTGTGCTGGTACAGATCATTTAGTGCCTCACTCCTGTTGTTGTTGGAGCTGCGAGGGATGTATACAGCAACGAGCAATATGGCTGTATATTCTCTCGGTAGATAGAACGGGTCAGCAGTGTTTGCAGACCACAACAGCGTCGCGGCACCATGCATCATTGATGTAAACACAGAGACCGCCGCCGCGGATCTTACCTCCCTCGACGAGAGCTCTGTCAGCTCGATAGCATGTTAGCTGGTCGAGCTGTATGGCGCAGTCCGGTACGCTGTTGTTAAGCCATGTTTCCAAAAACACAACAGTCTCTTACAGTCCTCTGAGTAGAGCGGAGTAGTCGGATGTAGTCTAGTTTATTGTCCAAAGAATGTATGTTCGCCAGTATGATGGCGGGGATAGCTGGTTTGTGTGGGTTGGCAGCTAGCCTAGCTCGGATACCTCTGCGCTAACCCCTCTTCTGCTTCCTCTCACGCCGCTTGTAGCGCCTCCGCTGTGGGCGAGATGCAGTAGTGGGGGTCGGTGATGGAGTAGGCTTTCGGAGCAGGCCGAGGTCCCGCAGCTCTTCGGCGTGCGCTGAGTTTAACTCTAAAAATGTGATTTTGCCGACATCGAGCAGAAACTCACGACTGTATGCGCGCTTAAAGACAGGTAGACGAGACGAAGATGTACAAAAACATTACTACTTACAGTTCTGTCGGGAGAGAGAAGCCGCTGCATCTGTGCGCGCCGCCATTTTCCGGATAATCAATTCTGTTTGCTTAATTGAAATATTACGTTTATTTATATATTATACTACTGCAATATTAATATTATTATGTAATATCTTTGAAACAATGTATAAAGCGCTATTGATTGATTGAAAACTTTATTAATCCCGATAGGGAAACTGGTTTGCCACCAACCATACAGCCAACAAACACAGTACACAACTGCTATTGTGATAAAGGTGACATAATTTGACTTGATCAGAAAAGTGCCGTAGAGATTAAAGTACAATTTATGTCCTACTAATGATATTGTTTTTAGATGCAAAGCGATAGTTTGTAGTTTACATGTATATGTATATACGTACATATACAAGTGTAACATTTATAATTATTATTCCCCGCCTCCAGTTCACTCGCATTTGAAGATGAAAGGTCACATGGAGCGCGTTGCATTCTGGGAAACAGTATCCCACGCAGTGTCTTCAGATGCATACGTCAAATTTCAGCAAATGTAGCAGGTAATCTGGGCATCCATGAAAATTCACATGCTATTCACAGTATTCACACAGCATACTGCAGTACAGTAGGAGTTGTATGATAGTATGCCATTCGGAACACTGATCTGTACTGATTTCAGTGTACTTGAGTTATATTTAGCAGATTCTGGCAAATATAGTAGGTCATCCGGGTATTTCATGCATACAGAAAATTTGCATACTATGTGCAGCATACATACTGTAAACTGCAGAAATAGTAATAGTATGATAATAGTATGGCATTTCGAACACAGCGTGTGTGTGTGTGTGTGTTGCCCTGTTATTAAAACAGGTCAACTCACACACACATACACTGGTGGCCAACATTTTGGAATAATTATACTTTTTTTTTCTTTTTTTTTTTTTTTTTTAAAGAAGTCTCAGCAAGACTTGAACAATACAGTAAAAACAGTAATATTGTGAAATATTATTAGAATGTAAAACAGCTGATTTCTGTGTGAATGTGTTAAACTGTAATGTATTTCTGTGATGCGCAGCTGTATTCATCATCATTCCTCCAGTCTTCAGTGTCACATGATCTTCAGAAATCATTATAATATACTGATTTACTGCTCAACAAACACTTCTGATTATTATCAGGTCTGGCACCTCAACATTTGTCAGAGCGTTTAACTCTATACTCCAGAGCATGATCTTCGCTCATCTGAATCTGGTCTTATAACTGTTCAATCAACCCAGTTAAGATTGATTTTCTTCACTAGCTCCAAAACTATGGATCTCGTTACCTATAGAGATAAGACAAGCCAAATCTATTAGTATTTTTAAATCTTGCCTGAAAACTCGTTTCTTTAGGCTAGCTTTTACTTAATTTATTTTATATTCTATATTATTTTATTTTTAAGTGTTTTGAATGGATTTCTCCTGTTTTTGCTTATTGTATATAATAAATATATCATATATCTTTTTATATGGTGTATTTTGCTGTTTTATGTAAAGTGCTTTGAGATGTAACATGTAAAGGTGCTATAGAAAATTATTAAAAGATTATTATATATATGTTGAAAACGGTTGTGCTGCCCAATATTTTTGTGGTAACTGTCATCAATTTTAGGATCATTTGATGAATGGGAAGAACAGCATTAATATGAAATAGAAAATTAATATCATGCATCTTTGCTGAAATTTTTTTTTTTTAAATCTCGATCTCTGAAGGATCATGTGGCACTGAAGAAAAAGAGATTTTGACAAATCTTAATTATTCCAAACTTTTTGCCGTGTGTGTGTCTTTATTTTAAAGAGGATTTGTTATAGAAGCTCCTTTGTTTTTCAAATGAAATGTGGATTATTTGCTTGTGTCTAGAGTACAATGACCTGAAACACGAGCTGCGTGAGTTTCTTCAATCTGCAAACCAGAGAAAGGTGAAGATGAGAACAGCTTCTATGTCAGTCACTGAGAAATATAAGAAGTGAACCTCAATCCTAATGGATGTAGTTTGTTTATAGGATGTCACTCCTGAGGCTTTCCGTGAGTTCTTGGAGGAACTGCAAACAAGAAAGAAGAGGCGGTTGAACTGAAGCCATCTACATCACATAGATTATTATGGGACTGTACATCCTTTGGCTGGATCCACTTTAATAAAGTCTCAGAGCAAAAACGCTGATGCTAGTGCGCAGACCTTTTAATTATTTCATTATTGTTGCTTTGCTTTGCCTCAGAATCTCTAGTTTTCCTCCGTTATTTCTCAGTAGGGCTGATGAAGCACTTCTCCATGTTTAGCATCATCGTTTGCTGCAGTCCTTGATGTGGTCAGGTTAGGACCTGTCAGTGTTTTTGTTCCATACTGTGTGTAAGTGCTGGGGATTTGAGTTACTCTTTCTGCAGTTACATCGACACGCCAGAAGGTGGAGACAGTCGACTGTATGAGTCAATGAAACAGATTCATTCTAAAACACTTGTGATCATTCAAAATCTACATGTTATAACTATAAGCATTGTTGGGAAGTAACTAGTTACATGTAGGTAAATTACATAATTTAATTACAAAATAAAGTCACAGTTACTGAGAGGAAAATGTGTAATTAAATTAGTTATGAAAATGTTATCGATTACAAGGGGGTTATCTGAATATTTTCACACACAGATTTAATTGATTCATAAATTTCTCTAAAATACGAGACACCAATGTTCCAGGAGTTTAGGACACAGATTTGGAAACATGCTTATTCAATAACGGTTTTATTTCCTACTTGGGTTTATTTATACACATTATTTTTTAAGATTAACTGTTTTTTTCCAGGGCATTGTTAGATGCCAGTGTTTCTGGTCATAATGCAAAGATTTGATTTCAAAAACAGTATCATAGCTACTAAAATCTTTCTTATGATTTTAAACGTGTATAACCTCAGAATGATCTCCAAGTATGTCTGATTCTGTGGTGGCTGTGCTTCAAAATTAGATGATGAAGGATTGTGAAAGCCTGACAGTAATCAGTGGAGTTCTGTAAGGTTAATCTGGTCTGCTTTACATGAAAACGATTAACATTAGAAATTTAGAAAAGTAATCAGTTACGTTAATACTTGTTACAGTGTAACTTGTAATCAGTAACCTATTACATGTCCAAAGAAACCTTCCCAGCACTGGTTATTGGTTTAATGCATGTGTGTGGATTGAGTGCAATATAGACATGCTCCAGCTGTCATGTTTGCATTTTGACCTTCAGCATCAGTCACATCTCTTCCCAGACATGTATGGCTCTTTCTGTGTCCCAGCAGGATAGTAAAGTGTCTGCTGGAGGTGCTCTTGTGAATCTGGTTGGAAATAGTAGATCATGGGGGTGTTTTAGTCTTATTAATACTGCACCTTTGGACATATTACTAATTTCACACACTGTACAGCAGGGAGATGGATGAATTCAAACACGTCTGTCTCTAAGTGAGTCACTGAATCCTAACCCACTCAAGCAGATCGATCAAACATATGGATTGATTCAGGAGTCAACAGCACATCTCCTGGTTTATTGAACAGGTTTGTGTGTCGTGTTTCTACAGCACTGATCCCAGAGCAGCTCCACAGTCTGGTGTGCCTCTGACAAAGAGTCCTGAAGAAAGACTGATGAGAGAACGATCTGGTGTGTTTTCTACTGATCTGTTCACAAAACAAGTCCATATTTGTATAGTGTTTTCCACAATACACTTGGTTTCAAAGCAGCTTTACAGAGTTTAATGACAGTTGAGATTTGTTTGTAGTATACAAAACTTTACGTGAAAGTATATGTATGCAGATAACGTTGGACATACTTATAGTTTTAAGTTGTTATGCAGAGATATGGGATTATATGATTTATAATATATATTCATACTCCTATAGTGTGCCAATGACAACTGCAGTAAGGAACAAAAAACTCAGTTTGATGTTGGATAATAGGCCTAATAGAGAAAACAAAACATGTAGGAAATTAATTTCTTCTCGCCTGGCTATACAGTCAAAATATATGACTAATTACTGAATGGGTGCCATTTCTGTCCCCAGGACATACAAACATGCATAAAAATTAACTATAAAATACATTTTATTATTAAGCAATGTGTCCAGCACATTAAATTACCTGCAAATTTAAAATATATAATTTAAAAAAAAGTTTAAAACTACCTAAAACACTGAAAATATAGCATTTGTCCATGTCCCCAGTGTCTAACGCTACATTTGAACATGAAATATAATGTTTCAAATCCATCATTTTGTATTTTTGTGTACCTCCATATCTGTGCTTTAAATACATTTATTTCAAAATCGATTTATAATATTTGGGATAAAATACACATTGTAGTCGTGTCCTCAGGTTTTCACTCAGTCCTGTTACTCTAACACATTTCCTCTAAAAAACTGGGAAAAACCCACAAGACACATTTTCAACATAATATTGCAACATCTGGATCTTCTGAAGGCAATGAAATGATCGAAAGCATGTGCTCTTATTTTCTTTTCTGTATATTTGATGATATTGTAACGCTGGCTGGGTGCGTCGTTAAAAATATACTGTCCTGTTACTGTAAGTTTATTATTTTTAATATAATTTGCTGAGTATTCTCATAATATTAGCATGTACTCCATGTGGCTAGATTATATGTATTTGCTGATTTTATTTGCAAATGGCACCCATTCGGCGGAATAATATTCTTCTAAAGAATCTATCAGCAGAATTCAGTGCTCATGAAAAAGAAGAAAATAAGACGATTGTGTGCTGAACTGTGTAATAATGTGTCAAAAATAATGATCATAATATATTCAGGCCAGTATAAAGATCTTCATCTGCTTATTTTGAAACCAACTGTTGAAGAAAATGAAAGCACAGAAACGGTTTTTTTAAAGGTCGATCTGATCTGGTGTTCTAGTCGATATTTAATCAATATTTATTTCATCTGCTTCGGAGAGGAAGACCAGCTCGACGCGGAATAGTCCATTCTGTGTTCATCTGAAATCTGAAATCATATGCTACTAGCAGCTCAGTCGGAGATGCTGTCGTGAAGCTGGGCATTCAGAAGGGCTTTGTGTGATGTTCTTCAGTGGTTTCAGCTTCTGCTGCTCGAAACGCTCACATTTTCACATCTGCTTTATGAATCGTGGAGATTTTCTAACATGTCTACGAAGGCAGAGCAATGTAAGTATGACGACGCTTGCTATTGTCTGATTTATGGAATATAATAGAATATGTGAATGTGCTCGAGGGGAAAGAGACACGTGTGTGTATAGAGAGAGAAATGTTAGAGCTTCACGGTGAGATTTTAGATGTAGATATGTGTTGCAGAAGACAGAAGATGCGGTGTCTTTTTTTCAAGGTCGAATAGTCAAGTCATCCCTGCAGTAAAACATCTTCATCTGATCATACTGGAGCGCAGTACTCTATTATTTTGATCAATTGGGTAATAGTTGATGATGTCTGTGATGCTGTAAATGACCAGTGCTGTCTGAGCGCCATTTGCTTTCTACCGTCTGTTTTATTGACCGTCCACCTCAAAAATACGCATTCATGTACACTATAAGATATAATAAAACATCTCGATCCTTCTCACCGCTGCTCAAACACAGGCTTGTACTGGATAGTGAATCTGCTGCATGCACAGCTCAAGAGCTTGTAACAGCTGATTCTAACGGGACACAATGCCCAGCAAACACAGAACCATACCCTAACGCTAGCTTTTGCTTATTTTTTTTAACACTATAAAACTATATAACACTATAAAAAAATCTTTCCAATGAAAACGTTGCAGATTTTTTTGTGTAATGACCTATACAGAGCCCTGAAATTCGTTTAATGCAGCATTTATTCAAATACAGAAATTAGATCAATCAAAACACGTTTTAAATTATAATATTGTCAGGGTTAAGCAGAGTGATAACAGAAATCGTAGCTTCGTGAGTTTGTTTCATCTTCATTTACTGCTCGACTCTGATCTGCACGCGTTTTCAAGTCAAGTCACCTTTATTTATACAGCGCTTTTAATAATACAGATTGTGTCAAAGCAGCTTTACAGTATCAAATAGGAAAATAGTGTGTCAATAATGCAGAAGGACAATAGTAAACACTCAATATTCAGTTAAAGGCATTTCATTATTGAGTTCAGTGATGTCATCGTCCAGCTCAGTTCAGTTTAAATAGTATCTGTGCAATCAGGTCGATGATATCGCTGGAAATTAAGTGTCCCAACAAAGCAAGCCAGAGGTGACAGCGGCAAGGAACCAAAACTCTATCGGTGACAGAATGGAGAAAAAATCCTTGGGAGAAACCAGACTCAGTCGGGGGCCAGTTCTCCTCTGACCAGACGAAACAGTAGTTCAATTCCAAACTGCAGCGCAGTCAGATTGTGCAGAGGACTCATCTAGATCCTGTGGTCTTGTCCCGATGGCTGTCTAGGTGACAAGGATTTCACTGAGGATCTGTCTCTGGGGCTCATCTAGGTGTTCTGGTCTCCACGGACGTTCAGGGCTGTAGAGGTCATCTCTAGGTGCTGATCCACCATCTGATCTAGTTACGGCCTGGATCTGGGTGGCTACGGTGACCTCAGAATAAGAAAGAAACAGACTAATATTAGCGTAGATGCCATTCTTCTAATGATGCAACAAGTACATCGGGTGTTATGGCTAATTAAAGGGTTACTCCACCTCAAAATGAAAATTCTGTCATTAATCACTTACCCCCGTGTCATTCCAAACCCATAAAAGCTTTGTTCGTCTTCGGAACACAATTTAAGATATTTTGGATGAAAACCGGGAGGTTTGTGACTGTCCCATTGACTGCCAAACAATTAACACTGTCAAGGTCCAGAAAAGTATGAAAGGCATCATCAAAATAGTCCATCTGCCATCAATGGTTCAATCTGAACGTTATGAAGCGACAAGAACACCTTTTGTATGCAAAGAAAATAAAAATAAAGACTTTATTCAACAGTTCGTCTCATCTGTGTCAGCGTAGCTCCATTTTGGAGAATTTCTGACGTACAGCGGGGTGATCATACTGGAGTAAAGAGGGAAACATTATAATAACGTTAGGGGAATGTTAGAATAACATTCTAAAAAACCAAAAACTAACTTTCTTGGAACCAAAATCTAACGTTCTGGGAACATAATAACTTTCTAAAAAAACAAAAACTAATGTTCTGTTTCCGTTAAGAAATCTCTCCTGGCTAACCAAAAACAAACCATAAAAAATAACGTTCTGGCAACCAAAAATTGTTAGCTAGGTGTGCTGCATGTTGAACACCACAATATCTGTGGTCAATAACACTGATCTAATGTAGGCCTAGATTGTATATCATTGTATATCTTAGCAGTCACTGGGGGTTTATACAGGTTTATGTAGGTCTGGCCCTGCAGGAGACTATGAAAACAGCCTGCCATAAGATTACAAGATCCTGCAGCAACGCACAGTGTAAAATCTGTGTAGTTCATTATTTAAGGAAAGCTATTTTCCCTTTTGCTGAATTCTGACCTTTTTTAAATCACTAATAATCAAAAATATTCTGTTGCCTTTAACTCATACTCTAGTTGATCCAAACTTGTCTTCATCATAGTAAACTTAACTTACATTGGGGCCTGTACTTCACATGAATTCAGAATATATTGTCAATATGGACTACGGTTATGACATTAAACTGTCATGTCATAACCGTAGTCCAGGTTATGACACTTTTATGCCCGTTTAATGTGATTTTGGAGCTTGACAGACCCAGTCTCTGTTTACTCTCGTTATATATGAAACAGATTTTTAACAGAATGATTCTTTTGAACTATTTGTTTCAATGAATTGGCTCATTTATTCAACTGTTGCCACAATCATGAAACAAACATTTTGTTGTTGTTTTTTCATTTATTCATATGCTACTCCAGATCCATAATTTTCCTTTATGAAGTGGTGAAGTCTGCAGCTGACAGCTCTGAGTTAGATCACTTCTCTCTTCCTCAAAAATGTCTGATATTATTTTATTTTCTCATTGTAAGACAGAAAACATGATGAGTGTTAAAAATTGAGGCAAAATATCATTAACCAGCATGAGAAATAAGAGAAGCGTGTTCTAGGAGTGATTCGGCCGTCCAAACACAGACGCTGTTCTGTGACACATCTGAGCTCCAGCGGTTCGTTCATTTGTCCTTCTGACAATCCAAACTGTCTGATGTGGAAAACTTACTTGAAATGAGAGCAAGTTAGAAACGGTGTCTCGTTTCAGCTGTAATGCTGTGAAAATACAGATGTCAGTTTCAGAGAGATGTTCATTTACTGATTTCTTCATCAAACAACACAAAGCAGCAGCAGCAGTGGATTGTTGAATATTATGAAATGTTAATTATGTGTCACTTTGCTCTTTATTTGTTTAGTTGGCTCTAAGATTCGATACTTGCAAGAGTATCACAACCGTGTGCTTCACAATATTTACCCAGTGCCATCGGGAACAGACATTGCAAATACTCTGAAATACTTTTCCCAGACCCTGCTCAGGTAAGTGCACTACACTGGAAATAGGTGAAACACTGCAACTGTTACATTCTAATGATAGGCAGGCCTAGTTTCATTATTACAAAGCAGATAAATATATCTATCTAAATCTGAGAATTTCTACAGCCACTGAGCTCTGTCTTATAATCAGATATATGCAGGAACATCATGCATGCCAAAAGTACACATTTTGGATAAATTCAGGGAAGTCCTGATTTGAGTATTGTTTTTGTTTGTCTTTATTGTTTGTCTTTTAAATGTCAGTAGCTTTATGAAATACAGTTTAGACTCATGAGTTCATGTTATGTGTAAGAGCTCTTCTTCATGTTCACGTGTCAACAGAAACAGTTTAATAAAGGTGCATGCACTCAAAACATGCTTGAAGAAGAAAGTTTAGCATCTGAGAGCAGTATGTAGTTGTTTGCATTTGTTATTCCTGTCCTGTTTATGTTTATCAGTGTTTGTGTGTTAAAGGTCCTTTTGTCATTAAGAGTACTGATAATGATAATGTACTGTCAGTGATATGAAATACTGGATTTCCCTAGTGTTCAGTGGGTTTGAAATGTTAGAAATGTAGAGTTTTTCTTGTCGAGAACGCTGTTCATGTAGCATTCTGCAGCTGAACCACCTCTCATTCCCAGCCAAACAGGGCTGACATGTGTAGCTTTGATAATAGACAGTGTGAGAAATACTACACCATCCTGTTTGTATGTAACGCACATCCAATACGTTCTCCTCTCCCTCCAAGACCATCACAGACCAAATTACTGCTGAGGTAGAAGTTGACAGGGGACAGCAGACACAAACACCCTCCACATCCCTCCACGAACATGACACATTGCTTTCGAAACCAGCGTATTTCTTTTCCATTACAGTTTTCCCCAGCCGTAGACTAGTGACATTTCTGTTAGAACTGAAATCCATATGCCTGTCGAACCATTATTTCTCTTCCCCGAAATGATACTGAGGCAGTATCATAATGTATTTACATACAGACATTCTTTTTGACGGTGCAATAAACATGTGTTGTGACCAGGGATCTTTTAGTCTAACCTCACATACATGTTTATTACTGGCTGAAGCATGTTTCTGAAGTGTCATCTCTGTATCGTCCTCAAAACTAATTATTTTGAGATTGCTCTCATCTCTGACAGCCCCTCCATTGCTCAATATTTCCCATACGGCTCTTTGGCCTCCTGACGGGCCCGTGCCGCCCGTCCTCCGGGGATTGGCTGCTCGGAGGGCGCGGCGCGTGCGTATTGAAGCTCGTTCCTCTGGCGAAGTACGGGGCTGCCACTGAAAACATGCCATTTTTTATATTTTTGCTCCTAGTCACCAGATACGCATGAGATGCAGTGATCGTCGCGTGCTTCGCAAGCGCAAGCCTGCTTGAGTTTCGATCCAAACCAAAAGCCAGCTTTTCAAATGCATAGATGATGATGGCACATCCAAAGCAAATTCCAAAGTCTGTGGAGACACTGCATCCTATGTGGGGAATATCTGGGTTTGGTTCTTTTCTACTTACGCTGTCTCTGTAGAGCCATTTCAATGTAATGTGCTGTTTCTTTGTGTCTTTGTTGTCTCTTTTTTTCCCCTGTTCCCCTCCCTCCCCCCACCCCTCCCTCGGAGCAGCATCCTGTCCCGTACAGGCAGAAAGGAGAGCCAGGAAGCTTCCAATTTGGCCGTGCCCATGACCATGTGTCTTTTTCCTGTGCCATTCCCACTCACCCCATCTCTAAGACCACAAGTCAGTTCCATCAACCCTACAGTTACTCGATCCCTCCTTTACAGCGTTCTGCGGGACGCCCCGGCCGACCGGGGTGGTGCCACCCAGCAGAGTCGGGAGGTTCAGATCTCAGATTACCCCTCACTGGACTATCAGGGGCTCTATGCCACCCTCGTCACCTTGCTTGACCTGGTGCCCCTGCTGCAGCACGGTCAGCACGGTGAGTCCTGAGCTCCGCCTCCCTCCTGGAGACACACTTCTGAGTGTATCAGAGGAGAGAGAAAATTACACTGATTGTAAAATACTTCACACAAAATAAGGATTGCTGCTTGATGGACGTTGATTTCCAGCCAAACAAATACGCTCAGTCTTCTACAAATCAGTTCCACTACGGTGCACTTGCCATTGGTGCCTGACGTTCACCCAAAAATCATTCTGTCATCGTTTACTCACCTTCATGTTGTTTTTCAGATGTAGAACATGAAAGAAGATATTCTGAGAAAAGTCAGTTGAAGTCAACTGGTTGCTAATAATCTCCACCTATCTTCTTTTATCTTCTGCAGAAGAAGGAAAGTCCTTCAGGTTTGGAAGCACATAAGGGGAATAAATGCTGACAGAATGACCTTTGGTGAACTCTGATCTCTTTGAGATCCTCTGTGTGTTTGGCACAAAACAAAAATAATCTAAAAAAGAGAATATTGCTGCAGTTTAGCCAATATTTGACCGTTTTGGGATTATCAGCAGGAATCGCTCATTCTGTCTAGTGGCAGTTTTCAATAAAACATGCTAATTTCCTGACAGCTGTCAGCCAGCTTTATTTCTCCTATCTGCTGGCCGCTAAATAAACTTTGCTTTCATGTCACTCACCATAAAGAGCTTTGACTGGATAACAACGTTATCAATGTACAGTAGCATATATTATGCTAGTATTTTGTTATGGATGCATTCGGAAGAAAACGCAAAGCTTTAAATGCCATTGTACTGTTCAGAGATAAGTTGCTAAAGCTGCATGAATCTATAGAGGACATGGTGCTCATCTGTTCATCTGCTTGTCTTTCAGATCTGGGACAGGCCTTATTTTACACCACAACATGCCTTCTGCCTTTCCTTAGTGATGATATTCTCAGCACTTTACCCTACACCATGATCTCCACTTTAGCCACCTTTCCTCCTTTCCTGCACAAGGACATCATAGAGTACCTGAGCACATCCTTCCTGCCCATGGCCATTTGTGAGTATACTAACTGTATTTCAGCAACCACTTCGTGCTTCAAGTAGAGCACGCAGCTGGTTTGATTATCAGCAAGCAGTAATAAATGCAACACTACGTGACAATTGTGCACTATGAAGTAAGAAAATGATTTATGTGTTGCAGTGGGTTCGACTCGAAGAGAGGGTGGCGTTCCAGCATATGTCAATCTGTCTGCCTCCTCCATGCTGATGATCGCCATGCAGTACACTTCAAATCCAGGTACATACACATTTATCAGGCTGCAAGATCACTGATTGTTATTTGCAGAAGTCTCTATAGTAGCTTTTTCAGTATAGTGTGGATTATGGGCTTTAAATGTTTCTCTGGTTGTCTTCAGTGTACCACTGTCAGCTTTTGGAGTGTCTCATGAAATACAAGCAGGAAGTATGGAAGGTATGCTTCAGTTCTTCATGTCTTTTTGGAGATTTTTCCAAAAGCACTTCTCTCTGACACTGATCACTGTGTTTTTAAAGGATCTTCTGTACGTCATATCCTATGGCCCGTCCCAAGTCAAACCTCCAGCTGTTCAAATGCTCTTCCATTACTGGCCCAACCTGAAGCCTCCTGGTGCCATCAGTGAGTACAGAGGCTTGCAGTACACAGGTGAGATTAATTTCTCCAAACCACTGCTTTCAAATGGTTCGTTTCAATTAACAAAGTCAAAGCAATAACATAAGCACGTATTTCTTACATCTCAGCATTGTGGTTTACATGCTCAAACACATTTGGATAAAGTCATATGTAGGCACGTACCTGTACCTTGAATTGCGTTTTTTTATTGTCATCAGTGTTTCATTCAGTGAGTGCGACAGGCTAGTATTGATTTGGTCTTAATCAAGTGTTACTATTTTACAAATAGATTAGGTACATCTCAGGTTACTTGAGTGTAATCTTGTTTCCTAAAAAAGGGGAAGCACCTTCAGGGACAACTAGACATGCCCACAGTGCGGCAATGAGCTACAGCATTTTGTTTCCACTTTTTCAGGGAACAGGGTTACAAGTAACCTGAGATGTTCCTTATCAAGAGTTACACTCGATGCTATATTTTATAACACTAATGGGAATGGGAATACCAACGCCGGCACACTGGAAAATATCTGAACCCTCAAGGTTGTGTAGAGTGTGCACACAAAACATTGGAGAGGTCATCACAGACATGACCTTGGGATGTTGTCTCAAGTACATGAGAGCCTGGAGTAACATGAACTTCGAACCTTCAAACATAGACCCTGATGAACATGTGCGGGGAGGACCAGACTGCTGCATCACATACTTGCTGCAAGGGGGCACCTCTTGCCAGAGTCTTGGAGTATTCAACTCCCCTTAGTAGAGCGGGCCCTTACTCCTGGAGGTGAAGCTTGACCATGCCCCTCATAGGCTAGGGCAATAGCATCTCTAACCCAGTATGACATTGTTTGCCTAGTGGCAGCCACCCCCCAGTTGCCGCTCCCATAGCATATAAAAAGGTGCTCCGACTTAAGCCACTGGCTGGTGCAGTGGACATAAATCAGAAGGGCATGGACTGGACATTGTAAAGTCTCTTTCACACAAAGATTCCAGAAAATACACAGGAAATGTTTGATTTTGGTTCATTCACACTGCCAGTGATTCTCCGAAATCTGTGCATGCGTTCACACACAACCCGTAAAGATCGCGTAAAGACACGTGACATTTCATGTGACGTGTATAATGCGCTGTGCACCATTTCACTAAACTGGCGAATGATTTTAGCTTCAGTACGGATAGTGAGGAGCTCCCTGATCGCTGCTTCATTCCGGTTTACACATTTTTCGTCGTGTGAACTTTGATCTGCCTTCAAAACACCCTGGGGATTGGCCCTGGATGAAATCCCCTGGCTCTGAGCCACAACTGAAATGTCTCATATGCACATGGCCTAAATTTATCACCGTGGATGCAGCTGCCATGACACCTAGAAAAGTAACCTTTCCTGACCTAGCCTTATGTATTTCAGTGTGTTTACAATGGATTCAACACGTGCAGGAGACAGCTATATCCACATTGTAATCGAATTACATATGACCCTTAAATACATTGTCCTCTGGGCAGGAGAAAGAATGTTTTACGTGGCATTGAGCCTCAACCCCAGAGACTTGAGATCAGCGAGGACGACATCCCAGTGTGTCGAAGTGCGAGCTCTTGAGACTGAACTTCTGACAATCTGACTGTGCTGCAGTTTGGAATTGAACTACTGGTTCGTCTGGTCAGAGAAGAACTGGCCCCTGACTGAGCCTGGTTTCTCCCAAGGATTTTTTCTCCATTCTGTCACCGATAGAGTTTTGGTTCCTTGGCGCTGTCGCCTCTGGCTTGCTTTGTTGGGGACACTTCATTTCCAGCGATATCGTCGACCTGATTGCAAAGATACTATTTAAACTGAACTGAGCTGGACGATGACATCACTGAACTCAATAATGAAATGCCTTTAACTGAAAATCTGTTTTTCAGTCTTTTTATTTTACATTATTGACACACTATTTTCCTTTTTTGATACTGTGCAGTTGCTTTGATATAATTTACATTGTTAAAAGCGTTATATAAATAAAGGTGACTTGACTTGGCTTGAACCAATACCATCTATTCGTCTATGAAATTTAAAATGTGGATGCCTTGGAGTCACAAAGGAGCCAGTGCTGCCTCCATATATTTCACTTATGTGAGGTGACAAGCCTAGGCCAAACGGAAGAGCTTTTGAGCCCAAATGCGAACCTCAGCAACTTCCTGTTTTCTGGCAAAATTTCTATATCAAAGTATGCATCCTTGAGATTGAGTGTCACGAGCCAATCTCTGGATTGGATTTGAGATACAATCATTTTGATTGTTAGCATTTTGAACTTGTATGTACTGAAAAAGAGGTTCAAACGGCAATCTAAAATTGGATGCAACCCCCCATCTTTCTTGGTAACCAAAAAGTACAGACTGTAATAGCCCGATTCTCTGACTGGGACGGGAACATGTTCTATGGCCCCTTAGTCCAGCAGAGTTTGCAACAAATGCATCTGCTCTGGTGTCACGGTAGTGGAGACCATGCTGCTGCAACGCGGTGCATGATATGCAAAGTGGATCCCTAATCCTATTTCTACAGTCCTTACGACCCAAGGACAGATATTTGGCAGTAGTTTCCATGCTGCGAACCTCTCTGAAAGGGACACTAGTTTTAACAGTTTGTTTTGCTGGGGGGGATGTTAAATGTTTGGTGTTCTGAAACATTTGCAGAAACCATGTAAAGTTTTGCTGGAGATCATACACTGGTGGTGGTCGGAGATTGGACATCGATCGCTTTCTATCGATCGATGTCTAGAGCCACACGGTCGACAGTCAGAGGAGAGTGCAGTGTTCCCAGACGAAGAACCACATATGGCCAACAAGCGTTCTCTTATAAAGCAGTGAGCCTTTGGAATACTCTTCCAAACGAAATTATTTCATGTACAAACTATAGTACTTTTACACGCCTGACCAAACAGTGGTTATTATTAAAGCAAACCTGTACACACTGAATGTCTGTGATATGAATGGTGTAAATTGTGAGTAAGTGAGTGATAGATTCCTGAAGTGGAGAGTATTTTTATGACGTGAGTGAAGTAATGCTTCCATGTATTATTTTGTATATATTTTATGAATTTGTGTAAGTATAATATCAACCTGTCCAGGGACTGCGGGTGGAAATTAGCATTTTTTGCTATAACCTGGCACATGACATCTCTTCTTTTTTAGACTAATGTTTTTTGTGCATTGTCCCTGATCAAATAAATAAATTAAATCCCCTGAGGGTGCCAGGAAGGAGCTCTTTTCTACAAATGATTGTAGAACCAGACAAATTGTTGGACTCATTTGAGAGATTGGTTCACTGATTGACTGACGGTTTTGACTGGATATGTAACTGTCCTATCTGATTCAGTCTGATTTGGTGAACTGGTTGAAAGATTCAAAGAAACGAACTGTTCAAAATAACGATAGGTTTACAGACTGGAAATCACTGCTCCGGTGGCTTGAGACAGACATTTTCCTGAAATGTACACATTATTTGTCTGTTTTGTTCTTTATATCCCAGCCTGGAACCCCATTCACTGCCAACACCTCGAGTGTCAGAACTCTATTAATAAGCCAGCGGTGAAGGTACTGTAACCTCTGAGATTCTTTAATGTAGGTTTTGTTGTATTCTAGTCAAAAATGTTGTGGATTTTGTGGGATTTTTTAGGGAGCAAACATTTCAGTGCACTGCAAGGATTTTGCGATTGAGACAAGAACTTCAAAATAAAAACAGGCAAATGCCCAGAATCATTTCAAAAATATACCCCAGGTTCTGATTCATTTTTTTTTTATATCCCTGCACATATTTGCTCTGTGTAGTCAAACATAGAAGCAGAGCAGGAAGAGACATGCTGTAACTCAATTACCAGGAGCTCATGAGGAACTGATGACCCTGTTACCGCTCTAGTCAAACACTGAAATAATGAGATCAGTGCATGCACAATATGGTGCTTATTTTAGAAGATGTTAAAACCAACAATTTGAAGTAAGATCTGGTAAGCTGTCAGAGAGGTAAAATAATTATTATGATTTTTATGAAACCCGAAATGATGGTTTGCCCTGAGATGCCTATAATAATACAGTGAAACTTGTGGTCTAAAATACCCTAAAAAACAGCTCGTGTTTGTAGTTGAGTACATTGTCCATTATTAGCAATAAGACACATTTTGAAAGTGTTTGAGGGTCCAGATGCTGTGTGATTGTGACTGTGGCTCCGTCCTGCTTTCAGATGTGTATTGATCCAACGCTCTCGGTCGCATTGGGTGACAAACCTCCACCCTTATACATCTGTGAGGAGTGCAGCCAGAGGATCGCTGGGTAAGCTGCATTATTTCAGCATTGTGTGTCTGCAGTGAATATCCAGAACCATCTACTCAGCCTTCAACTGCCAATCTCATTTTAAAGGGGTCATGATCTTGTATCTTATAATCTTGTAATTGCGTTTAGTGAGGAAAGCCCACAATTTTGTGTTTCTGGTTTATTTGACCCATTTTGCTGTTTGTATCTCACTTAGATAAACTTTCCTATATAAAAAAAAAGACAAAGAAAAAAATTGATAGTTCAGAGAGACAGGAACAGGACTGGGAAAGGACGTCGAGTCGGGACTATTGTGCTGTATGTCATGATACTGTTTCTGTTGATGTTTAATGCTTCAATTATAATGCTGAATGATATCAGTTGACTGGACAGGGTTACCTTAATGCTTAAAACTTTATAATGGTCCTTATGCAGCTGCTCTTGAGAGAACAAGAGGATTGGCAGCTGGTTTCATCTGATTCTGCATGTTATCAGGATGGAAAAGAGGAGCAGTCTGTTTTTCTCCTGTCTGTCAGCTTATATTAGATGATTCAGCTCAAGATGTGAGAATGTTTGTGTTCCTGAACTTCTGTGATCTTTCACAGCGATCATGCTGAGTGGCTTGTTGATGTGCTTTTACCACAAGGTCAGTGAAACTTCCTCATTTTAAAATTACAACTGCAGACACTCATGTATTTACTTAAAGGAATAGTTTACCAACTATGATCATTCTGTCTTCCTTTACAATAAGCTTTAATTTGATATGATTGAGTGCATTAGGTATCATGAAATATGAGTCAACGCCTTTTTACAGCATTTATTAATCTAGATTAATGTTATAATATCAATAAATTGTTATTTCATGTTTCTTCATAATAATGTAAATGTATACATGAAATGCTAGAATGATTTAGTATATGTAGAAAATACCGTTACCCCAGTTGAGTAAATGCTGTAAAAGGGCAGTTAACTGTTAGTTCCTAGTAAAGCTAGGATAACGTGTTATCTTATTCTTGTCTTGTGTTATAACAATACCCCTCATGATTTCATCCTAACAGCTGAGATTTCTGCTATATGTCAGAAGAAGGTAAGCCTGGTGTGAGGGAATATGCTTGTGTTGTCCTGTGTGTGTTTGGTCATGTGTTTCCATGTCATCATTTTTAGGACATCCATTATCAGCTCATCTGTGAACTAGAGCCGGTTTCTGTCGCCTGCTCCGCTTTTTCCTCTGCAGATTAAAATGTCCACTCTGCCATTGTTACTGAGTTTCTGAAGTGAGTGCTAAAAACATTACAGGGAGCAAACTCTCTGTCCCACTCACATTACGCGTGTTTGTGTCTCTCTCTCCATCACAGAACTGCAGCTCTCATGTTAGGCGCGCCGTCGTCACCTGCTTCTCAGCGGGATGCTGCGGTCGCCACGGCAACCGGCCTGTGCGCTACTGCAAGCGTTGTCATGTCAACCACCACAGCAGCGAGGTGGGGGCATCGGCAGAGACGCATCTGTACCAGACGTCTCCTCCGCCCATCAACACGCGCGAGTGTGGCGCTGAGGAGCTGGTGTGCACCGTAGAGGCTGTGATCAGGTGCAGACAAACACACCTTCAGAAAGAGAAAACCACCAGGTCTAAAAACTGCAGTCAAAATACTCCTGACAAACAGTTTTTAGTTTACTTGAATGAGAATAAGGCACATTAGATATAAAATACTAATACACTGGCAGCCAAAAGTATTTTATTCTAATAAATGCATTTATCTGAACAAAAAAACTGTAAAAAAAACTGTAATATTGCGAATAATTATTTAATTTTAAAATAGATGTTTTCTATGTGAATATATTATAATAATTTATCGATTCATTTATTTTCAAAGCTGTATTTTCAGCATCATTACTCCAGTCTTCAGTATCACAAGATACTTCAGAAATCATTCTAATATGTTGATTCACTCTTTTTCAGAGCATGTCTCAATTTGAAAAACATACAGTACATGTTAATATGAAACAAGCATTAATCAGTGTGATGTAATGTCACTGTCGTTCGGCGCAGTCTGCTGAAAGAGGCGGAAATCCATGCGGAGCTGCGGGAGTTTGAGCTGAACCGCCGCCGTCAGATGGGTCTGTCTTCATCCCATCATTCCCTGGACAACCTGGAGTTTGACAACAAAGAGGATGACCAGCACGACCAGAGACTGCTCAGCCAGTTCGGCATCTGGTTCCTGGTGAGAAGCGTATGTGTGCACCACTGTGACCCTTATGGTCAAATCACGTGTTACATTAGCACCAATATTACAGTTAGAGGGGGGCAATAATAAGCAACAATATTCATCATTATTTTTATTGAAAAGTGATTAAAGTGCTGAAAAAACAATGGTCTTTACAGACCTGCCAACCTGTACGCATTTTAACCTCAAAGTACGCTGGTATGATTTGTCACTCTAAACTACGCAAAAACCTGGTGGCACCTCTGTCCACACGCAGTACTTTAAACAAGCAAGAGCAAAAGACACATTTTTGACCAATCACAGCATTTTTTCGGTTTTGCCTTTAAATAATTTCTGTGCATTATTTGTCCCTGAGTTTACGCGTTGAGATGAGGAAACTCCTCCCGTTTATAAGGAGCATTTGAAAAAGCAACACATGCCGAATATCTTTGTAACAAGAAGCATTTCTAAACCTATTGTTCAACAAAAGAAAACATTATAACATACTCCTCTGTCAGGGTTGAGGTTTAGGGATGAGGCGAGGATAAAATTGCAGAAAGAGTTGGGCTTTTTATTAATAATCAAAATAAAACAAACAAAAAATACCCCACAGGGGCAACTTGACTGGCTGCAGGACAAGAACAGTCTAGAAGCAGGCAAGAAAAAGATAGGAAACATTCAACAACAAACTGGCACAGGACTGGAAACACAAGGAGAATAAATAACAGGTTCACACGAGGGACAACAGGTGGGGCAAATGAACCAATGAACAGGTAACAAGGTGGGCAGGGGTATACAAGAGATATGAGAGCACATGGCAACATGGAAACAAACAAGAAAAAGCCATATGCTCACACAAAACTAAAACACAAGCACATGGCCAGCAAAACAATCACAAGCCATGTGCTTGAACAAAACAAGACAAGAACACGCAGCCAATGAGAACACAACTCACACAACACAACACAGGAGTGTCAGGACTCTTGTCACAAAATCAAGAATAAACTAGACCGAAGTGATAGAACCCATCAGGCGAATGTTAGAAATAACCTCCTTTTGTGATCTGATGTGCTTCTTATCACAGAGTGATGCAGCAATATATATATTTTATACTGTAATAAAGGCTGTGTCCGTTAGCAGTGGATTATACTTTTACTTAATTATGAAAATACCCGAGGTGGTTTTAAGAACACAGATAAACAATACATTGTTGTAATCAAGTGTTTATTGTCTTAATGTTTCATCTTTCAAAGCGTTTCTATCTTTTATTCAGTCACAGTGATAGCTGGATGCCTTTGCCCATATTAGGGATTTCCTGGAGCGTCATTAATTCTATTACTTCTGTGATGCAAATGTGGATTTTCTGCGTGAGGGCGCCCTCTGGCTTCCAGTATGAATGAAACACACATGACATGTGTTTATAGCACTAAATAATGGCCAATCCATAAAAATAATACTTCTCTCAAAATAGATTTTAAGTAGACATGTGATAGTCCATGTTTTTCTACAGTGTACAGAAGTGTACTGGAGTTTTAATTAAAGTGTACTGGATTTGTTTTTTTTAAATAGTATTTTAAATTGTAAATCACAAAAAATACTCTGATGTGCCAAGCCATCAGAACCGAACCAAACCGAAAACCGTGGTTAAAAAGCGAGGTATTTATTGAACCGTGGGCTAACTGTATTGTTGGATCCCTACTGTTTACTCTAAAATACTGTATAACAGGAATATCACAAAAGTGTGGGTGACTGAGGCCAGACCCTGAATACTAAACTTTGGAAAATATATAACATTAAATCTTGTATTTTGCACATTGTGTAATTACGATTTTGACATTAGCCATCAATGAGCTTCAGGTAATAATGTAGCTATCTAGGAATATATGAACCCCCCACCCCCATGTCCCATCCCATCCCATCACACTGATGGTATTCAAAAACAGTCCAAGGTTGGCAGTTCTGTTTTGTTTTGTTTTTTGGTCATTTAAGTATTAGTAGACACATATTGAATGTTAATTTCTGCTGTTTCATGTAAGTGATGAAGCCTCTCACTGATTGAAAATAACGATACCTTGCATTTCAGCTCATGAGTCAGATGTTGATTTAGCAGCTGATTCAGTGAGTTCATTCTGTGAAGGATTCAAGCTAGTAATTCATGTTCTCGTGTCTCGTGTTTTCTTACCATTTTTTTAATCTCATCACATTCTTTTCAGACTGAAAACACATTCACAATTCCGATAAAGAAATTTTTTTTTTAAATGTGTTAAAAAGATTTATATCTGTTAGCAAATTACTACCAGTATGTGTTTTAAATAAATAGTTTCTCCAAAAATAAAAAACTTGCTGAAAATGTCTTCACACGCCGTCCAAGATGTAGTGCAGATGCAGATGTAGATGTAATGTTTTTCTTGCTGGCGCAATAACTAATTAATGTTGGGGCTGTGTATGGGAGGGTTCCCGTAAACTCTGTTATTCCCCTACATGTGACAATTGCAAAGAGGTGCAGTGACATGGCAGAAGAAAAGAGGGACGCTTTAGTACAGAATCTTAAGACTTTGTTGAAGGATGGCACAGTCACAATGACCAAAGACATGTGGACAGAGGATTATCGGAAAATTAGTTATTTGAAAATCACATGCCTTTTCATAAGTGAGGATATGGAACTGGTGAATAAAACCCTGACAACTGCAATATTCCCTTTGGAAGAGTCAAAGACGGGAGAAAATATCAGACGGGAGATATTGAAACTACTGGTGACAAAGTTTGGCCTTGATGCTTCCTCTGGTGTGAGAAACTGAAACGCCACTATCAGCCCAATGCCCTGGTCTCCCCCCAGCAAGCTGTCATGCGTAAACGGCACAAAGACTGGCTCGCACGTAAAGTGATAATACAGGACCTCCACAAGATCGAACATTCCTCTGGCCAAAATTTAACCAGCTGAGAATGTTGTCACACTCAGACAGGAATGCCGTACATGCTCATGCCCGCACTCTTCTGCAAGCCATGGCTGCAGGTGCACTAGATGTGGAGATTCCAGACCCAGAGCTCTCCGGAGTCAAACCCACTCCTCCTCCGGCAAAAAGAAGATGTACAGGAAGCTGACTGGGAAGATGACGAGGTCACTCGCTACATTGAAACGACTGTCATGGAAAATGAAATGGATGTTCTTGGCTGGTGGAAGATCAACAAACCATCCTACCCAAAACTTGCAAAATTAGCCAGATCAGTACTATGCATCCCGGCCAGTAGCAGCAGCATTAAAATGGTGTTCAGTGCTGCTGGATGTACCATCAGTGTGTGCAGGACCACGCTGAAGCCATCTACAGTGGATTCAATAAATTTCCTCCACAAAAACATGTAGCCTAATCTTGAAGAGCAAAGGTTTTTCAAATTATAACTAAATATTAATGGAGTCTTAAATGCATCATGTAGACAGAGTATATAGGCTAATGTTGGCATTATTCTTTTATTAAATTTCAGCTGCTATTCACCATCACGTTGAGGCCGGATTGTGGAGAGAAGTGGCAAAGCAAACCTGCGGAGCTTTTATCTTAATTTCGTTATTGCCAAATACCCATCTTAATTTAGAATTTATCTTAATTTAATTTGTTAAGAAAGAATAATTTTTTAGCCTACGTTAGTCATGAATAAATTATGTTAAAACATGTATAAATGACTCATTCTTGACAAAAGGCAAAAGAGGTGTGTGCGTGCGCACATTTGAATAATGTCGGGCTGTATATGGATTCGGGTTTTTACAAAGCTCTAACTTTTAAGGCCCGATTACAGCTCTAGTAGCAGCTTTCCACAACTGTGACACTGTCTCTGCAAACGAGTAAACTAACGAGCACTCACTCGATCAGGTGAGTCTGTGCACGCCGAGCGAGAACACGCCGACTGAGAGTCTGGCGCGGCTGGTCAGCATGGTGTTCCAGTGGTTCCACTCCACCGCTTACATGATGGATGACGAGGTGGGCAGCCTGGTGGAGAAGCTCAAGCCTCAGTTCGTCACCAAGTGGCTGAAGACGGTGTGTGACGTGCGCTTCGATGTCATGGTCATGTGCCTTCTGCCCAAACCAGTGGAGTTCGCCAGGGTGAGTGTGCATATTTGTGTGGTTTATGAGGACACAAATTTGTATAATGACATGGGTATGACAGAGGTATTACAGTATGAAGGTGGTTTATGAGGACACTGCCTATGTCCCCGTAATTCAAAAGGCTTAAAAAACATACTAAATGGTGTTTTTTTGAAAATCTAAAAATGCACAAAGTCTCCTGTGAGGGCTAAGTTTAGGTGTAGGGTTGGTGTAGGGCAATAGCACACACAGTTTGTTCAGAATAAAACCATTACGCCTATGGAGAGTCCCCATAAACCACAAAAACCAACATGTGTGTGGGTGTGTGGGTGTGTGGGTGTGTGAGTGAGAGAGTGAGTGTGTGTGTGTGAGGAGAAACAAATGTGTGTGTGTGTGTTTGCGCAGGTGGGCGGTTACTGGGATAAGTCGTGCAGCACGGTGACGCAGCTGAAGGAAGGACTGAACCGGATTCTGTGTTTAATCCCCTATAACGTGATCAGTCAGCCACTGTGGGAGTGTTTCATGCCTGAGTGGCTGGAGGCGATTCGCACTGAAGTTCCTGACCAACAGCTCAAGGAGTTTCGTGAGGTCCTCAGGTACATGACACACCAGACACCTGTCCTCTGTGTCCAATAACACGTGTTGCCATAGTGACCCCTGTCAGTGTTTCCATAGTTCCCATCTGCTCAGTGAGGAACTTCATATCATTGTGTTTGCTCACCTGTCACACACACACACACAATGTTTCTTTTTCTTTTGTAAACAACTGATTCACTGATCTTCTCTAAGATGTTTTTGAGGAGGCACAGATTTATTATCTGACTGAAGTCGTTGTTTTGTTTCTCTCTGCAGTAAGATGTTTGACATTGAGTTGTGTCCGCTTCCCTTTTCCATGGAGGAGATGTTTGGATTCATCAGCTGTAGATTCAGTGGATATCCAGCATCAGTGCAGGAGCAAGCGTTGCTGTGGCTTCACGTGAGCAGGCACACACACACACACACACACACACACACACACACACACACACACACACACACACACACACACACACACACACACACTCAGACACACTCAGACACACTCACTCACTCACACAGACACACTCACTCACACACACACACATGTTGGTTTTTGTGGTTTATGGGGACTCTCCATAGGCGTAATGGTTTTTATACTGTACAATCTGTATGTGCTATTGCCCTACACCAACCCTACACCTAAACTTAGCCCTCACAGGAAACATGCTGCATTTTTAGATTTTCAAAAAACTTTATGCTGTATGATTTATAAGCTTGTTTCCTCATGGGGACCAAAAAATGTCCCCACAAGATTAAGATTTACTGGTATTACTATCCTTGTGGGGACATTTGGTCCCCAGGACGTGATGAATACCAGGTGCACACACACACACACACACACACACACACACACACACACACACACACACTCTGATGTTACTAGTCATCATTTCCTGATCCAAGCGCTCTATCAGATGCCAGAAGCAAACATCAAACGGTGCTATCATACACTCATGATGTGCTGAAATACTTCAGAAAATCGTGACCCGTGACCTTCATCTTCATACCCAAATCTCAGAGGGCCAGACAGTGACTCATGTTTTATGAATTGTTTAAATATTGGTGTCCAGTATGCCGTAATTCTTGACATCACAGTGAACACTGTAAGTTTAAAAATGTTGCCTTAATGTGTGATATGAATAAAGAGTGCTCATTAATTAAATATTATTTAGTATGTGTATTACAGTTTTTTTCAACTGCTTACATACAAAATCTTTACTTGTCACACAGTTTCTGAAAGCTGAATTCTCTGCCTTTGAACTCAATTTCATAAAACACTTTAAAACAAAACACAACACACAATTCTCTATGTAACACACAAATATCTAAGAGGAAGTGTCTTGATTTCCTTTTTCAAACACGACCAATCAAAAAGCCACACTAATTCATCACTAACTCCTCACATGTGCTTCACCGAACCCCAACCAATCATGCTTTAGAACAGGCCTATAAACGCAAATCTACACAACTACACATGACTGATGTATTTCTTTTCTTTAGTACTGTGTAATACTCTATTCACAACCACAAATGCCTACAGTAAAAAAGTTTGGTTTCAGTCTTGCTTTCATGTTTACCATGAACACGTTTGTGATATTTTGAATGCAGTGTTTCATTTTGCAAGAGATGTGAGGCATTTTGCATTTTGTGTGTGTAATTGTTGGATTTGTGTGTAAAGTTTAAATGTAAGCAGTTTAAAAAAATGTAATGTGTTATTCTTGTAAGGACTGTAGCTGATTTCAGGTTTTATTATCCTTGTGGGGACATTTGGACTCCACACAGCTACTGTATGACAGGTTTAACAACATTTTTGTCTGTGTTGGTGGCTCTTTTACTCTGTCTGCTGTGTGAACAGCTGCGTCTCTTCCGCAGGTTCTGTCAGAGCTGGACATTGTGGTTCCTCTGCAGCTGCTCATCAGCATGTTCTCTGATGGTGTGAACTCACTGAAGGAACTGGCCAATCAGAAAAGAGCTCGAGCTGCAGACCTGTCAGGAAATGCAGGAGCCCGCAGGGTAACACAGCGCTGACCCGCATCCACACCTCACCCGATGTTCCCGGGCAAAACTGACCCGCCTTTTCAATATCGCTCAAAGTCTCTCGTTATGCCATATTATCACCCAATCTTGCACTCTCCATCAGCATTTGTTTTTGTTATCAGTTTTTTGTACTTTTTGCAGTTTTTTTCCCCTTCCTTGCTACACTTGTGGCATTTCTGATCAAAAAATACCAGCATACAAAAATTGCTTATAAATCTGTTATCGAGCTATATTATTACCAAATATTGGATTCTTATCTTTTCTTACCTTGTTTTCTTTTAATTACCACCTATTTTGTATTTCTATTTGGAATTGAACGTTCTTTTTGGCCTCATTGAGCTGAGCTTATGCTCCTCAGAGTTTGAAAAAGCATTATTTGTGTATAATTCTGTCAGCGTTCACTTCAAAACTGAGGAGCATAAGCTCAGCTCAATGAGGCCAAAAAGAACGTTCAATTCCAAATAGAAATACAAAATAGGTGGTTATACCAGCTGTGAGCAAAGTCAGCACGTTTTAGTCTATTGCAATAACATTAACCAGCAATGTCCAAACGACTGAAACACAACATGAGGGTTAAGAACGTGGGATGCAGTTAAACATGGCTGTCACGACAGAAATGACATGTGACATACTGAAGTATTAAAGGGATGAGGAGAGATATTTGGCAGATGTCTAAAAAGGAAACAGTTTTTTCATATTTGGTTGTGATATGGTGTACTTTTGGAGCTGTATGCCGAGCGCAGATGTGTTTCCGCCGCAGGTGAGTGTGGTGTCTGACCCCGGCAGGAGAGGGCAGCACAATAACCTGAGTCCGTTTCCGAGTCCGTTCCGGAGCCCCTTCCGCAGCCCCCTGCGCTGCAGCCCCTTCAAGAACCTCGGTCACGCCGCCGGAAACTGTGCTCTGGACCTGGACTGTGACGACGACGACATGAACCTGGGCTGCTTCATCCTCATGTTTGACCTGGTGCTTAAACAGGTGAACCCATTCACACACACACACACAGAGATGCTGGCACAGTCTTCAGGAGATGTGTGACGTGTGTTCTGGTGCAGATGGAGCTGCAGGACGACGCGCTGACGCCGGGGCTGGAGAGCAGTCTGGGCCGGGATGTGGTGGGCATCATCAACAGCGTGCTGCAGGCTCCGTGGGGCGGATCGCACACCTGTCAGAAGGACGAGAAGGCTCTGGAGTGCAGTCTGTGCCAGTCCAGCATCCTCTGCTACCAGCTGGCCTGTGATCTGCTGAAGAGACTGACGCCGCGTGAGGAGATACGGCTGGTGGTGAGACAAGTCTGTCGTCTGTATACTGAGCTGATGGTTCTTTAAAGCTCTTCCACTGTCTCGTGTGGCCTGACCGTCATAATGTCAGGGTCAAAACCAGGAGCAGCTTGACTGACATGTAAAGGGATTTTACGCTTAATTTTCTTCATACTGTATGTGCTGCTCAGCGCTGGGGTTATCTGAGACAAATTATATCAGACTAATGTAGAAAAATGTATTTAAGTTATTAGTCTCAAACTGAATTCCTGGAGGGCCACAGCTCTGCACAGATTAGCTCCAACCCTAATCAAACACACCAGGGCCCGTATTCACAAAACATTTTATCTTATCACTAAGAGTTCTCCTAAATGGCAGTAAAAGTTTTTAGCTAAGTGTTTTCTCTTAAACCCTATCTACAAAGCTGCTGAGACAAACTTTTACTAAGGAATAGAGAGAAGTGTTAAGCTCAGAGTAAGGGGGCGGGGTTTACCTCGTTGCTATGGGTGATGTCAGCATGTTTATAAACTATGCACACAGTGATTGGCTGATAGATCAGAGATTTATTCATAGAAATATTGTAGAGTGATATTATGTTGCCATATTCAAATAAAGGTTAAAAAATTAAAACTAATGGTACATTCAAATAAAGATTTTAAAATGCAGGCTAAGTGAGTGTCACTAATGTGATGTTCAGCTAATTGTCAGCCTCTTGTGTGCTTCTCATAATTAGTGAATATGCATATAAAGATCATTTTAATGAACAGTAGAATAATCACGGCTGATAGTAAGACATGCAAACGTAACAGAAAACCAGACTGGACGCAAGAACATGTTACTTCTTGCCCAACTGGTTAATGAGAACAAGGATATAATCAAAGGAACATTTATAGTTGGGGTAACCTCCAAACCTTAAAGGTGATACCATTTTAAAGGCTCATTATCGCCAAATGTTTCTAAAATGATTATATTCTGAGGCAGATTGCCGACAACAGCCATTTTAGGATAGTTGTGAGTTGGTCTTAATGACCTCTTCACTACTCCTAACGTTTCACAGATTTAGGACCTAAATTTAAGTAAAAATTAGAAGTCCTAAATGTAGGACTGACACGCCCACTATTTTTAAGATTTTCTCCTAAATCGGCGAGTAAGGAGCTACTTTTAGCCTTAAGATGTTTTTTGAATACGGGCCCTGATCCAGATAATCAAGCTCTTCAGGATCACTAGAAACATCCAAGCAGGTGTGATTTGGAGCTAAACTCTGCAGACCTGTGGGTCTCCAGGAATTGAGTTTGAGACCACTGATTTAATGCTATGACAGACTCAAAATATTGAGTCACTAACTTTGACAAATACAGTATGTACTGTAGGGCTGGGTATCGTTCAAAAATTTTCGATATCGATACCGATACCGATACCTTGAGTTCGATACCGGTCCCTGAACGATACTTTCTTCGATACCAGTTTTATGAAATCAGTTTTAATAAGATTACATTATCTGAAAAAAATATTTTTTTTTAGCTTGTTGATATTTATACAGACTCAAAGCCTCATCTCCTGAGCCACTGCACAAAGGAACAAAATATATCCAACACAATAAATAAATAAATAATTTTAATAAAGTTCAAATAGTTTTCAGTTTACACATCTGTTAGGCTACGTTTACATTAGTGCGTGTTCATTTTAAAACACATAGCTCAGACAGAATCATCATTTCTAGGTTGTTAAAGACTTCAAGAAATTTTAAATCTTCATCCACTTTCATAAGTGGGTGTTTTATTTTCTTTCACCATATGTTTTATTGTTATTAAATTATGGTGTAGTCTAATTATTTGAATCCATAAAAACAACTTAGTTTATTTAAATTTATTCTTAAAATAGCCGTATGAAATGTTTTATTTTTCCTCAGAAATTCTGTGTTCTGTATCTGGTTTTCAAATGAAGACATAAAACATTAATTTAATTTATCTTTAAATGATTGAAAATCAAAGTTTATTTATTTTGGCAAACAAAGGGGGGTTACTATTAAAATTAAAACATGGAATAACTGTTGTGTGATCATTACTAAAAAAAAAAAAAGTTTTAATAATTTTAATAGTAGCAGTATGTACTGTCTGCTGAACAATATTAATATATTTCTGCAGCAATCTTCCAAGTTAAACCGAACTTTTATTTTGACGGGTTGCCTGGAATACCTTTACAGTTCTGTGTGTATATGATATGAGTTAGTTTTACTCGAATCAAACGGTAAAATGCTCATGAAGTGAGTCTCAGAGCAGGTCTGGAGATGTTGTTCATGTGTTTATGTCCTCATTTAGTGAGACGGCAGATGCTGAAATCACAGCGAGCGTCACGCGCGCTTCAGTATAGAGAGCAGACTGCTCCGTGCGCTTTCGAAACACTCTCGCGGAGGTCAAACACTGATCAATCTGCGCGTCGCCGTTTCTAGTCAAACACACCTAGTGCTGCAGGATTATTGGCTCACTGATGGTGATGAGATTAACCCCTTAGGTATCGAAATTTGGTACCGAACGACAAGATGTTTTTCGATACTCGGTGGTATCGAGGCAATTCGGTCGGTGCCTAAAAAGTATCGAACTCGATACCCAGCCCTAATGTACTGTATGTTTGCTCCCTTACAGTGACGAATGACTAAAACGCCTATATGCTCTTTCTCCTGGACGTTGTGTAAATCCAGCCAGTCAGATAACACCCTACAAGGCAGTGAAATTGATTCTAGTTGTGTGTGAAACAAGCATCAGATGGTTAGGAACAGACTGTGGGACTGAGCCTGCCAAACCTCACGCAAACTTTCTGCTTTTCTCATATTCAGATGTGAATGATAAAGGTGAAGAGGTTTTTCAGCGTGTCGTGTGTTTTTGACAGGAACCATCCGAGTGTCTGGAGGAGAGTTTGGTTTTCCCTCAAACTGAATTCAGTCTTAAATCAGAGAATGGAGCGGATGAAGCAGACGCTCCATCAGAAAACCCCGGCAGTCACAATCCCTCTCCTGAGATCCCGCGTATGTGCACCGCTTCAGCCCAGTTACAGTCCACACCAGCGCCGCTTCCAGCAGCAAGCAATGCTTGTGTATTGTTTATGTATCATGCATTAGTGCATTACGTTTTCTGTTTCTGATTACAAATGTGTTCTGTTCCCCAGCATTAAAGAATAGTGCAGACAGGAAGTTCTCGTACCTACAGCTTCCTGTTTCTCTGAAGCTTCTGTACACCATTCTGCAGGTACACGTCTCTCTCGTTTCAGTCAGGCTTGTGCGGCGTTCATGTTTCTCATGAGTCTGCTGCAATGTTTCTTGTAGGAGATGAGTAAGTTTGAGGAGCCAGACATCCTCTTCAACATGCTGAACTGTCTGAAGATCCTGTGTTTGCACGGGGAATGCCTGTATCACGCCAGGAAAGATCACCCTCAGTTCCTGACCTACATACAGGAGAAGATGCTCATCCCCAGGTACCATTATTACAGCAAGCCTACTGTAACTCTCCATGACTAGGGATATGAAGGCATCACATTTTCGTGTTGTGATTAATTGCTAATGCTTTTATCACGGTAAACGATATTGAAATATTGCAAAAAAAAAAGTGTTGTCATAATACAGTATAATGTTTTTCTTATAACAAAAATAACTGAACATTTAAATACAATAAAGCAATTCACAAAAATGTATAAAGTTAAAAATTTTAAAAACATAGATTAAAGTGCAAAAGAATTATAAAGACCAGAAGGTATCACTTTACAATAAGATCTCATTAGTTAACCTTAGTTAATGCATTTACATTTACATTTATTCATTTAGCTGACGCTTTTATCCAAAGCGACTTACAATTGCTATATATGTCAGAGGTCGCACGCCTCTGGAGCAACTAGGGGTTAAGTGTCTTACTCAGCTCCTAATGCATTAACATTATCAAGAAGCAATAGCTACATTTGCTACAGAAGTTATTCATCTTTGTAAAAAAGAAAAAAATACAACTCTTAGTTCATGTTAGCTCAGGTTCAGGCAGACTGTGAGTTCATGAGTGGGCACCACCACCTCTCGAGGTTCTGCAGCAGAAGCCGCCACCTCTGGAGGCACTGGAGTGAATACATGGACAGAAGAGGCCTCTGGAGCAGACTCGTGGACAGAAGAGGCCTCTGGAGCAGACTCGTGGACAGAAGAGGCCTCTGGAGCAGACTCGTGGACAGAAGAGGCCTCAGGAGTGCAGTGTGCAGCCTACACACTCAAAATGGCGACCGCCATTACGGGCAGTGCAGCAGAAAGTGGGATGCCTGCTGGGCTTGAGTGCAAAGAGACCACTGGGATGTCAGCTGCTCGCACCGACATCAGTGGTGGGTCCATCACACTAGCTAGTCTTTTAAGTCCTGGTGCAAGCTCCGCATCTGCAGGAGCTTGGGTACTATAGCCTCCCCCAAAAAAAATCCCTTGGGGAAATCTTGCCGACAGTCGTGACTTGGCAAGGCTCTGACGTGGCAGCCATCTTGGCCGGGAACTCAGGTGTGATGTGAGCAGGCCCCGTAGACTCTGGCTTGGCAGGCATGACGTGAGCGGACTCTGGAATGGTGGCCATGTTATGATGAGACTCTGGAAGATCAACTGAGATGTGATGAGACTCTAGAACGGCGGCCATTTTCCGAAGAGACTCGTGAGTGACGACCATCTTGCAATGAAGCTCTTGAATGGCGGCCATGTTATGAAGAATCTCTTGAGTAGCTAGCATGACGTGAGCAGTCCCTGGGGTAGCAGACATGACGTTAGCGGACTCTGGATTGGCAGACATGATGTGATCAGGCTGTGACTTGGTAGATATGACATGAGTAAACTTAAGCCCGATTCGGACGGTAATTGTTTCTCATATGGATGTCTGTAAAAATTCATTTACATATCACCTCAGTGATAAAACTCATGGATTCAGACGGCGATTTATTCACAGTGGAGGTGTTTACAAATTTATTCTTATTATAGTGTAAAATGTATTTTAAAATACTTATGTAAAATATATTCTTATTATTCCAAGCATATTTTATAATGTATAATCCTATTTATTATTTGATTATTTAAATCTCCTGTTTAAAAATAGGGAAATACGCGCTATAGTTGTATATAATTATACGCGATCCATTTATAATACACATTTTAAAATTGTATTGCATACCTGCCGCTATGGAGGACCAAACCTGCATAAATTAAATATGAATAAATTAATTAATGAATAAATAAATATATTAATGAATAAATAGATAAATGTGGTAATAGGAAAATAAATAAATGAATAAACGACTTGATAGAATAAATGATTAATTTGTAATAAAATATTTTTTTCCCCCCTTAATTTCTTTTCTGCTTTTAGACATTTATAATTTTTTTAATTTTAATTTTTTCACTAATTCTTTTTTAATGTATTTTTATTATTTATACATTTATTTTGAGATTTATTTATATATTTATGCATTCATTTTCTTTAGAATGATTTATTCCCACATGTATTTATTTTTCGATTTATTTATTTATTCATTTATTTTTACTTTTCCGTGTGTAACATGTAAATGAGGAAGGTGGTCCTTGTGTAGCTTCAGTGCATCATTGGGTGAGAGCTCACGCGGCGCATCGTCAGGCCAGCGAAGCGATAGAGATGAGAGTTTTCAAAGAAAATAGCGGCAAGTAGTAATTCGTTGTCCAGTTTGCTACGGGATGTGGCAGATCAGCTGGAGAGTTGTAAATAATTTTCACAGAACGTTATTCGCATTAGTGCCGAAATATTTAAAATATTTTCCAGAAATAAAAATAGGAAGCTGAAGCTGAAGTCTGGAACCATCGACATCAGACCCTAAGGTGATGACACCCAGAGTCAGATGGTTGGTTTCTAGTCTAATAACTGGGTGTCATCACCCAGGGTCTGAAGTTCCAGACTCGAGGTCGACGATGCTGTGGGAGATCACATAAGTAGCTTCAGATTCCTGTTTTTATTTCTGGAAAATATTTTAAATATTTCGGCACTAATGCGAATAACGTTCTGTGAAAATTATTTACAACTCTCCAGCTGATCTGCCACATCCCGTAGCAAACTGGACAACGAATTACTACTTGCCGCTATTTTCTTTGAAAACTCTCATCTCTATCGCTTCGCTGGCCTGACGATGCGCCGCGTGAGCTCTCACCCAATGATGCACTGAAGCTACACAAGGACCACCTTCCTCATTTACATGTTACACACGGAAAAGTAAAAATAAATGAATAAATAAATAGAAAAATAAATACATGTGGGAATAAATCATTCTAAAGAAAATGAATGCATAAATATATAAATAAATCTCAAAATAAATGTATAAATAATAAAAATACATTAAAAAAGAATTAGTGAAAAAATAAAAGTTACGGTTTTTTTTAATGTATAAATGTCTAAAAGCAGAAAATAAGTTAAGGGGGGAAAAAATAATTTTATTACAAATTAATCATTTATTTTGTCAAGTCGTTTATTCATTTATTTATTTTCCTATTATCACATTTATTTACCTATTTATTAATTAATATATTTATTAATTCATTAATTTATTCATATTTAATTTATGCAGGTTTGGTCCTCCATATGCCGCTGCCATAATAAAGACCCATTTCGAATGTTTACGTGCTTTTCTTTTCTTTCTGCTCTCACTAGCTGTGCTGGAGCAGTTATGAAGTATTGTTCTTTTAAATACTTCCAGCATTTCAGAAATGAATATGTATGCAAATTACACTGAATTACAACAGTTACTGTACGGTGTTCGGGAGTGCTCAAAAAGGGTTTAAACGCTGAATTTTGAATTGATTTCTTCTCCTAAACTCAGAGATGTGGATTCGTACGGCAATAAAATTACCACACGACCTTGGTGTTTGTCAAAAAACAGATTTTCACGGGGATGGTGAGAGAAAAACACAGACGTCCTGGATTCGGACGGCAATTAAATCACCAACTACCCCCTGTATATGGTGAAAATCACTTGTGTCCCCCTGAGAAACAATTACCGTCCGAATCGGGCTTTAGACTTAACTGGCATGTGAGCAGGTCCTGGAGTAGCAGTTATGACATGAGTAGGCCTTGGAGTAGCAGACATGACGTTAGCAGGCTCTGGCGTGGCAGACATGATGTGAGCGAGCTTGGGAGTAGCGGGTACAGAACAGTTGTGGGGCTCCTCATCCACAATTCCCACAGTAAGAGGTGAACCAGCCAGAAAAAGAGCATGGTCGATATATTCTTCTAGTGTGGCAGAGCATGTGTTGTCTGGCATCAGATCATATAAACAGTCTTTAAGTCCATTACGAAAAATTCCCTTTAAAGCCACATCATTAAAATCCACCTAATTGGCACAGTCCACAAAAGTCGGGAACATAGTCCTCTAAATGGCCCTGTCACCTTGAAGGCAGAGGAGGCTAACTGCTGGGTTCATGGTGCAGGTCGTGTATTCTGTTAATGAGTCCACTGAAGGCAAGCGTAGTGATGAACCCAAGTGCAGTTTACTGACAAACGTGAAATCCAAAATCCAAACAAAGACTTGACTTGAACAGGCTAGACATGAATAGACTTGACTTGAACAGACTAGACTCACCGACAGCAGGTTACAACATTAATACATGACAAGAAACAAAGGCAAGGACATGGCTACCTTAAGCAAACAAGACTGGACACATGACAATAATCAACCAATGAGAACATGACACAGTGAACAAGAGAACCAATCAGAACATGACACAAAGAACAAGGGATAAAGCAATAGCAAAGAGACATTAGGGCAAGAGAAGCATGACACAAACAGGAACCATAACTGAACTTCAAAATAAAAGACATGAAAACAAGAACAAGACACAGAACCCCAAAACCCCATGTTACACACAGCTGCAACTTTTGATTTTAACAACGTGTTGTTAAATATTGGAATTACCTAAGATTAATGAATGCTTTAGAAGAGTTTTCATTGGCAGTTTGCTAACTAATTAATTAACTAATGTTAACTAATGAAGCCTTAATGTAAAGTGTGACCGAATAATAACAAATCAAAACATGTTCAGACAATATCTAGGGCATGCTGTAGTCCAGATTAAAATTGTAAAAAGTTTGAAAATAAATGGTAAATAAAATGTGCAATTTGCTTGTGTATCATTGCTCTTTTGTTGGTTTTGATTGCTTCTATTGTCCTCATTTGTAAGTCGCTTTGGATAAAAGCGTCTGATAAATGACTAAATGTAAATGCACATTGTGACCAGTTGATGGGAAAATATTTTCTTAAAATGCATTCAGAGTTCTGAATAATTTGTAATAAATAATTATTCTCTGTATTTTGAAGTGCCCACTATACCAATATCGTGCATATTTATTTTCGTGATATATCGCATTACTGAATACAGGCACATGTCTATCCGTGACTTACAGTTCATCAGAAATCATCTGATATTAGAGTCAGTGTTTGTGTGAAGGGCACGTCTCATGTTCAGGGGCTGGTTGTTGTTTGTGTGCAGCCTGTGGTCCATGCTGAGGTCAGAGTTCTGTCAGCTGGCGTCTCTGGCCGTCCCGCAGCTCCTGCACGCACTCGCTCTGTCCCATGGAGCCGATATCTTCTGGAGGCTCGTCGACAGCAGCTTCAACAGTCAGGACTGGAAGATTCGCTTCGAAGCAGGTCTGACCACACTCTCGTCCGCACCTTGCTGCTCATTTGCTAAAAAGCTTTGCTGCCATGATAAACGCTGTGGGATTATCTGGAGCTCTTACGGTGATTAACAGCAAGAAGCTGTGACCTTGAACAAGAGTCAGACATCCTCTGTGTGCGTTCACACACATCACAAACACAAACACAAACACGACCTGCGCAGATAAAGAGGATTGAAAGGCTGTTGTGTGACAGGTTCAATATTTACTGCTCACAGTGTTAGTGCTGTTTGCTACATCAGTCGCTGCTGTAACTAATTTCAGCATATAAGAGATTTTCAGACACACCATCACTCTGAACTGATATCAGCATCAACTCATGAGTGGGTAAACATCACCAACAATCAAAACGTCTTAGGTTACGTATGTAACCCCAGTTCCTCGAAGGAACGAGACGCTGCGTCAGGAGACGCTTTGGGGAATGCCTACAGCGTAACCAGCTCTGAATACCAATGAAATCTGTCCAATGGATGGGAGGGACGTCACGGGCGAGGTGACGTAATGACCAGCTGGTATAAAAGTATGTGCGGTGAAACCGGCGTCAGCTTCTAGAATGAAGCAAGCGCTGGCAGGGATGCCGGAATTGCGGCCTCGCGACGCAGCGTCTCGTTCCTTCGAGGAACTGGGGTTACATACGTAACCTAAGACTTTCCTCTTCAGGAACTCGAGCTGCATCAGGAGACACTTTGGGGAACGAGATACCCACGGCACCAGACTTCCAAGTCACTGCCCTGTGTGTATCCAACGGAGCACAGCTAGGGCGAGAGAACGGAAAACCTGGAGTGGCTCGTATGTCTAGACCATAAAACATGACATGGTCAGGGGCGTAGACCATCCCGCAGCGTTGCAGATGTCCTGGATAGGGACACCTGCAAGAAAGGCCTTGGAGGCTGCCACACTCCTCATGGAATGAGCTCTGACTCCCACGGCGAGGGGAGGTCAGAAGACTCATAGGCCATCTGAGTGGCATCCACGAACCGACTGCCTCAGTGCAACACGGAGGAAATGTGTAACTAGGGGTTGTCTGCCCACTGTCAGTTCACCAAGAGGGGTGTGGTAAGCCGAGATTGCCGCCACATAGACCTTCAAGGTGAAATGGGCTAACCCTGCGGAGAGTCGAGCCTGCAGGAACTCCAGCACTGTACCAACCGGGCAGTTAACTGGGTCGAGCTGGCGATCTCCGCACCATGAAGTGAAGATTCTCCAATTCAGGGTGTACAGTCTCCTCGTAGAGGGAGCTCTGGAATGGAGAATGGTCTCAACAACCTCGGCTGAGAGACCGGAAGCTATGAGCTGTGCCCCCTCAGGGGCCACACCCACAGCTTCCACAACTCCGGGCGGGGGTGCACAAGGGTGCCTCCTGCCTGTGAGAGGAGAGCCCTCCTGACTGGAATCTGCCATGGAAAGCCGTCGAGGAGGGAAATCAGGTCCGAGAACCATACTCGGCCCGGCCAGAACGGGGCTACTAATAGCAGCCGGAGTCCGTCTCGGCGCATTCTTTCCAGAACTCCGGGGAGCAGAGCAATCGGGGGAAAGACATACAGACGAAGCCTTGGCCACGTCTGTACCATGGCATCCAGACCCTCGGAGCTGGATGACGTAGAGTACCAGAGGGGACATTGCACTGTCTGAGTGGCGAAGAGGTCCACCTGAGCCTGGCCAAACACTCTCCAGATCTGCTTCACCACCTCGGTGTGAAGCATCCATTCCCCGGATAACAGCCCCTGCCTCGACAGGGTGTCTGCTCCCACATGCTAACCCAGATGCTCAGAAGGGAGCGGCACCCTCTAAGTTGAGGGGAACAATGCCAGCTCGACCAACAGGAGAGCCGGGAGGAAGCAACATGCTCATAGACGACCCTCTAAAGTGAGGGGAGCAATGCTAGCTCTACCAAGGCAGAGCTCTGGAGAGCGGAGCACTTAACTCTCAGCATGAGAGGGAACTCAGACGCTCAGAAGGGAGCGGCATGCTCAAGGTGACCCTCAAAGTTGAGGGGAGCAATGCCAGCTCGACCAACCAGGAGAGCTCAGCCTCATAGCCCACGCAGGGATCTGGTGCACCAGCCTGTACAGGGGGCGCGAACTGCAGACCTCCTTGGTGGTTGCTATAAGAGACCACCAATGTGTTGTCGGTGCGAACTAACATATGGCAACCTCTTCGGTCTGGGAGAAAGTATTTCAGAGCTTGAAACATGGCCAGCATCTCGCTGACCAAGAGAGATGATGACCCCTCCACAGACCTTGGGCAGGGTGGCCACTCATGACCGCTCCCCGACCGGTGAAGGATGCGTCCGTCGCTAGCGTACGTGGCGACACGGAGCTCCCAACACCAGGCCCAGGGACAAGAACCAAAGTAGTCTCCACATGTCCAAGGCCGCGTGACTTTGATCATGCGAAGCGGGTTCCCCTCTCGGGGAGAACCCCTTGGTCTTGCGCCACCACTGTAGGGGTCTCATGTACAGCAGGCCAATAGGTAACACGTTGGACGCAGCCGCCATCAGACCCAGCAGTCTCTGAAACTGCTTGACAGTGAGTGACTGGCCCGAAGGGAAGTACCCGGTACTGGTAAGCTTCACCCCCGAAAGCAAACCTCAGGAACTTCCTGTGAGAGGGAAGTATGGAGACGTGGAAGTATGCGTCTTTTAGATCGATCGCGACAAACCAGTCCTCGGACCTGATTTGAGACGCGACCTGTGAGCGTGAGCATCTTGAACTTCAGTCTGCTGACTGAGCGGTTCAGAGATGCTGCAGATCTAAAATTGGACACAACCCTCCATCCTTCTTTGGAACTATGAAGTATCGGCTGTAGAACCCGGACTCTCTCGCGAGGAGGAACCACCTCGATGGCCTCCTTCCTTAAGAGAGTATGTACCTCCTGTTCCATTACCAGAGCCTGCTTGGGGCCCACTAACGTGGAATTCACCCCGTTGAATTGAGGCGGACGAGAATCGAACTGGATTCTGTAGCCTCTCTATACATTGCGCAGGACCCATCTAGACACATTTGGCAGTAGCTTCCACGCTGCAAAATAGTCTACTAAGGGAACCAGTCCCTCGAGACTGGCCTCTGGTGTAGTCAGAGCGTCTAGTTCGGTGCCCTGAAGCGGCGAACCGACAGGGAACGACCGAACCAGCTGCTCTAGAGACCCCCGAAGGAGTGGCGAGCATCTCAGCTCCTTCGGGGGTCTCTAGAGCAGCTGGTTCGGTCGTTCCCTGTCGGTTCGCCGCTTCAGGGCACCGAACTAGACGCTCTGATCACAGCTGCTCTAGAGACCCCCGAAGGAGTGGCGAGCATCTCAGCTCCGCTACGGTACCGGGCGAAATAGACTGAGACGTGCGCTCGCTGGAGACCACTGCACCCTGAAGCGTAGGTGGTAGGGTTGGCAGAACGATCTCCTGAGGGCTTTTAAGAGCCAAGGTTGTCTTCACATGTCACTGGCCTTCTTTCACCCTCCTGACTCTCGTGAGCATTGACTTGATCCGAGCAGGAGACATATGTGCCTGCACTGTGGTCGAATCCCCACCACCCCCAGATAAGTGGTTCTCTGTAATGGAGAAATCACACTTTTCTTGGAGTTCAGTCTTAACCCCAACACTTTTAAGCGAGCGAGAACAACATCTCAATGTTGAGCCGACCTCCGCTCTAATTGAGTGAGAATCAACCAATAGTCGATGTAATCGAGTATGCGGACGCCCCGTAACCTCAGCGGAGCTAACGCCGCGCCCACACACTCGTAAAAGTGCGGGGTGAGAGTGCAAACCTCAGGAACTTCCTGTGAGTGGGAAGGATGGAGACATGGAAGTATGCGTCCTTTAGATTTACATGTCAAACCAGTCCTCGGACTTGATCTGAGATACTTACCTGAGCACCTTGAACTTCAGTCTAGCAGACTGAGCGGTTCAAATGATGCAGATCTAAAAAGGGACGCACTCCTCCATCCTCCTTGGAACTATGAAGTACCGGCCTTAGAACCCGGACTCTCTTCGTAAGGAGGACCCACCTTGATGGCTTCCTTCCTTAAGAGAGTATCTACCTCTTTTTCCATTACCAGAGCCTGCTCGGGGCCCACTAACGTGGAATTCACCCAATTGAATTGAGGCGGATGAGAATCGAACTGGATTCTGTAGCCTCTCTCTACAGTGCGCAGGACCCATCGAGACACATTTGGCAGTAGTTTCCACGCTGCAAAATAGTCTACTAAGGGAACCAGTCTCTCAAGACTGGCCTCTGGTGTAACCAGAAGCGGCGCACCAGCAGGGAGCGACCGAACTAGCTGCTCTAGAGACCCCCGAAGGGGTGGCGAGCATCTCAGCTCCGCTACGGTACCGGGCGGAAGAGACTGAGATGTACGCTCGCTGGAGACCGCTGCGCCCTGAAGCACTCATCCAACTCCTTGAGCAGGTCAGCCTGGCATGCCCGCAACACCACCATGGCGTGCAGACATAAGCCGGCCCGACCAGCTGCCGCATACCCCTTGCCTTCAGAGACGACGCAGCGTCAGGGGACAGATAGCTCGCAAGCGTCTGTTCCACACGCAGCATCGCTCTGTGACCACGCTCACTCGTCCCCATCACATTACCGTAGTAATCAAAAGAGGGGACGAAGAGGCGGGCCGAATTGTTTTCCCTACGACCTCGACACCTCAGTGTGGATGTCAGAAAAAAAAAAAAAAAAAAAAAGGCAGACTCGGATGTGGAGGTGAGTCTGAAACTGCAGAAAACGCAGAAAACCCTCTCTGCGGTTCGACAAGCCACTCCACAAGCTCCTCATAATGGGGTGACAGAGTGGGTGCAACATGCACAACGCTTCCCATGTCAACCTCCTCGGAGGAAGACACGAGAAACGCTGACATCGCTGCCTGAGGGGAAGTAATTGCGAGGCGGGCTTCCGAACTCGAGGAGCGGTCATGGGATCTGACAGGTGAGGATGGAGATAGAGACTCGCTCGTTTCCGATCCCTCCATCAGATCCCGCCGCGAACCCCACGAGCGCCGCCTCCGCTCCGCCTCAGCAGAAGCGGGCAGCGCCGCGGGGAACGCCAACACACACAAGCTGTGTGTATCCCCCGCATACACAAAAAAACATCTGTAGGGAGGAACACACAGCTCATATTGCGCTTCTCCCATATTCCAAGCCTTAAACTGGCTCTTCTTAGCCATAGCTAAAGACAGACAACAGTAAATAAGACTGACAGAAACACAGAGCGCTTGCTGAATGACAGAAAGCTGATGCCGGTTTCACCGCACCTGCTTTTATACCAGCTGGTCATTACGTCACCTCGCCCGTGACGTCCCTCCCATCCATTGGACAGATTTCATTGGTATACAGAGCCGGTTACGCTGTAGGCGTTCCCCAAAGCGTCTCCTGATGCAGCTCGAGTTCCTGAAGAGGAACTCTGTCAGCAGTAACTACTGGATCTGACAGAAAATCTACAAATTACTCCCAGAGCTTATATTCAGGGACAGAGATTTGATGCAGCGTCCACAGACCTTAAGATCACAGAGACTCTTGAACATCTGCCAGGAAGAAAACAATAATAACCAGAAATTAATAGACTAAAACCACACTCATCCGTCCACAGCACACGGCCATGATGGCCAATTCATCACAACATTCAATGAAAAACAAGAAATTACAAGACACTTAAGTGGATAAAAATAAAAAGCTTTTAACAAGAGAGAGTGACTACAATCAATTCACACGCCAGTAGAGTGCCATAGAATATTTGTGTCCCTGGAGCACAAAAGCAGTCATGAGTAGCACAGGTATATTTGTAGCAATAGCCAACAATACATTGTATGGGTCAAAATTATCCATTTTTCTTTCATGCCAAAAATAATTAGAATATTAAGATCATGTTCCATGAAGATATTTTGTACATTTTCTACCATAAATATATCACAAGTTAATTTTTGATTAGTAATATGCATTGCTAAGAACTTCATTTGAACAACTTTAAAGGAGATTTTCTCAATATTTAGATTTTTTTGCTCCCTCAGATTCCAGATTTTCTAATAGTTGTATCTCAGCCAAATATTGTCCTATTCTAACAATCCATACATCAATGGAAAAGATTATTTATTCAGCTTCCAGATTATCTATTTATCTCAATTTCGAAAAATTAAAAATGACTTGTGACCCTGGCTTTGTTGTCCAGGGTCACATATGAGCATGATTAAAAAAAGAAAGAAAAGCACAAGTAGGACAATTATAGAAATGGTGTAGAATAGGGCTGGGCGATAAAACGATAACGATATGTATCGCGATAGACACGTGAACGATACTTGACAATACAATACGTCACGATCAATAAAAAATGTGTTCGATAAAACGTTCGATATTTTTTATTCTTCGTCGGAAGAAAACAAAGGCTGCGAAGCAAGTTTGGTTGCATTAACAAAGGCACTCGCTCTCTGGTAACCTAGCAACGTAGGGAGTGACACGCTAACAGCCAATCATGTAACAGTATCATGTTTGGTTGCGCCATAGCGTTGTCTCGTGTCTAAGTGCGCACGCGCGGCTGAGAGTGCATGTCTGCAGCCAGACCCTATTGGCTGGTCTGCTGGATTCCTCTTCAGAAGCAGAAAATGAGTGCCGCAGCGAGCGAGGAAATTGTAAATAAAAGAGAAAGTCAGCTCCCAGTATGGCAGTTTTTGGATATTATAAGTCTGACCGTAGTCAGACCAAATGTCGTCTGCAAATTATGCAAGACAGTCGTCCCCGCCAAGACTGGTAATACCACGAACTTGATGTACCACCTTAAAAAATATATCAATAATTATCGATATCGACCGATATGAAACACTGATATCGTGATACAGTTTTCAGCCATATCGCCCAGCCCTAGTGTAGAATCTATTTCTTCTCCAGGTAGCGTAGTTCCTGCTATGTCTGTCCAAAACCTTTCACATTTTAGAAGACCCTTTCTGTCTTTTCCCACTTTCTATCATACAAGCAATTGATCCGGTTCATCGTCTATACTTACAACCATGAATGTGCTCATTTTTATACATTACACACGAGTCTCTGTAGATAAGTGATTTGTACTCGGAGGAAAGCCACAACATATTGGCCAACATCATTTTGAATGATTTAGCCCTTATTTATCAAAGGCTTTTTATTTCCAACCACTTGAATGCCTTGCAGATCCTTGTTTTTCATTTATAAGTTACTTTAATGTAGCACACCATTTTTCTGTGTTTCGATGATAATAACAGTAGTTGATGTCATCAGACACCATCAGTGATTGTTGATGTTTGATGATGTTGTTTCTGTTAGCACTGGCAGAATGCTATGAAGTAATGTCTGTCGCTTTCAGTGGAGCGCGTGGCCGTCCTGTGCCGCTTTCTGGACATCGGCTCGGTCACTAAGAGTCACGTGCTGAAGTATTCTCTGGCTCACGCTTTCTGCTGCTTCTTGGCCAGCATCGAGGATGTGAACCCTGCTGTGGCCACCAGAGCGCGTCTGCTGCTGGACACCATCAAGCGGCCTGCGCTGCAGGTGATAGAGACGTGATCGCACCAGTGTCCCCTCACCTCACGAGCGCAGATGGACAAACGTGTCTTTATGTGTCCTCTACCAGGGCCTGTGTCTGTGCCTGGACTTCCAGTTTGACACAGTGGTCAGGGACCGGCCCGTCATCCTGAGCAAACTGCTGCTGCTGCACTCGCTCAGACAGGAGATCCCCGCTCTGAGCTGGGAGTTCTTCGTCAACCGCTTCGAGTCGCTCTCGCTCGAGGCCCAGCTGCACCTGGACTGCAACAAAGAGTTCCCTTTTCCTACAAGTGAGTGTGCTTCAGTCAACTGTTCATGTCAGCACATCTACAGCAGTGGCCAAAATGATTAGAACACTATAGTATTTCAGCAGCTATATAGGTTTTAAGTCAGTTATTTATATCTTCTGCTGTAGTGTGTCAGTAGGAAATATCAGTTTACATTGCCCAACATTCATTTAGCCATTAATTGTAATAATCCAGTGAGATTTTTGAGATGTGATCTGATCATCATCCAGTCTGTCTGCAATGACATGAAGACACAGAACAAACTGAGACTAAATCCAAAGGAACTGTGTCTCCAAGACGCTTCAAGAAACCTCCTACAAACCTGGTTCTGTTTCTTCATGTCATTCCAGACAGACTGGATGATGATCAGATCAGATCTCTGTGTGGATCACTAAAATCTCACTGCATTATTGCAAGTAATGGCTAAATGGATGTTTCAAAATGTAAACTGATACGTGACCCTAGACCACAAAACCAGTCATAAGGGTTAATTTTCTGAAAAATTCTGAAATAATTTTCTGTTAAAATTCTGAAAGCCGACTAAATAATCTTTTCATTGATGTATAGTTTGTTAGGATAGGACAATATTTGGCTGAGATACAACTATTTGAAAATCTGGAATCTGAGGGAGCAAAAAAATCTAAATATTGAGAAAATCTCCTTTAAAGTTGTTCAAATGAAGTTCTTAGCAATGCATATTACTAAGTTTTGATATATTCATGGTAAGAAATTTACAAAACATATTTATGGAGCATGATCTTTACTTAATATCCTAACAATTTTTGGCATACATTTTTTAAAATAATTTTGACCCATACAATGTATTGTTGGCTATTGCTACAAATATACCTGTGCTACTCATGACTGCTTTTGTGCTGCAGGGACACATATTTCCTACTGGCACACTACAGCAGAAGATAGAAATAACTAACTTAAAACCATTTTTAGCTGCTGAAAATACTAGTGTTCTGATCATTTTGGCCAGCACTGTACAGAGTGTGTATGGAGTATGAAGTGGGTTTCTGCAAGGATTAATTCACCCTTCCATATATTAAGGCCTTAAAAAGGTCTTAATTTAGTGCAGAAAATCATAAATGAATAAAGTCACCCAAGTGTAACTGAAAAAAAGTACAGTACAAATATCTAAATATCCTTAAATCAAGATACATTTGCTTGAGATGCAAAATTAACATATGAAGTTTTGCTTTCTGACAAACCGAACATAATTAAATTTAGGCTTGTAAAAAAAACAAATATCTGTCTATTATGTATTATGAAAACTTGAATTACCTTTGAATTAAGTTTATTTTTCTGAGCCCATTTGTTCTTTTTTTAATCATAAGTTCACTTCATTTTGATGTATTTCTTATAAAACAAGACTTCTTATGTAATCTTGCGTCTCAAGTAAATGTATCTTGATTTAAGAATCTTATTTGAATTAAAGAACATTTGCACTGGAAAACAAGACAGAAATACTGAGAAGAACATCACTTTTGTTCAGTGTGATCAGAAGATACAGTAACAGTTATTTCTATATTTTTGTGGTTTTGAGCAGAGCTATTAAAGTAAAGTCATGGAGCTCTGTTAGACGATGTATTTTCAGACTGTTAATGCTAATAAAACTCATTGTGTTCTCCTGGACATTTACATTTAAAGAACATATTGGCATATTGTTTTCCCTTCAATTTATTCTTTGCATTTCTTCACTTGGTCTTAAATGTACCTTCATAAAACCTGCAGAAACCCTGATTAAACACCAAGCTGATCATGTCTTGATTTGCTCTGTAAGCGATCACGGCGGTGAGGACTAACGTGGCCAACCTGAGCGATGCGGCCATGTGGAAGATCAGACGCGCTCGCTTCGCCCGCAATCGGCAGAAGAGCGTCCGCTCGTTACGGGACAGCGTGAAGGGTCCGTCCGGGTCTAAACGCACTTTCTCCCTTCCGGAGACTCTGTGCAACAAACTGCGTGAGTGGCCTGAGCTTCTGTTGCTGTGCTCTTCTTCTATCACATGTCTGACACCTCAGAGTCCAGCTGGATTCATGAGAACATCCCACCAGGATCTGTCAGACACTTGAGCTCAACAGTGAAATTATTGTTTTGCTCAAACTTTTGTCTCTGAATTCACCAAAGATGTCCTTCACTTTCTGTTTCAGCTCTAAGACTCATAAGACAAGAGCAGTCGGCACCCATACTGGGAAACATGCTAGAGAAAATCCTGTCAGGTGAAGCACACCGTCGACAGTCACTCACGACTTACTAACACAACGAAAATACTGTAAATGTATAGTGGTGTTAGGACACACTGTTCGCTTCATCCTTTCAACATGAGCTGGATATTAATCATCATTCGCAATATATAATTACATTCATCAGTACTTTAGTTGTGTTCAGAATCATCACTCCACCCCAGACCCACGTGTGGTCACCCAAACATCAGCTGAAAGGGGTCCTGTTATGCCCTTTCACAAAGTCTTGATGTTGGGGTGTGTTAGGAAAGGTTTTCATGCTTGATTGTTCCAAAAATGCATTCTTTTTTTTGCATATTTTACATGATTGCAGCACCTTTAGTTCCTGTTTTAGTGAAGCCCCTCCTTCTGAAATGTGACCCTGGAGCACAAAACCAGTCATGAGGGTCAATATTTCGAAATTGTAATTTATACATAATCTGAAATCTTACTATAAGCTTTCCATTGGTGTATGGTTTGTTATGATAGGACAATATTTGGCTGAGATACAACTATTTGAAAATCTGGAATCTGAGGGTGCAAAAAAATCTTGATATTTTCTCTAAATATTGAGAAAATCTCCTTTAAAGTTGTTCAAATGAAGTTCTTAGCAATGTATATTACTAATCAAAAATTAAGTTTTGATATATTTACGGTAGGAAATTTACAAAATATCTTCATGGAACATGATCTTTACTTAATATCCTAATGATTTTTGGTATAAAAGAAAAATGGATAATTTTGACCCATACAATGTATTTTTGGCTATTGCTGTAAAATATACCTGTGTTACTGATGACTGCTTTTGTGCTCCAGGGTCACAAATATGAAATGCATAAATATGAAAAACCATAATAGGACCCCTTTAACAAACAATTGTACAGCATCTGTAGAGGAGACTAAAAGCGACACACCTTGTAAACGTGCAGGTGAGAGCTCTCCTCCAGAGGATGACTCCATCATTAGAGATCTGCTGCCGGAGGATGCGGGCATAGACCACCAGACCGTCCACCAGCTCATCATGGTGCTCATGAAGTTCATGGCCAAAGACAAAAGCAGTGCAGAGATGGACATCGCCAGCGCCAAAGCCTTCAACACGGTCAAGCGGCATCTCTATGTCCTGCTGGGATACGATCAGCAGATGGGCTGCTTCATGATCACCCCTCAGAAAATGCGCTCCTCCACCTGCTTCAACGCCTTCATCGCAGGAATCTCTCGGGTGAGTCCAGCTCTGTGCGTTCACTATTCCCTGCATTAGGTCACTGATACAGCTCACTTGAAGGAGTGAATGAAAACGAGTGAGTGAATGCGGACACTGAGTGCACCGGCAGAACTGCCGCTTTTGCATAGTTTGCTTGCTGTTTAATAATCATTTGAAACGGGCAGCTCCAGTAGGAGGGTTTATCTTGAACTCTGTAATGGAAATTATGTATAAACCCTAATTATACAATTTAAAAATCAATTTACAACGAATTTATACCTGTATTGCGTTGTACGGCGTGCAAGAGCACTTTGTAAAATGAATAGATTCAGCTGAGGGCCCCATCTTCTGGTGAGAAGCGGGAATTCATTACAGTGCATTATGGGTATTCTCTAGCCGTTGAGTGCACATCAGTTGTACACTCATTATTGCTGTGCATTGTGGGATTGAATGAGTGCACTCTATAATGCCCACTAAGGTTTCGGACACCACTAAAAATGGCTGTCGCCTCAAAGAGTGCCCTATTTAAGGGTATAGGGGGCGATTTCGGACACAGCCTTTGTGAGGAGCGTGACTGTGTTCCTGACAGATTGCTTTGTGTCTTCAGGTGATGGACTATAACATAGGTCTGGGCAAACAGCTGCTGCCGCTGGTGGTGCAGGTGCTGAAGTACTGCACTTGTCCGCAGCTGAGGCCCAACTTCCAGGAGCCTCCGCGCTGCTCGCTCTGGGCCCTCAAACCTCACAACAGACAGATGTGGCTGAAGACCCTGCTCGTCATCCTCTACAAGGTATTCACCCTAACTGTGGCCAGGCTGCTGAGATATCTCTGTATATAGCTCTATATCTGTGGGATGTGTGTACATTCTAAACAGAGTTATATACATTATTATTATAGGCCTAAAACATACTAAGAAATCAAAATGACTCATTACAAACAATATATGAAACTTGTTCTGCACATTTTCTGTAGGAAATTGGAGTAGTGCTTGGACATGCAAAACTCTGCCCCACAAAGTTATGGGCTTAATATTTGGGTTAGTAGTAGTTTATTTATCCCAAATGTAGCTTTTTGTGAATAGATATATTTATTGGGAATGTGAAATGTGCAAGTGCAATAGAAGCATTAGAAAATTCCCTTTTTCTGTAATAACAATGAACAAAAACACAAAAAAGGAAAACAACAGAAACTCAAGTTATCAAAATCCCACACGCAGCTTTGTAAACCGAATGGGAATTTTCAGAATAAATAAACAGACTGACCACTTTTATTTTATAGCTGCAGTCTGTAACTTTTTTGTGTTCAAAATTCACTAAATTTATATTATAAGCAAACACACCATGAATCCATTTTCCAAACCTTGTTTTTGGCTTATTCTGAATCACTACGGTACACCGATATTAAGTGTTTATATTCAGACTATTTTAGACTGGTTCGGGTAGGTACCGCTGCGGAGTAGTACCTGCGTGATTCATCATAGACATAAACAGAGAGAAGTAGATCCGGCTACAATGTTCTTCCGCAAGACACAGGTAGTTCCTCTTCAGGAACTCGAGCTGCGTCGACGACACTTTGGGGAACGCCTACAGCGTAACCGGCTCTGAATACCAATCAAATCTATCCAGAAAATGGGAGGGACGTCACGGGCGAGGTGACATAATGACCAGCTGGTATAAAAGCATGTGCGGTGAAACCGGCATCAGCTTTCTGTCATTCAGCTAAGCGCTCTGTGTCTTGTGAGTCTTATTTACCGTTGTCTGTCTGTTTTGTACCATGTCAAAACGAAGTGGTGAGGCGCAATACAGGCTGTGTGTTCCTCCGTGCAAATGTTATTTGTGTGCGGAGGATACACACAGTCTGTGTGTGCTTTGCCTGGGAGTGAGGCATGCGGAGGCAGCCCTCGAGGGGGCTGACTGTCTGCACTGCGAGGGTTTTCCTCTGCATGTGCTTCGCTCCCGAAAGGCTCTCTTCTCTGGAGAGGGCTCTTTCATTAGCGTTCCCCGCGGCGCTGGACCCGCTTCCGCTGAGGCGGAGCGGGGACGGCGTTCGTGGGGTTCGCAAGGGGATCTGGCAGAGGGATCGGAGACGAGCGAGTCTCTTTCTCCATCCTCACCTGCCGGATCCCGCGACCGCTCCCCGAGTCCGGAAGCACGCGTGGCAGTTTCTTCCCCTCAGGCAGCGGCCGAGGCGCTTCTCTTGTCTTCCTCTAAGGAGGTTGACATGGGGAGCGCCGAACATGTCGCACCCCCTCTTTTACCCCAGTACGAGGAGCTTGTGGAGGTGATCACTCGTGCTGTGGCCAAGTTGAACATCGACTGGCCAGCCGAGTGTTCGGTCGAAACGCGGAGAGGCAAACTGGATGAGCGTTTCCTGCGGTTCCAGACCTCACCTCCACACCGGAGCCTGCCCTTTTTTCCCGACCTCCACACTGAGGTGTCGAGGTCATGGGGAAAACCCTTCTCGGCCCGCCTCTTCGCCCCTCACATGGTTATTGCGGCCGTGTGATGGGGGCGGGGGAGCATGGCTACGGGGCGATGCCGCACGTGTCTCCTGACGCGGCGTCATCCCTGAAGGCTCCGACCTTGCCCACCAAGCCGCTGCGTACATCATCGGCGCTGGTGAGCAAGGGGTACGCGGCAGCGGGTCTGGCTGGTTCATTCCTGCACACCATGGAGGTGTTGCAGGCATACCAGGCGGACCTGCTCAAAGATTTGGATGGGGGCGAGGGAATTTCTGCGGAGGACGTTCTTCCTTGGACGTTCTTCCTTGGACGTTCCAAGGAACCAATGGCACGGGCGGTCTATGGCAGCCCTGGTGGCGGCGGAGAGGCACCTGTGGTTGACCCTGTCGGACATCAAAGAACGCGTCAGGGTTTTCCTCATGAACTCCCTGCTGTCGCTTTCTGACCTGTTTGGTGACGCTGTTGACTTGATGGTTAGCAGGCACCAGGAGGATAGGAGGCAGGCGGCGGCGTTCCAGCGGTTTCTCCCTCGCCGCTCTCCAACTCGCGGGGCTGCTGGGCGAGAGCAGCCCCTGCCGCGTGCTGGCTCCTCATATAGGGAGGCGCAGAAGGAGAGCGTGGCCAAACGTGTGCCTCCTTCTAAGCGGGGTAGAAAGAAGGGTGTGCGGCCGAAGACCTCTCAGCCTAAGCAGGATCTGAGGGCCATGCTTCAGGCAAAGAGGTCTTCGGCCAAGAGGCCCTGATGGTGGTGGACCAGGGTTTATGAGGGTACCCCCCGCTGGGGTAGAGCGATATTCGCAGCAACATACAGGAGATTGTTCTGCCAACCCTGCCACCTACGGTGCTTCAGGGCGCAGCGGTCTCCAGCGAGCGCATATCTCAGTTGCTTCTGCCCGGGTTCGTAGCGGAGCTGGGATGCTCGCCACCCCTTCGGGGGTCTCTGGAGCAGCTAGTTCAGTCGTTCCCTGCCGGTGATTACACCAGAGGCCAGTCTCGAGAGACTGGTTCCCTTAGTAGACCATTTCGCAGCGTGGAAACTACTGCCAAATGTGTCTCGATTGGTCCTGCGCACTGTAGAAAGAGGCTACAGAATCCAGTTAGGTTCTCGTCCGCCTCAATTTCACAGGGTGATTCCCACGTTAGTGGGCCCCGAGCAGGCTCTGGTAATGGAACAGGAGGTACATACTCTCTTAAGAAAGGAGGCCATCGAGGTGGTTCCTCCTCTCTCTCTCGAGAGAGTCCGGGTTCTACAGCCGGTACTTCATAGTTCCGAAGAAGGATGGAGGGTTGCGTCTTATTTTAGATCTGAGGCATCTGAACCGCTCAGTCAGCAGACTGAAGTTCAAGATGCTCACGCTCAGGCAGGTCGCGTCTCAAATCAAGTCCGAGGACTGGTTTGTCGCGATCGATCTGAAAGACGCATACTTCCACATCTCCATTCTTCCCTCTCACAGGAGGTTCCTGAGGTTTGCTTTCAGGGGCGAAGCTTACCAGTATCGGGTACTTCCTTTCGGCCTAGCACTCTCACCCCGCACTTTCACGAAGTGTGTGGGCGCCGCGTTAGCTCCGTTGAGGCTGCGGGGCATCCGCATACTCAATTACATCGACGATTGGTTGATTCTCGCTCAGTCAGAGCGGAGGGTGGCTCAGCATCGAGATGCTGTTCTCGCCCACATGAAAGTGTTGGGGTTAAGACTAAAAGCCAAGAAAAGTGTTCTTTCTCCAGTACAGAGAACCACTTATCTTGGGGTGGTGTGGGATTCGACCACGATGCAGGCACGTATGTCTCCTGTATGTCGGGAGAGTGAGAGAAGGCCAGTCACTCACTGTAAAGCAGTTTCAGAGACTGCTGGGTCTGATGGTGGCTGCATCCAACGTTTTACCTATTGGCCTGCTGTACATGAGACCCCTACAGTGGTGGCTCAAGACCAAGGGGTTCTCCCTGAGGGGAAACCTGCTTTGCATGATCAAGGCCACGCGGCAGTGTCTACGTGCCTTGGACATGTGGAGACAACCTTGGTTCTTGTCCCAGGGCCTGGTGCTGGGAGCTCCTTGTCGCCACGTAACGCTAGCGATGGACGCATCCCTCACTGGGTGGGGAGCGGTCATGTGTGGCCACCCTGCCCACGGTCGGTGGAGAGGTCGTCATCTCGCCTGGCACATCAACAGGCTCGAGATGTTGGCCGTGTTTCAGGCTCTGAAACACTTTCTCCCAGACCTGAGAGGTCACCATGTGTTAGGTCACAACACATCAGTGGTCTCTTACATCAACCACCAAGGAGGTCTGCAGATCCTTGTGTGGGCCCAGGGCAAACTCCTCTCATTGAGAGCTGTTTACATCCCTGGGCATCGCAATGTGGGAGCAGACACCCTGTCGAGGCAGGGGCTGTTATCCGGGGAATGGATGCTTCACACCGAGGTGTTTGGCCAGGCTCAGGTGGGCCTCTTCGCTACTCAGGAGACAGCGCAATGTCCCCTCTGGTACTCTCTACGTCATCCAGCTCCCCTGGGGCTGGATGCCAAGGTACCGACGTGGCCAAGGCTGCGTCTGTACGCCTTTCCCCCGATCGCTCTGCTCCCCGGAGTTCTGGAGAGAGTGCGCCGGGACTGACACCAGCTGCTATTGGTAGCCCCGTTCTGGCCGGGCCGAGTATGGTTCCCGGACCTGATTTTTCTCCTCGACGGCTCCCCATGGGAGATTCCAGTCAGGAGGGATCTCCTCTCACAGGCAGGAGGCACCCTTGTGCACCCCTGCCCGGAGTTATGGAAGCTGTGGGTGTGGCCCCTGAGGGGGCACAGCTGATAGCTTCCGGTCTCCCAACCGAGGTTGTTGAAACCATTCTCCAATCCAGAGCTCCCTCTACAAGGAAACTGTACGCCCTGAAGTGGAGACTCTTCACTTCATGGTGCGGAGATCGCCAGCTCAACCCAGTTAACTGCCCAGTAGGTACAGTGCTGGAGTTCCTGCAGGCTCGACTCTCCGCAGGGTTAGCCCACTCCACCTTGAAGGTCTATGTGGCGGCAATTTCTGCTTACCACACCCCTCTTGGTGGATTGACAGTGGGTGCACAACCCCTAGTTACACGTTTCCTCCATGGTGCACTGAGGCTAAGGCCTCCGGTACGGTGCCGGGTCCCACCTTGGGACTTGGCTGTGGTGCTGAGCGCTCTCTGTAGGCCTCCCTACGAGCCTATCGAGGAGATCTCAGATCGCCATCTCACTCTGAAGACTGTGTTTCTTCTGGCGATGGCATCTCTGAAGAGAGTGGGGGACCTGCAGGCCCTTTCGGTGGCCCCTACCCATTTGGACTTTGCGCCTGGTATGGCCAAAGCCTTTCTATACCCTCGTGCAGGGTATGTCCCCAAGATTCCCTCTGTCACACCACAGCCTGTCGTACTGCAGGCTCTTAGTCCTCCTCCCTTTCGGGATCCTGACCAGCTGAAGCTAAACCGTATGTGTCCAGTGCAAGCACTGGACGTATACGTCCACAGAGCTGCTATGTGGAGAAGGACGGACCAGTTGCTAGTGTGCTACGGTCCTCCTAAGAGAGGTTTGCCTGCTTCCAAGCAGACCCTTGGTCGGTGGATTGTGGATGCCATTCACATGGCCTATGAGTCTTCTGACCTCCCCTTGCCGATGGGAGTCAAGGCTCATTCCACTAGGAGCGTGGCGGCCTCCAAGGCCTTTCTCGCAGGTGTCCCTATCCAGGACATATGCAACGCTGCGTGTTGGTCCACGCCTCTGACCTTCGTCAGGTTTTATGGCCTGGACATGCGAGCCACTCCAGGTTCTTCCGTTCTCTTGCCCTAGCTGTGCTCCTCTTTTGGACACACAGGGCAGGGGTGTGGAAGTCTGGTGCCGTGGGTATCTCGTTCCCCAAAGCATCGTCGACGCAGCTCGAGTTCGTGAAGAGGAATGTCTTAGGTTACTTATGTAACCCCAGTTCCTCGAGGGAACGAGACGCTGCCAGCGCTTGCTTCATTCTAGAAGCTGATGCCGGTTTCACCGCACATGCTTTTATACCAGCTGGTCATTACGTCACCTCGCCCGTGACATCCCTCCCATTTTCTGGACAGATTTGATTTGTATTCAGAGCCGGTTATGCTGTAGGCGTTCCCCAAAGCGTCGTCGACGCAGCGTCTCGTTACTTAGAGGAACTGGGGTTACATAAGTAACCTAAGACGTTCTGTGTATTAACTGCTAGAGTGCCAAAAGTTACAGACTGCAGCTTTAAGAAATTAATTTAGGGATTGTATTAGTGATAAGATGTCTTGAGACCACGGCCAGGTCAAAGCTATGAAAACAAAATCACAGTGTTAGATTTTCATGGCAGGAGTCCATAAAGTGTTCTTGCTCTGGGACCTGTACAATCCTAGTTATGCCACTCACTACACATTACGTGTGAATAAACAAAACATTAGAGTTCCATGTAATAGTTACTGGAAGAGAGATAAATCTATCATTGGAGCAGAATTTTTTTCAGTGGATTTATTAGTACTAAAATATTTTTCACTGTGATGAATTACAGGTACTTGAATAAAGCGATTATTTTTGCTCTCTGTTCAGAGCCGCACCTACAGACACACACGAGAACAACAGGACATCAAGTGAACTCAGTATAATGCATATTTGTTTTGGTCACAACCAGGATCGATTTCCTCAAGGTCTAGAAAGTTCCTGGAAACTATATACGGAATGCCATCAAACAACTGTCCGTTGGTTTCTCTTCTACTTGAAAGCAAACAGTGATCTCCCCTGTGAAAAAAAAAAACAAAAAGAAAAAAAAGCAGAAAGAACATCTAAAAGCATCTAAAAACACTGGTTCAGTGTTGCACTTCAGTAGAAAAGCTGTGGTTTCATTTTTGTTCCCCTCTGTTTTAATTCAGACAGTCTCATTGTAAGTAACTGTAGTCTTCTTAATCATAAATTCAGGGATTTTGGCATCTTCTTCACTGTGTGGTGCTGTGTTTCAGTATCCATACAGAGATATGGACATGAGTAAAGACGTGGTGCTCCATCTGATCCACATCACCATCAACACGCTGAATGCTCAGTACCACAGCTGCAGGTCGCACGTGTCTGCAGGCCCGCTGTACAGCGACAACTCCAACATCAGCCGCTACAGCGAGAAGGAGAAAGGTACAGATTGCACTCGGCATCACGGGAACGGTTAGTGACGTGCTGTAGCTTAACGGCCTGTGCTTCCCTGTGTAGAGGAGGACAGCGTATTTGACGAATCGGACATCCACGATACTCCGACTGGAGTGAGCAGTAAGGAGTCGCAGACCTTCTTCGCCCGTCTGAAGAGGATTGGCGGCAGCAAGTCTGTCAAGTATCAGCCTGTGGAGCTCAACGCTCAGAGAAGTGCATTGTCTTTGTATTGACAACAAATAATATCTCGAGATTTTCTGGGATTTTATCGATAACGATAATTAGACGATATTTTGCTGAGTGTTATTGTGCTGGTATCTTAAACTGACTTGTTAATTTTCTGATATTCTTCATATTCTGTGTGATGGTCAGTTCACACTGATAGAAATGAATCCTTTTCCATAAGGTTAAATAGATTTTTACCTTTAACCCTCTAAGCGCCAAAGTCGCAAAATTGCGACAAGACGTCATACTTCATGAAATGGGCTGTAGTTCCTAATCTGGTGTAATGGCTCATTTGTATTCCCTTCCACTAGATGGCAGACATGTAGTACTTCGATTCTAGACCAAAATTGTTTGCGGAAATAGCAGAGTAAGTGAGCTATCGTGTCATTGATGCGGAAGCAATTCAGTTCATAGCGTGCGAGTAAATTGTGAGATTTGTGAGAGAAAATCGCCAAACGGCTAATAAAAAGTTGTACTGTGAGGATGTGTTGCAAATGTCATTCGCCGATTCTGACTCTGAAGGGGAATATTTGCCTTTTGGAAATGACGATCGGCCGTCTAATGATCGCGCTTCTCCAATGGTGCCGCGCGCAAGGCGCGATCGTTCACAAAGCACAAACAAGTGATCATTTCAACACTTTGCCCAACGGGGATGGGGGTGGCAGGGGTGGACGTGGTCTTAGTGTCCATAGGAGAGCTGTTGATCTCTGATGATCGGCCAGATTGCGCTGTTTGTTCTGATCGCGCGCGCTCTAAGGGCTGCCGGCAGACAGTACAGGTGCGGTGTGTGGGGTCGGTCTGTGCGCTTTGCCATACAATGAGAGGTACCATACTCTCAAGAACTATAAACTGTCACCTAGATACCTGATTGGGCAGATAGCTGGTCAACTGATCAAAAAATAGGTACATGTATTTTACTATGGCACAGTAATATAGTAATAATTTACTACTTTCTCCTGTTTTACTGTTGATTTCCTCTTTTCCTGATCATTTGGAATGAGGATAAAAAGACAAAAAAACAACAACAACATGCAAATAAGTTCAAACATCCATTCAATATCTATTATTTCCTGAATATTACTGATGAACTGATCAAAAAGTAGGCTACTGTTCACATGCGTTTTACTACTATATAGTATAGTAATATAGTAATAATTTAGTACTTTCTCCTGTTTTATTGTTGGTTTCCTCTTTTCTGATTATTTGGAATGAGGAGAAAAAGACAAAAAAACAAACAAAAAAATCAAACATCAATTCAATATCTACTATTTCCTAAATATTATGAAATTCAAGAGGGCCGCCCCTGATGACGTCATAATATGTAAATTCATTTACATCATTAATAAATATATACCATTTAATGTTGAAATCAATGTTTTAATGTTTATATTAAATTTTAAAGTTTTATCTTTTGAACATGACTATTTTTCTAATAATAAAAATATTTTGTTCATTGTTAGTTCATTGTAAGTTCATACTATCAATGAAGAATTAACATGCTGTAAAAAATATATTTTTCATTGTTAGTTCATGTTAATTAATGCATTCCCTACTGTTAACAAATGAGACTTAATTATAAAGTGTTATGAAAACCTTTAATGCTTTATAAGCATTTTTTAAGGATTTCATTGAGAAGTTTAAACAGACCCTCTCTCTCTCTCTGTCTCCCTCTCTCTCTCTCCCCCCCCCTCCCTCCCCCTCCACACTCACTGAACTCACACAGTCAGTCACCCACACAGTCACCCACCGCACACATTAGAAGCACAGTGACAGGATATCTCTGATAAGTTTTAAAATTTTCTTCTCGCCATAGTGTACTGTAAATTCATGGAATTAATCACATATCCTCAGACTGTCTTGTTCTGTGTTTGGTGTGAATTTGTGGTTTCTGCTTGAAGGAGTATGAATTTGTTTACAGCCCGTTTTGAAAAAAAAAAAAACACATAAAAAAAAAAAAGCCGTCTTCCTGTTGGTCGTAGCTAATGACTGTAAATTAGAAAGTTGTCCGGCTTAATGTGAACAATTTATGTACCAAGTTTGGTGTCTGTAGCTATCATTATATATATAATCATTAATAATTGTATTCCATTTAATGTTGATCAATATTAATTCCAAAATTTGTTAATATATTATTAAATTTTAAAGTTTCTCTTTTGAACATGACTATTTTTCTAACATTAAAAATATTTTGTTCATTGTTAGTTCATTGTAAGTTCATACTATCAATGAAGAATTAACATGCTGTAAAAAATATATTTTTCATTGTTAGTTCATGTTAATTAATGCATTCCCTACTGTTAACAAATGAGACTTCATTATAAAGTGTTATCAAAACCTTTAATGCTTTATAAGCATTTTTTAAAGATTTAAAAAAAACAGACCCTCTCTCTCTTTCTCTCTCTCACCCAGCTCCTCAATCCACACAGTCACTCACACAGTCACTCACACCCACCCCACCCCACCCCACCCCCTCACTCAGCTGCAGGCTGACAGGGAGCTCTCACTCAGCATTGTAACAACTCTCTGATAGTTTTAAAATTTTCTCCTCTGCATAGTGTATTGTAAATTCATGAAATTAATCACATATCCTCAGACTGTATTGTTCTGTGTATGTAATTTTTTATGAAGTGTTTGGAAGCTGCTCTTAAAAGATAAAAAAAAAAAATAATTCTCTTTTTACTGTAACTTTAATAAATTGCCATTAAATCACCGTTCAAGATATCCTAAATCCGCAATTTAGCATCTTCAGTATTTTGGCATCATGAGAAAAAATGTTTGGTGTGATTTCCGTGTTTCTTTTTGGAGGAGTATGAATTTGTTTACAGCCCGTTTTAAAAAAAAACCCACATTAAAATAAATATAGCCAACGTCCTGTTGGTCGTAGCTAATGACTGTAAATTAGAAAGTTGTCCGGATTAATAAGAACAATTTATGTACCGAGTTTGGTGTCTGTAGCTAAAACTAACCCCCCCATTTTTGACAAAAGGTGGCGCTATAGAGTGTGTTATGTTATCTGCCTCAAAATCACCAGAAACGAATTTTCAACTTTGACACGTTGCCATGGCAACATAATTTTAGATATCAATATTCCCTTCACAGTTTTACATCGGCCGTGTTTTGACATTATTCTGGTGAAGTTTGAAGCAAATCGAGTAAAAATAAGATGCTGAATTCAAAGCATTTTGAAAACGACACACTTCCTGCAGCCAGTTGGTGGCGCTATAACTTTCAGTCATAATAGTCACATCTATCCGATCGGCATCATACAACGAACAAATCACTGAAGTTTGATCAACATCATACAATGTATGTGGACGTTATTAGGCATTTCCTGGGTCTCATTTTTCGCCATAACTTCATCGCCTCGCCACGGGCAAACCGTTCGACATATCAAAAATATCTTCGCAATTTAGCGTCCCCAATGTCTTGAGATCATGTTCACCGAGTTTGGTGGCAATCGTATGGAAATCCTCAGAGGAGTATATCAAATTCCAGAGCATGCGCTTTTTAAACAGCCCTGAATAGCCGACTTCCTGTTGGGCGGAGCCTAAGACATGCAGCGTGAAAGTTGTTCAGCTCAATGAGTTCTATATGTGTACCGAGTTTCATGTGAATACGTGCAAGTATGTGTGAGCTATACATCAAGCTTTCTGACAATTTTCCAGGGGGCGCCGTAGAGCCCCTGTGCCCCGCCCGGGTCCCAGCCTCTGTGGCGTCCTAATGGCCGCAGGTTCCAACGTGCGTGCCAATTTTCAAGAGTTTTCGGGCACGTTAAGGCCCCCAAAAGTGCCCGGATGATTGAAATAAAAAAAAATAAAAATAAAAAAAATATAGCTGCAAGCAGCGATGACGGGCCCAAGCCATCAGCATACGCCACCCCGGTGGCATCAATAAAACGGTGCCCAGCGAGCACAAGCATCACAGTAACCCTCTGGCAGTTTGGTTTTAAGGGATACGGCAATTAAAGGGTTAATCCAAACCATCAACTCTGTGAAACACACACAGACAGAACAACATATAAAACTTTATAACTTTGTAACACTTTACAATAAGGTTTCAGTTTTTAACATTAACTATATTAATTAACATGAACAATAAGTATCTAGTATTTATGGTACCACTTTCTATGAAGCCCGTATTTATAACACGTAATAAAGGTATTCTTAAGGCATTATAATGAATGCATAATGCATTATAAATAACATAAGTAACTCTGCAATTACATATCAACTAGCAGTCATGAGAGTATTAGTAGTGCGTCTGATGAATATACTGTATGCTAACACTTTATTTTGATGGTTCCTCAACAGACAAACTGAGTATAGGATACTTTGCAAGTATGTGAATATTCTACCTACCCTACCTAAGTCTACTAATACAAATAGTTTTATATAAACATCCATGCACTCAAGAAATGTCGTAAGATATTTATAGGCAGCTACAAATGATTTGTTCTCGAGCATATATATAATGTTTAATAATTGTATTTTTCATACTTTATTAATGATCAATTTAACATTTCTAACATTTAAAAAATTCTTTATTAACATATATTCCTGTTGTAATTCATGATTAAGTCAGGTAGTTATAAAACCTTTAGCAGTTGCCAGCCATCTATTTGTGTGAGCTCATCTAAAGTGAGGACTATTTATACCTTATAAAGCATTTACAAAGCAGATTTAAAGGCTCATTTATCTTCCAAACAGAAAAGTTAAACACAACACAGAGGGATACTGTAACGGGGCGAACAAGACGTGAGACATGCGGATCCATGTGCTAACTTTGATTTATAAACATAGTCAAGACACAGCCAAATAGATATGGCATGGGCAAGACACAAGAGAGATCCGGGCAAGCGTGGGTCGACGATCGGCGAACAATATCCAATAGGGCAAGGCAGAGAGATAATCCAGGTACACAAGCAATAATCCAAACGAGATGCAAACAGGGTCCAAACGGTAAGGCAAAGGGTGAATCCAGGAAACACGGGCAGATATCAAAACACTAGAAAAGGCAAGGCAAGGCTATAATCACTGAGAGGGCTCTGTAGAGTAGCTATTGCTAGGATATACGAGACCAATACTCGGCATCTAGCAAAAGGAAGTCCATGGTTTATAAGCCTGAGTGATTAGTGTGAACAGTGAAGTAGTGAAGTGCAAGAGTCCATGCAGTGAGTGGGTGACCTCTGGTGGTGATTAACCGAAAATGCATGGACCAGATTCATGACAGATACAGAACACAGAAATATTTGTTCACGATGCAAAAAATGAAAACTTTACACTTGATAAAAAAAAGAAAACTAAACCTCTGCAATTTCATTGAAAAAAGTAAATAAATAAAAATTAAAGTGTACATTTGTACAGTTTCATTTTTTGCATCTTGAAAAAATATTTATTTTCTGTTTCCCTCTGTGTTGTGTTTGTTTATTTTTTCTGTTAGGAAGATGACTGAGCCTTTAAATCTCCTTTGTCATAGATATGCCTAATAAATAAAGAACAAGCCATTTATAGCTGTATTTAAAAACTGCTTACTAATGACTATTAATGTTGCCACAATGCTTTATAAAGGATGAACTAACTATTTACTAATGTTTACCTAATGATTCATAGCATGCAGTTATTATAAAGTGTTACCCTATAATGTATTATAATTGTTGTTATGATTATTCATGAGATTTTATAACACATTATAAGGTTTTTTATAATCCATTATACATTCACTATAATGCCTTAAGAATACCCTTATAATGTATTATAAATACGGGCTTCATAGAAAGTGTTACCGTATTTATTAGTGTTAGTTAATATTCAAAACTGAAACATTATTAAGATTTTAAGTTTTATCTGTTAACATTAGTTAATGCACTGTGAATTAACAAACATTTTGATTAACTAACATCAACAAACATTAATAAATTCTGTGAAAATATATTTTTCATTGGTAGTTCACGTTAGTTAATGCATTTACTAATGTTAAGAAATGAGACTTTATTATAAAGTGTTATCAAAATCTTTAATGATTTATAAGCATTTTTTAACAATTTATTTTTCCATGAACTAACATTAATAATTTTTACTAATACAAATAAATGAAGTAAAAATTTATTGTTCATCCTTAATGTTATTTGTGAATTAACCAATGTTAAAAAACTATATTATTTAACTGTTGTTAGTTAACATCAACAATAATGATATACCATTTATTAATGTTAATTAATATTAAGTCCAAAATGTATTGATACATTATTAAAATGTAAAGTTGTATCTTTTGAACATGACCATTTTTCTAACATTAAAAAGATTAATATATGCTTAAAAAAAAAAATTGTTCTTTGTTAGTTCATACTATCATGGAAGAATTAACATGCTGTAAAAATATATTTTTCATTGTTAGTTCACGTTAATTAATGCATTTCCTAATGTTAAGAAATGAGACCTTATTATAAAGTGTTATCAAAATCTTTAATGATTTATAAGCATTTTTTAAAGATTTTTAAAAAACAGACCCTCTCTCTCTCTTTCTCTCTCTCACCCACTGGCTCAATCCACACAGTCACTCACAGACCACCCCACCCCCACCCCTCACTCAGCTGCAGGCTGGCAGGGAGCTCTCACTCAGAGGCAGTCTAACAGCTCTCTGATAGTTTTTTAATTTTCTTCTCACCATAGTGTATTGTAAATTCATGAAATTAATCACATATCCTCAGACTGTATTGTTCTGTGTATGTAATTTTTTATGAAGTGTTTGGAAGCTGCTCTTAAAAGATAAAAAAAAAAAAAGTTTTCTCTTTTTTACTGTAACTTTAATAAATTGCCATTAAATCATCGTTCAAGATATCCTAAATCCGTCCGCAATTTAGCGTCTTCAGTATTTTGGCGTCATGAGAAAAAATGTTTGGTGTGATTTCCGTGTTTCTGTTTGGAGGAGCATGAATTTGTTTACAGCCCGTTTTTAAAAAAAACCCACATTAAAATAAATATAGCCGACGTCCTGTTGGTCGTAGCTAATGACTGTAAATTAGAAAGTTGTCAGGATTAATAAGAACAATTTATGTACCGAGTTTGGTATCTGTAGCTAAAACTAACCCCCCCATTTTTGACAAAAGGTGGCGCTATAGAGTGCCTCTTCCACGCCCGTTTATGAGCTTTTTACAGTGTCTAACTATCATTAAAATGGATATGTGTGTTGAGTTTCATGACATTCTAAACATGTTATCTGCCTCAAAATCACCAGAAAGGAATTTTCAACTTTGACACGTTGCCATGGCAACATAATTTTAGATATCAATATTCCCTTCACAGTTTTACATCGGCCGTGTTTTGACATTATTCTGGTGAAGTTTGAAGCAAATCGAGTAAAAATAAGATGCTGAATTCAAAGCATTTTGAAAACGACATACTTCCTGCAGCCAGTTGGTGGCGCTATAACTTTCAGTCATAATAGTCACATCTATCCGATCGGCATCATACAACGAACAAACCACTGGAGTTTGATCAACATCATACAATGTATGTGGACGTTATTAGGCATTTCCTGGGTCTCATTTTTCGCCATAACTTCATCGCCTCGCCACGGGCAAACCGTTCGACATATCAAAAATATCTTCGCAATTTAGCGTCCCCAATGTCTTGAGATCATGTTCACCAAGTTTGGTGGCAATCGTATGGAAATCCTCAGAGGAGTATATCAAATTCCAGAGCATGCGCTTTTTAAACAGCCCTGAATAGCCGACTTCCTGTTGGGCGGAGCCCAAGACATGCAGCGTGAAAGTTGTTCAGCTCAATGAGTTCTATATGTGTACCGAGTTTCATATGAATACGTGCAAGTATGTGTGAGCTATACATCAAGCCGTAGAGCCCCTGTGCCACGCCCGGGTCCCAGCCTCAGCGGCGTCCTAATGGCCGCAGGTTCCAATGTGCGTGCCAATTTTCAAGAGTTTTCGGGCACGTTAAGGCCCCCAAAAGTGCCCGGATGATTGAAATAAAAAAAAAAAAATAAAAATAAAAAATAAAAAAAATAATAATCCTTAGGGGAACAATAGGGCCCTGCGCCTTACTGGCTTGGGCCCTAATAATAATCCTTAGGGGAACAATAGGGCCCTGCGCCTTACTGGCTTGGGCCCTAATAAGCCTTGCTTATTATGCCTACCCTTTATACATAATTAACTGAATGGGCGACACTTTTGCAGGGGGCAGTCGTGGCCTAATGGATAGAGAGTTGGACTTGTAACCCGAAGGTCGTGGGTTCGAGTCTCAGGTCCGGCAACCACGACTGAGGTGAGACCCTTGAGCAAGGCACCGAACCCCTCAACTGCTCCCCGGGCGCCGCATTGATGGCTGCCCGCTGCTCCAGGTGTACCTGGATGGGTTAAATGCAGAGAACGTCCCTTTCCCCCTTCCCCTTTTGTGGGGAAGTCGTGGCCTAATGGTTAGAGAGTCGGACTTGTAATCCGAAGGTTGTGGGTTCGAGCCCCCGGCCGGCAGGGATTGTAGGTGGGGGGAGTGAATGTCCAGCGCTCTCTCCACCCTCAATACCACGACTGAGGTGCCCTTGAGCAAGACACCAAACCCACAACTGCTCCCCGGGCGCCGCAGCATAAATGGCTGCCCACTGCTCCGGGTGTGTGTTCACGGTGTGTGTGTGTATTCACTGCTGTGTGTGTGTGTGTGTGTGTGTGTGTGTGTGTGTGTTCACTGCTGTGTGTGTGCACGTTGGATGGGTTAAATGCAGAGCACGAATTCCGAGTATGGGTCACCATACTTGGCTGAATGTCACTTCACTCACTCACTTTTCACTAAGTTAAATAACACAAAATAAACAATATTACAAAAACATTTCCCAAAATGTACAAACATAATTCAAAACAAACATAAAAATACACACTCCAGCTATTACTTCAATTATTTAACCATACAACCACAATTTATTAATACTGAGTCATATAATTGTTTATCACCTTATTTTTATAAATTTTTATTAAAGTGAATTACATACTTTTAGTCCCTTATCACATTTATTCCATAGATTTACCCCTTTAACAGATAAGCACATACTTTTTGCATTAGTTCTTGCCCTTACTTTTTTGAACATATACAATCCTCTTAAATTATACTGACTTTTTCTTATTTTGAACAGCTTCTGAATACAATTTGGAAGTAAATTATTATAAACTTTGTACATTAACTGTAAAGTATATAAATCAACGAAATCTAAAAATTTTAATGCATGTAAATTAATAATTAGTTTATTTGTTGGTTCTTAATAATCAACCCTTTTAACAATCCTAAAAGCTTTCTTTTGTAACATATATATTGAATTTAACTTGGTTTTATATGTGTGACCCCACACCTCCACACAATAACTAATGTATGGAACTATGAGCGCACAATACAATATATATAAAGTTTTTTCATTCAAAATATGTTTTATTCTATTTAATATTGAAATGGATTTGGACATCTTTGTTTTTACATGATTAATATGTGATTTCCAACATAATTTATGATCAATTATAACACCCAAAAATGTATTTTCATACACTCTTTCTATTTCCTCATTATTAATCATTAGTTTCACTTTATTTTACTTTGTCGATTAGTGAATATTATAAACTTTGTTTTACTTAAATTCAGTGAAAGTCTGTTATCATCAAACCATTTTTTGAAAACCCTCAATTCTATTTCCACTGTATTCAGAAGCTGTTCCAAACTTTTCCCAGAACAATATAAATTTGTGTCATCAGCAATCAAAACCATTTTTAATACTTTAGACACTTTACAAATATAATTTATGTACAGTACAAACAACTTAGGGCCTAGCACCGAACCTAGTAACTTTCATTAAATCTGATTTAACATTATTAATTTGTACAAACTGATATCTGTCATCGAGGTAACATTTTATCCAAGTAAAAGCTTTCCCTCTTATACCATATCTCTTCAGTTTCATCATTAATAATCCATAATCAATAGTGTCAAAAGCTTTTTTTTTTAATCTGGGAACACCCCCACAGTATATTCATTATTATCCAATGAAGAAGAAATCTCTTCTACCAGTTCCATCACAGCCATTGAGCCACGACCTGTTTGTTCTAAAACCATCATGATGATCGCTCAATAATTTGTGTTTATCTATAAAATTATCAAGCCTGTGCACAAATATTTTCTGTCAAATTTTCTGCAGTTGGAAAAACAGTGACGATCTCCATTTTTAAAAATAGGAATAACTTTAGCTGTTTTCATATTATATTCCTGTTAAAAAGGACTGATTACAAATGTGTGTAAATGGTTTTACTATATGTTCTATAATATTTTTTATTAACGACATGTCAATATCATTACAATCAGTGGAATATTTATTCTTACAGTTTTTAACAATGTTGAGTATTTCCTTTTCATCAACTCCCCTTATAAACATTGAATAATCATTACTGGAAATATTCATTTCATCTATCCTATCCCCAGTTCTCTGCTCCACGATCACTTTTGCTAAATCGCTCCCAATATTTACAAAATACTCATTAAATTCATTGACAATGTCATTCATTTTATTTATACTTAATTTATCATCATTAACAAAATAATTTGGATAATCAACTGTTTAATTCTGTAAAAAAACTGTATAATTATTTGGGTAATTCTATTTAAATATACTATTAAGTACTTTCCATGTTGTTTGTATATTATTCTTATGCTTGTCCAATAACTTATTATAATAGTCCTTTTTACTAAATCTTATAATACTTAATAATAATAATTTATTTATTTTTATATATCTTGTATTTATTTTCCACTTGTATAGTTCTAGTTGCTATAAATTTCGTGTATAATGCATTTTTCTTTTTACATGCTTTCTCTATTCTCTTAGTAATCCATGGTTTGTCCTCATTTTTCTTTTGCTTCTTTACGGTCCTCTTAAACAAACAATGGTTTTTGTATTTTTCGATTAATACAGACAATAAAGGATCATAAGCACTATTAGGATCTTTACTTGCATAAACCTCGCTCCAATTTTTATTCTTTAAGTCCTCACTGAGAGCAGCAATGATTTCTGGTGTTCTATTTTGAATTTAAAACTATTTATCCTACTATCTTTTGTTTTATCAAATAATATTTGAAAGGTTGCAAAAACTGGAAAATAATCAGTCATATCATTTATAAATAATCCTCCTACTATTTTTCCTTCAATTTCGTTTGTATATATATTATCTATTAATGTAGTAGTATTTTTAGTCATTCTACTAGGTTTTGTAATCACAGGAAATAGACCTTTACTATATAGTGTAAATATCCACATACAATTTGTACTTTGTTCTCATTCCTTTTATCGAGCATACCAAATAATTTATTCATAAAGGTATCCATACAAGATCCTGGTGATCTATACACAACTGATAATTATATTTTTAGATCTTTCAATATCGATTTCTATAGTTACACATTCCAAAAGATTTCATATAGTCACTGACAAACTTTTAATCAAATTAGATCTTAACGCTGTGTCAACATACAAACCAACTCCTCCTTTCTTATGAACTCTGTTTACTGTAAACAAATTATACCCTTCCAATTCTACTTCATGTATTTTCTCATTATCAAGCCAAGTCTCTGACACAGCAATCACAATAAATTTATTAAACTGACGCAAATAATCCTTAATGTGTATGAAATTTTTATAAAGATTTCTACTATTTAAATGTATTATTGATAATGCCCCCTCCATATTCACATTTCTATTAAATTTATCTTCTGTATAATACTCACAATAATTGTTATTTACATAATTAAAAAAGTGATTTTCCGGGTCAATATCATTTTCAATCTCGTACATTTTATGATCCGCGTGATTGAAGGATTTAAAATTCAAATTATCGTACTTACAGTGACATTGTAAGTGGTCAGACACACAGTCCATTTGAATATTGACCAACTCCCCATCATCAACATCTCTAAATGGGAACAAAAATTCCTTATCAATGTCCATCATATCAATAATCCTTTTGAGTCCATATGAATATTCCTTCACACAGTCTTCACTTATCCATACTGATCCAATTCATAGCGTTATCTTACAGTGTGTTCTTTGGCTTCTTTAGGTGATCCATTTTGCCGTAAATCAGTCATCACTTATCCATACTGATCAAGTTCTTTGAGTTCTCTTATTGCGTATACTTTAGCTTCTTCAGGAGTTCATGTAGCCGTATCATCACTTTGCAGTTTCTTGTCCATGTAGCTTGCATCTTGTTTTGTTTCCTCAAAATGCGTGCGCTTTTTTGTAAGATGTTCATTCAGGTACACTCCCGTACCCTTCAACTTCTTTGTAGGTAACTCGGCTTTATGTTTCCGATTCACAAACCAAACAACTATTGCAGGCTTCATTCCGCCATTCCCTCGTGGAAGGGTATAACAGGCCACAACATTATCGCTCTGAATGATCATATTCTGGCTTTCAAAGAACTTGATTACTTGCTTTTGCAGCGTTTGTAGTTCCTCTTGTAGAGCGCCTTCACGTACTGGCGTACGTCCGGTGTTTTGTTTCCAGTCCGCTTATAATTATATCCTCCATTCTTGTATATTGCTCCAGCTCGTCAATCCTTCTCTCCAGTCCTTAGATTTTCTTGTCCTTCTCTTTCACAAGGTTCTTCAGTTGTTTAACTTCATCCATCAAATCAAATAGCATAGTTTGTTGTTTAGCAACTTTGCTCAACTCGTCCAACATGAAGTTTAGGGATTTTCTGATCTCCTCCAACTCATCCTCAACCACGCTGCTGATTTTCTTCAGTGGCATTTTGGTTTGTTTGTTTTTTTCTTTGTGTATTTACAATATTAATTAAACGTAGTTTATTATTATCACTTTTTCTTTTCAGAAGTAGCTGCACGCCACGGAGTGCCACCATCTTGGATGAATTTGTGATCATTGTAAATGTATTTTAATACTGAATCATGCAGTGAAAGAACACTAAATGTAACTAGTTTAGATTTCAATTAATGTATGCATGCGCTCTATTTGTGTTTTGAATGGTTTTTGCAAATTACTCAATGTCAAATGGCACATTGTTAAAACAACAATTACAATATTATTGCAGACGATATATATCACATATGATGTTTTATTAACAAAGTTTGGGTTCGCACTCAAGTTAATCAATGCACGGATATAAATACAGCTGACATACCTCTATTCATTTGAAGGATAATCAGCAACCCTCCACCACCCCTTCTATCACTAGAGTTCTCACCACACTATGGGGGGGGGGGGGGTACTCTGGGTTCGGGCCATTCCTGAGCCCAGAGCCCTTCCCCAGGACAGCACGCCAACTACGCATTACTATACTCGCCAAATACGCATTACCTTACTCGTGCTAAATATATGTAAGTGTGAACTCGTGAAATATCATATATATCACGCTTGCCAAGCTTTCGCTCTTGTGTCCTGCACAGGTGACATCGAGCTGGCCGAATACAAGGAGGGCGCGCTGCAGGACACACTGCTGTACTCGGGCCGAGAGGACAGCAACAGCAAGAAGAAGAGGCTGCAAGCCATGCACAAGCAGAAGTCTCTGGACATCAGCAACACCGACTCCATCCTCTTCAACCTGGACGAGCACCGCCGCAAGTCCTGCATCGACCACTGCGACCTGCAGGAGCCCTCGTCCTCCTCCTCTATCGGCCGACAGCAGCACAGAGCTCAGCACCACGGGAAAGACTCCTCCAATGGCCACTCTGTCATCGACCGAAGAGGCTCTCAGAACGACAACATCCGGCCCATCATACCCGAGGTGCGGCTCAGCTGTATGGAAACATTTGAAGATAAACCCGCCGGTCTGGACTCTCTGCTGGCCGCCCCCGTGCTCGACAAGGAGGATCCGGACCTCATCGACCTGTCCTCCGACTGCACCTCCATCCCCGAGAAGCACTCCATTCTCTCGCTGTCCGACAGCGACTCGCTGGTGTTCGAGCCGCTGCCTCCTCTGCGTATTGTGGAGAGCAATGAGGACCTGTTTGAGGCACTCAAACTCCCCGGCGGAGTGCTGAGCAAACCCCAGTCTCCGCTGCTGCAGGTCAGCCTCGAGGACTGCACCGAGAGCCAGACGCTCCAGCCCCCTGCGGCTCCTCAGGAGGCCACCATGACCCTCAGACAGAAACGGGATCTCTTCAGAAAGACGTCGCACATGCCCAACGCATCCCTGGAAGATTCCTGCGCGCAGCCCGAGGGTAGCGGCAGAACGAGCCCCTCCAGCAGGTCTGTCGTGCTCCAGATCCCTGCGGACGCGATCGAGTCTCTGGATCCGTTAAACGCGGAGGGAGTGGGATACGAGGACAATGACGAGACCGATGAGAGAGACAGCGACCCCAAACCTGACTACGAGAGCGATGAAGCTGAGTTCAAGATCCAGATCGTGCCACGCCAGCGCAAAGAGAGGAAGATCGCCGTCAGCGCCATTCAGAGAGAATATCTGGACATCTCCTTCAACAACATAGACAAGATGAGAGAACCGGCCACAGAATCAGGTCTGACCGCCTGGTTTATTAGCATCCTTTGGATTTGTGCGTCTTGTTCCTATGTTTTCACTGATAAAATACTTTATTTATAATGTGTTTCACACTATGCCTTTTCTGGTTAGTATTTGTTAGCATTTAACTCTTTCCCTGCCAAACACAGAATTTTCCGGGTTTCTGTGTTTTCACTGTTATATGCTAGGGGGGCCCTATTACACATCTCCTGAATGAGTCTAGAAAGTGCCGATCAAAAACACAGACCAGGAAGATGCAGAAACCAGCGATCTCATATGTAAGCATATGCATATGAAAAATAATGCAGTCATCAACACTAACCACATACAAATGAACACCGCGTAATGTTATAGAGTGAAATGTTGATCCAGAGGTAAAGGCCTGTGTAAGCTTTGGGATACTGATGGAAGTACTACATATTTGCTTTGATAATATTACTGAATATGATCCAGATGTAGTAATTGATTAAAATGCGATTTTCTCAGCTTTTTGCTGTTGCTTTTTTATGAAACATACCTACATTCAAGTGTTGCTAAAAAAAAATGCTTGAAGCTAGAATAAAACAGATTTTTGTTGTTGTTGTTGTTTGAAAGTAGAGGGTCTGATCTTCATTTTGATGTATTGCATGTTCAGATATTCATACAACAAAATATTCTGGGGGCCATGAAATTTTTATGAAAATCAGCAAAAATGCTGGCGGTGGCTGGCAACTTTTTTCATAAACGCTGGCAGGGAAAGAGTTATTAATAAATCTCTGGTAACACTTTATTTTGGTACTTTAGACATTCTACTAACTATCAGTAACTAGCAGTCATTAGAGCACTAGTGACTGTCTTAATGTCGGCTAACACTTTATTTTGATGGACAATCTACTGATTGTAAGTCACTTTGCAAGTGCATGTCAACATAAGCTTAACCTAATGTGAGTTAGTTAACATTTAACTGCAAATTAATGAGAGTTATACCATGGTCAGTCTGAATACTTGATTCTGATTGGCTGGAAGGTCTGCATTAAAACTGTTTAATGCACATGTAGTTTAAACACTATTCTATATTAATATGGTGCCTTCACTGAAGCACACACACACAGTTAATTCACACAATAACCATAATTTTACCCTCCTGGTCAAATATTGCACTGCAAACATCAGTGACAGCTTTAACTGGTCAGTGTTGGTAAATGTTCATGGTATAAGCAGGATAATCCATGGCTAGGTGTGAATTAATCAGTTTTAATGCACATTCCTGCATGTTGGGCGTTTTTTATACACTGTGCATTAAAACCGTTTAATCCACACCTAACACCTTACTTAGTTGACATGGAGCTGCAAAGTTACTTATAGTTAGCATAATGTTTAAGGTGTAAACAAACTGCTTATAGTATTAATGCATTTCAATATTAAGACCTTCAGCAGGTTAATAGTGAGACAAACTTTCATGGTTTAAAGACATTAATGTAGATCATGTAGACGGCAATTAAAGCACGTTCAATCTACTAATTATTGTCCTAACAATGATGCAGGAGAATTGCATTAACTTTAACAATTGCTATAATGTTATGCAGTTGTTAGGAGGTGGTTACACACCAAGTTCACTCGCCTGTGTTGTTGTTCAGATGACAAATCTCTGTCGAAGATGGAGAAGCCAAGAGAATCGGCCTCCGCTCCGGCCCTGGAGGCCGCCGTCCCTGAAGCCAGCCATCGCTCCTCATTGTCTAGTAAATCACTCACACACACATGCTCATATCCATCTGTCCATTGAGCTCTAATGTGTAACACACTGTGACCGCTACTGCTGTAAGACTGAGAGGTTTGATCAGCTGGTATCTGAACATCTGCTGAGGTGTTTTTCTCTGTTCTCAGCTCAGTATCGTCAGGTGAAGCGAGGCTCGCTGGGTGCCGTGACTATGAGTCAGTTAATGAAGCGGCAGCTGGAGCATCAGTCCAGCGCGCCACAGAACATCAGCACCTGGGACACGGGTCAGTCTCCAGCAGAATACATTAGCACTTTCCTCTCTCTTTGATCATTCATTACCCAGCCCACCGGTGTGATGGAGGGTTCAGCGGGGCTGTGGTAAAAGGCACATTTGACTTTATTCTCCTTTAAAACACTCGATGCCACAAAAAATTACCTCAGCACTTTTCTGAAATTTGGTGATCCTTGACGCGATCATGGACAGCAATGCAAAGTTGATTCTGTGTTAATTTGATCTAATATTTAATGTTTAGCAAATGTGTAGCAAATTAGAATTTATAAAATCGTTGAATATATTTCAAGGCAAAGATCTTGTTAATGTTTTTCAGTTTTGTTCAAGGGAATCAAATCAGCAGTTTGTCAATTACAGAAGAATATGTAAAGGTATGGTATTTGGGATAAAAATGCTGTTGGTGCTAAAGGCACAATAATTAATATGATAATAGCTGACTGACTTTTCCATTTATTGACATGTTATGGTTAGAATCTTAGAGATAATCACCATATTTATAATGAAACCATCATATTTGAAAATATGATATTATTCATATCATGTAATAAAATACCATATTTATAGTTACTACTGTAAAGCTCTGTTAATTTATTATGGGATGTCAAGTCAAGTCAAGTCAATATTATTTGTATAGCGCTTTTTACAATGCAAATTAGCTTTGCACTATTTAGACGGGGAAATAGTTTGTCGAAATAGTGTCATTCTCCTCTGGCCAGACAAAATCAGCAGTTTAAATCTAGGCTGGGGATCAGTCTCTGGGGCTCATCAGGTGCTGATCCACCATCTGATCTGGATACAGTCTGGATCTGGGTGGCTACGGTGACCTCGGAATAAGAAAGAAACAGACTAATATTAGCGTAGATGCCATTCTTCTAACAATATAACAAGTACATTGGGTGTTTTGGGAAGTGTTCCCGGTTCCGGTTGACCTAATTAATGCAGCCTTTAACAATTAACAATCCTTTAACAGATTTTAATTATAGAAATGCGATAGTGTGTTATGTGTAAGCCAGGTTAAAGAGATGGGTCTTTAATCTAGATTTAAACTGACAGAGTGTGTCTGCTTCCCGAACAGTGTTAGGTAGATTGTTCCAGAGTTTGGGAACAATCTACCTTTGGGATCTATAGTGCACTATCTGATGCGATACTGTGGCTGACAGCTGCATGGTTACAATTTTATCTCTAATAGTTTCGATCTTGGAAGTAAAGTAGTTCATAAAGTCATTACTACTGTGCTGCTGGGTAATGTCTGCACCTGCTGATGTTATATTTTTGGTTAATTTAGCAATTGTATTAAATAAATACTTGGGATTGTGTTTGTTGTCTTCTAAAAGAGACGTAAAGTAAGCAGATTTAGCAGTTTTTAATGTTTTTCTGTAGGATAGGGTACTTTCCCGCCAAGCAATACGAAATACCTCTAATTTTGTTTTCCTCCATCTGCGCTCCATTTTCCGGGCTGCTCTCTTTAGGGCCCGAGTGTGCTCATTATACCACGGTGTTGGACTCTTTTCCTTAAGCTTCCTTAAGCTTAAAAGAGCAACCATATCTAAAGTGCTAGAAAAGTGAGAGTCAATAGTTTCTGTTACATCATCAAGTTGTTCTGAGCTATTGGATATGCTGAGGAATTGAGATAAGTCAGGAAGATTATTTATAAAGTTGTCTTTTGTGGTAGAAGTGATGGTTTACCATATCTGTAACAAGGAGTTGGCTTTACAGCTTTAGCTATATGGAATATACACGAAACTAGATAATGATCTGAGAAAGCATCGCTCTGCTGCAATATTTCAACGCCACTGACATCAATTCCATATGACAGTATTAAATCTACAGTATGATTTCGATAATGAGTAGGTCCTGAAACATGTTGTTTAACACCAATGGAGTTCAGAATGTCTATAAATGCTGATCCCAACGAATCTCTTTCATTATCAAAATGGATATCAAAGTCACCAGCAATTGGGACTTTATCTGCAGCCAGCACTACTTCAGATAGAAAATCAGCAAATTCTTTAATAAAGTCTGTATGGTGTCCTGGTGGCCTGTATACAGTAGCCAGTACAAACATCACAGGGGATTTATCACTAACACTTGTTTCGTTGGATAACGTTATATGTATCACCATTACTTCAAACAAATTATACTTGAAACCCGACCTCTGAGAAATACTGAAAATATTGCTATAATGTGTTCGGAAAATGTGGCAACTCCTCCCCCTTTACCTTTTGGACACGGTTCATGTTTGTAACTGTAATCTTGGGGGTAGTTTAAAGTAATGTATTCATCTGGTTTTAGTCAGGTTTCTGTCAAACAAAGCACATCTAGTTTATGGTCAGTGATCATATAATTTACAAAAAGTGCTTTTGTAGAAAGGGATCTAATATTCAATAAGCCAAGCTTTATCATTTGTTTATCTGTATTATATCTGTTTTTTTATTTGTTGAACATCAATTAAATTGTTACTCTTACTTTGGTTTGGATTTTTTTTGTATTTTCTAGTTCGGGGAACAGACACAGTCTCTATAGAGAGATATCTAGGTGAAAGAGTCTCTATGTGCTGAGAATTAACTGACTTCTGTGACGCGAGGCGGCTAGCAGACGGTCGGTTTAGCCAGTCTGTCTTCCTGACCTGGGCCCCAGTTAGTCAAGTACGAACTCTAAGACTATGTGCCATATTTCTAGAGAGAAGAGTGTCACCACCCCAAGAGGGATGAAGACCATATCTTTTCAACAGGTCAGGTCTGCCCCAAAAATTCTTCCAATTGTCTATGAAACCTATGTTATTCTGTGGGCACCACAGACATCCAGCCATTGAGTGACGACAGTCTGCTATGAATCCCATCGCCCCGGTAAGCAAGGAGCGGACCAGAGCATATTACAGTGTCTGACATCGTACTTGCAAGTTCACACACCTCTTTAACATTATTTTTAGTGATCTCCGACTGGCGAAGTCGAACATCATTAGTGCCGACGTGAATAACAATCTTACTGAATTTACGTTTTGCATTAGTCAGCACTTTTAAATTTGCCAAGATGTCAGGCGCGCTGGCTCCCGGTGCATTTACATTTAGTCATTTGGCAGACGCTTTTATCCAAAGCGACTTACAATTGGGGAATACAAAAAGCAATTCATCTTGAAGAGGCAGTCAGACAGAGGAAGTGCTCGTAACACCAAGTCTCAGTCATTGTTCAAATAAGTGCAAGCTAGTAGGTGGAGAGAAAGATAGAGGGAAAGTTTTATTTATTTATTTATTTTTTTTAGGAGTTTAGGATGAAGTCAAGTACTGCCGAAAGAGATGAGTTTTCAGTTGTTGCTTGAAGGTTGCCAGGGATCCGGCGTTCCGGATAGGGGTGGGAAGATTATTCCACCAGCCAGGAATGGTGAACGAGAATGTTCTGGAGAGTGATTTTGAGCCTCTCTGTGATGGTACCACAAGGCGTCGCTCACTAGCAGATCTCAAACTTCTGGAGGGGATGTAGGTTCGTAATAGTGAGTGGAAGTAGGAGGGTGCAGAGCCTGTAGTAGATCTGTACGCAAGCATCAGTGACTTGAACTGGATGCGAGCTGCCACTGGTAGCCAGTGCAAGGAGATGAAGAGAGGTGTAACATGCGCTCTTTTGGGCTCGTTGAAGATCAGTCGTGCTGCTGCATTCTGAATCATTTGTAGAGGTTTGATTGTGTTTGATGGCAGACCAGCCAGAAGAGCATTGCAGTAGTCCAGTCTAGAAACAACCAGGGCCTGGACAAGAAGTTGCGCAGCATGCTCTGTCAGAAAGGGCCTGATCTTTCTGATGTTGTGTAGTGCAAACCTGCAGGAACGAGCAGTCTTTGCAATGTGCTCTTTGAAGGTCAGCTGGTCATCAAAGATTACACCAAGATTTCTGACCGAAGTTGATGGGGTAATCATTGATGAGCCGAACTGAATCGTGAAGTCATGCCGTAGAGTCGGAGTGGCAGGGAAGACCAGAAGTTCCTTCTTTGCCAGGTTGAGCTGTAGGTGATGTTCTTTCATCCATGCCGAGATGTCCGCCAGGCAGCCTGAGATCCGTGCAGCTACCGTTGGGTCATCTGGTTGAAAAGAGAGATAGAGCTGTGTGTCATCGGCATAGCAGTGATAGGAGAAGCCATGTGCATGTATGATGGGACCCAGCGATGTAGTGTATGTGGAGAAGAGGAGGGGTCCAAGAACCGATCCCTGAGGAACTCCAGTGATCAGATGATGTGGTTTGGATACCTCCCCTCCCCAGGTCACCCTGAAGGATCTACCGGTGAGATAGGATTCAAACCAGCGAAGTGGAATTCCAGTGATGCCCAGTGAAGAGAGTGTAGACAGGAGAATCTGATGTTTGACAGTGTCAAAAGCAGCAGAGAGATCCAGCAGAATGAGGACTGACGATTTGGAATCAGCCTTTGCAGTTCGCAGGGCTTCAGTGACTGAGAGTAGCGCAGTCTCTGTTGAATGGCCACTCCTGAAACCTGACTGTTTAGCATCCAGCTTGTTGTACTGTGAAAGAAACCGCGAGAGCTGGTTGAAGACAGCGCGTTCGAGTGTTTTCCCTATGAATGGAAGGAGAGAGACAGGTCTGTAGTTATCTAAAAGAGAAGCATTTAATGTAGGTTTTTTGATCAGTGGGGTTACCCGAGCCTGCTTGAATGCTGTGGGGAAACATTGGACTATGGTGGCTGGTGTCTCTATTTTCACGTTCCGTACAATAGAATCGCCAATAACTAGAGCACTTTCATCAGGTTTCTCAGTGGGTGCGTCACTGAGTGGGGAGAACCTGTTTGATGTTTTGATCGGAAGGGAAGAGCAGTGTTTTGACCTGCAACTAAGCCGCTTCACAGTCACCCAGTTGCCCTGCTGCACGGGCTCTACTGGAACAGAACAATGTACAGGACTCCCTGAGCTAGTCACATCCAAAGCAGTATCTACAGCCCTCACATTCTTACTATCCTCAACTAAGGTTTGGATGCGTTTCTCTAATTCTAAAACCTTCTGTCAGCCTAACTATTTCCCTGCATTTATCACATGTGAATGCCTCATCGCCGACAGAGAGAGAGAAACTGTAGATGTGGCAAACAGTGCAAACAACAATAGCAGGAGAAGAAGCCATTACTCACCGTGATTGAAGCAGGGGCGTAGCCATCATTTAAAAAGTGGGGGGACGGAATGTTATACCTGTTTTTTACCTTGTCTAATTGACAGGTTTTATTTTTAATCATACCTTTTTGCTTAATATGCTTTATGATTATATTATTATATAGGCTATGATTATAAAATAGAAGGAAAGAAAGAAAGAAAAAAGAAAAAGAAAGAAATACAACAGCTTGTCACTGGGACAGTACCCTTAAAAGGACATCGTTGTACCTTATTTACCCCAAAAAGTTTCATAGTTGTACATTACGGTACATATTGGTACTCTAAGGTACTAATGTGCACCTTTATGAGTATAAGTTACAAAGATGTCCTTATAAGGGTACTATTGTTTACATATTTCAGATTGTATTTTGTGTGTGTTGTATGTACAGTACATGGCACACAGTAATGGATACTTGCACATTCACATACTCCTTTATTCTGTTCTGTTCTATTACATTAGTCTGATTACTCTATGTTAAAAGAAATATCTTATCATAGACAATGCTCTAAATAATCTTTACCTCTGAAGCCTCACTGAAACTCTCTGCCTCATTCACTCTCAACTCTGAATTCACTTCTGCGTCTGTCTATAGCAAATAAAGCAGTGTTTGAAACATGTACATACAGGGAATAGTGACATACAGAAGAAAATAACTAATTAAGTACACTGCTGGACAATAACCAATCATTTGTATCCTAAATTATTTTTTAACACTTTAGAATGATAAACACATATTTACTATTAACTATGACTTTTGCCTCAGTAACCTTTTCATTTACTGCTTATTAATAGCTTGCAAGGTAGTAGTTGTGGTTGTTAAGTTTAGGATTATGGGATGCAGAATATGATCATGAAGAATACAGAATTAATATGTGCTTAAGTACTAATAAACAACCAATATGCAAGCTAATAATCACCTACTGTAGTTAAAAATGAGAGCTGAGAAGTTGTTCATCATACTAATGTTATTTTGTATCTTTCTATATTTGACTAATTATGTGTTTTTTATGATTGGTCCATATATAATCCTACAAACGCTTGTGTATTAATATATTTTATACAATGTAAAAACAGCCAGGTGTTAAAAGCCACTCTATCAGTTCTTCTCAGCTGTGAAGTTTGTTTTTCTTGTGTCTCGTCCTGATTCTGTCCTAACAAACCTAGGCTGACTGTTTCTTGTTCATTCTTGACAACACATAAAAACGTCAAATTAGAGCACTAATGACAGAGCAGCCCTAAATGAAGATCGGTCCTGTATCTGATCAGTGCTAGCATACTTGATTGAAATACATCATGTAGAACTGGCAGAGTGTCACAATGCTGCAAACGCTGTAAAAGCTCAGTTCAACATTATCTTTATTCTTATCTGAAGGGTTTTGATAACATACATACGTGTTAAAATAAAAGACGTCACAAAAGAGTTACGGAAAAATACACTGAAAATAAATAAGTGCATGTTTGTCCAGGCAGCTTTTTATTTCTCCATATAATGAACATCAAAACTTGCTAATTATTCAACAAGAGCAATAGGCAGAGTCACTCAACATTGTGCAACACTATTCGGATCCCACATGCCAACTTACGCTGCTTGACTTCTTTGTAAAAGAGGAGTGAAGAGTTGAACTCATCTCGACCTCTAATGAATGATGGATACAGCGCGGGACCGCGGGTGCGAGCCTGGGCATGTCGTGACGTCACAAACTGAGTGACTGATTGCCATGGAAACGTAAACGTCATGTATAAATTATCTTGTCTCTTTGAATTTTAAATCATTCTGCATTTATATACAATGCTCCATTAAAACCACAACATGTCGAGAACACAACTGTCCAATGAAAAAGTGCGGGGGACGAATTTACTTTTTATAACGCCCCTGGATTGAAGAATGATTTGCTTACCACTGTTGTTTGATGAACTTGTGAAAAACGGAGCGAGAAAAAAGAAAACAATAATAGGTGCGAATAGAAACGCGAATGGAACCGCGAGTGACAAGCTAACCGGCTAACGAATGCTAACGCGCTGCACTCATGGTTTTAAAAAGCGCACGATCAAATTAGTTTGATTGATAATACCAGAAATATGGTGGGAATTAAGTTATATATTATCACTTTAAACAACAGAGAGTGAAAGTAAGATAGAGATTCAACAGAAAAGCGAAGCTACACGGAGCTACAATCGCAAACCTTTCAGCCTATGTCCATCAATGCTTTCAGAACCTTTACTTTTTTTTTATAATTTTGTTTCTTCATAAACGTCAGCTAAATGTAAAAACATAATTTTGTTTCTGTATTTTTAAAATTAACCTATTTTAGTGACAGTATTTTTTAACAAAAATAAATGTTTATTTATCAAAACAAACAAAAAATTGTACAAACCTTGCTAAAGTGATTGATTTGAACTTAACATATTACTTTAGCTATTTGTGTAAATACTTTATGCCTTTTACCCCGTGTGTGGCCTCTAAACGCCCTCGAACACTAGCTTGCTCTATTCTTTTTCTATTCTATCTGTTTTCTTTTTATGTATTATGTAATTTTAAAAAAAAAAACGTGCTACGTGTAGTGTGTTAAGCTAACTGAGACTCGTCACAGCACTTGTGTATCATTGCTCTTTTGATGATTTTGATTGATTCTATTGGCCTTATTTGTAAGTTGCTTTGGATAAAAGCGTCTGCTAAATGACTAAATGTGAATGGCACCCACATTGCCACCTCGTACATTTGTAAGATTTTTCAATAAAACAAACCATTTTTATCATTTATTTTCTCACAAAATCTGTTGTTTCATCAGTGTTTGATAAAAACATATGTAGTGTTTCTGCAGTCATACACACTGTGGGAGTAGTGAAAAGTGCATTTTTTCCCCATTGTGTCTTACAGCACTTGAGTTTGTGTGTTAAGATACTTTACGCTGTACTCTGCAGGTCCAGTGAAGACCAGTCTGCTGTCGGACCCGAGCACTGTCAGCATGTTCGTTCCTGCACCAGAAGACTTCAGTGATGAGCAGCCCACTACGATGGCCGACAGGTGAGGAGCGACTCTCAGTGTTTCGGCGTAAAGAAGTGCAGAATATCACAGCTCTGTGTGAACTGATCAGGTGCCGGGACTGCGGGGCCGTTCTGGAGGAGTACGATGAGGAGACTTTGGCTCTGGCTGTGGTGGTTCTGTCCATGTTCATCCATCTGAGTCCTGATCTGGCCGCTCCGCTGCTGCTGGAGATCATGCAGTCTGTGGGCAGGTACACCAATATACCACTCAGCACAGCAGTCTAATCACTACTGGGATCTCTGTGGCTTTCTTTGACTTCTTTGGTTTTATTCTGCAGGTTGGCCTCTACCTCCAATTTCACAGGTCAAGCTGAAAGGTGAGTTCTGCGTTTACACATTAGTGTAATGCACACTTTCAGAAGTGCAAGTCTGAGTTATTCTCCCGTCTGTGTGTGCAGCATGCTGATCCCGGGGAATGTGGCCGGTGTAGCCAAGCAATTCCTCCGCTGCGTTCTCCATCAGCTCGCACCCAACGGCATTCTACCACAACTGTTCCAGAGCAACATTAAAGGTCTGGAGAAACACCGCAGAGCACCGTCGCACACATACACACAGCTCAGACACTTCACTGGCACTGTTCTCTTTCAGATGGAAGCTTCCTGCGGACGCTGGCCACGTCTCTGATTGACTTCAATGAGCTGAGCTCGGTCGCAGCGCTCAGTCAGCTCCTGGAGGTACTGCACTGACACAGGCACACGTCTTTCTGAAACAGCACGTGCACTGACACGTGTCTTCCAGCAGAGGACACTCTTCTGACAGTGAAGCAGAGAAAGCTTTATACCTTTTGTGTTTACCTTTTGTGATGCCTTAAATGTCAAAACTTACAGGAAGTTATTATATTTTACACAATTAGTGCTGTAAGGAATAGTTCACCTAATAATGGATATTAGCTGAAAACGTGCTCTCCCTCAGGCCTTCTGTGATTAGGATGAGTTTGTTTCTTTTTCAGAGAAAAATGTTAGCCTGTTAAAACCAGGGAGAGTTTTTTTTCATGTAACAAATTGCTTGAATTTAGTCTTTGTGTTAAACTGACACATATTTATTCTTTGACTTGCTTAAAGAAATACTCACCCCAAAAATGAAAGTGTGCTCACTTTCAGATCATCCCAGATTCTGAGAAATGTGTCTCTGCATCAGTGTCTCAGCAATGGATGCTCTGCAGTGAATGGGTGCCGTCAGAATGAGAGTCCAAACAGCTGATAAAAACACCACAATAATCCACACCACTCCAGTCCATCAGTTAACATCTGGAGAAGACAAAAACTTAAACAAATCAAGCATTAAGACGTTTTTAACTAAAATACCATAGAGTCCATAATCCATAATAACTCTTCCTCCAGTGAAAAAGTGTTCTGGTCTGAATCAGGAGAGAAATCTGCACAGATCAAGCAGCGTTTACAAGACAAAACAGCTCTAAACAAATATGTGGCTGGATTTTGATGCGAGAGACAACAGGAGATGCACTTTTTCACTGGAGGAAGTGTTATTATGGATTATGGACTCGTATTTGAGTTAAAAATATCTCAATGCTAAATTTCTCTAGATTTGTTCCCATGAAGAAACAAACTCACCTACATCTTGGATGGCCTGAGGGTGATTGCATTTTTAGCTAATTTTAATATTTGGGTAACCTATTCCTTTAATTTTTCAGAAGCAGCTTGTTGAACTACTACAAAACATGCAATATAATAAAAGTTTAATTTGTAATTGTGACCCTATGTTCGTGTTTTGTGGCTGTTGGGTAACTATAAAGCACATATTATGGCGTGTGTGTAGTAAAGCTGATGTTGTGGTCGTAGGGTCTGAACAATAAGAAGACTCTGCCAGCAGGAGGCACCATACTGCACTGTCTGGACAACATTGCAACCTTCATGGAGACTCTTCCCATGGACTCACCCAGCAACCTCTGGACAACCATCTGTAACCAGTTCCACACATTTTTAACCAAGCTACCTACTGTTCTACCACTCAAGGTACCAGTTCAGCCTTTCTGTGCTCTGTAACGCCAGACGAATCGGAGAATATTCCACTCAGTATCCTCCTGCCTCTTCTCTTTTCTCAAGTGTCCACTGGACTCAAGCCTGAGAATAATCATTTGCTTGCTGAAAATCCCTGTAGCAAATGCAACAAGAGTAAGTTCATCTGTTTCCTTGGCTCTGCTGGTCATTTCCCTACAGACAAAATAAGTGAGAATATCAGAAGTGTTGTTTTTAAATGTTCTGGTGGGGTTGATTGGGGTTGATTCTTCTCCGGTGTCTTTCTGACAGAGTCTGCTGGAGCCCTTCTCCAAACTGCTGAGTTTTGTTCTCCAGTACGGTGTGTTCAGTCTCTCGTATCTCGTGGAGCTCTGCGGGTTATGCTACAAAACCTTCAGCAAGGTGAACAACCTTTCACGTCAGCATTTATTCCACCAGAGAGAATCACATCCCCTAGCATGGTTTTCTGCCCTTTGTGTTTTGCTGCAAAGATTTTACAATTTATTTATTTTTTACATTTTTTTAATGAAATTTATTAACCCAGTTTGCTAAATACTAAATGCTTTTAGTTTGCTAAATGCTGAATGAATATTCACTATCATCATCAGGAGGAAAGAGTATACAAGAGTATACTTTTTCTGACTAATTAAAAACAAACATTCATATTACTCTTTTTATCCTTTTCTTTAAGAAATAATGTCTACATGTTGTGAAGCAATGCTTTGTTTGGTAAAATAGAAGACCAAACAATGTTTTAATGTGTTTAATAAGTAATAATGTGTTTTGTAGAGCAGAGTTTACCAAACTAAAACATTTTAGCAAAACTTTAAAAAATGCATCAATGAATCATTTGTTGATGAATGGGATTACACACGTTGTGCTGCGTGCTGTCCGTGAGGAAACACTGCTGTGTGTCATCAGAAATACATCAAAACAAGATGATGCTTTATGGAGTTTTGCTGCTGATAGATTATCTAGATATTGTCAATTTGTCAAAACAGAGATTACAGCGTTCAGGAGTGTGTCTGTATCTTGTAACAAACATGCACATCTTTGAAAATGACCTTCTACAAGCTGATTTCCTCCTCTTCAATGCAGGAGAGGGACAAGTTCTACATGACCCGTATCGTTGTTCTGGAGTTGCTTCAGGCTCTGAAGTTCAAGTCATCAATCCCTGATACGAACCTGCTGCTGCTGGTGCAGGTAGTGTATCTGTGAATCTGCGTCTCACAATAAGGGAAGGTGGAGCAAAAAACATTTGGATGCATGACGAGTTTTCTATTGCTAATACACTAAGATGTGACCCTGGACCACAAAACCAGTCATAAGTTTAAATTTTTTTAAATTGTGATGTATACATCATCTGAAAGCTGAATAAATAATCTTACCATTGATGTATGGTTTGTTAGGATCGGACAATATTTGGCTGAGAATTTACAAAATATCTTGATGGAACATGATCTTAATATCCTAATGATTTTTGTCATAAAAGAGAAATGTATAATTTTGATCCATACAATGTATTGTTCGCTATTGCTACAAATATACCTGTGCTACTCATGACTGCTTTTGTGCTGCAGGGACACAGATGTCATACAACTTCTGTGACTGGTCACATTTTATGTAAAAACAATCAAAGGCTGGTATGTAGTTGAGGTGGTTTGGGATGATGAGTTAGTCTGCTCAGGTTCAGTCTGAGAGGGTGATATGGTATGGTCTGTCTCCTCAGTTTGTGTGCGCAGACATCGGATCCAGGCTGGCCGAGTCCACCATCCTCCAGAAGCACATGATCTCCGCGCTGCCCGGGGTGAGACTCGTCTGCTGCAGGTACTCATGTGTTTGCTCATTAGTGCTGACTGTAGACGTCACAGGTGTTGTGTCCCCTCAGTGCACCACAGCAGCGATGGAGTGCTTGCGGCAGTATCTGAGCGAGCTGCTGGACTTCATCGCTGACATGCACACGCTGACCAAACTGAAGGTACTCGTCAAGTCAAGTCAATATTATTTGTATAGCGCTTTTAACAATGCAAATTTTGTCAAAGCAGCTTTACATCGGCTTGATATAGAGCTGGGTGGCTTTATATCAGCTTTACAGTATTTAGACGGGGAAATAGTTTGTCGAAAACTCGTCACACTCATCTAACCATCAGGCCTGCGGTGGAAACGCTCATGTTTCATGTGTCTTTGTTGCTTCATGGAAACCTCACACATCTGTCTCATCTGCTGGAAGTCCCTCCAACGCTAGAGCGTGGCGCTAGCATCAATAAAACCATGGATTTGATTCTCAGGGAACATGTGACCTTAAAGTGCCCCTATTATGGGTTATGAAAGGTTCATATTTTGTTTTTGGGAGTCCCCAACAACAGGTTGAAATGCATGCAAGGTCAAAAACACTTTAATTTTCTTATAATATGCATTTATTTTTACCTTATTTGCTCAATGACTCCCAAACAATTTGCACAACGATTCATTTTTCCAAACCCCTCCTTTGTGTGACACTAATCTGTGGCGATTGATCGATTGGTCTCTTTTTCATCTCATCTCACCTGTAATGCCTGATAAAGCAGTGTTTGTGAGCTGCTTTGTGTACAGTGTTGCCAGGGAAACCGCTCCAAAAGGGCACCTAGTGGCAAAGAATGAATTTAGATTTTCATTCAGACCAATGCAAAAAGACCAACAAGTGGGCTAATGTTTGATGTTGACGTCAGCATGAAACGGCTTGGGATTCATTTTAAAAACGACTCGTTTCAATGATTCAGTCGACTCTTTCTTTTGAGAGACAATAACTTTATACACGGAGCACTTTCAGATTTAAAACTTTGCAGGATGTTTTCATTCACTTAGAGCTATGTTACACACAGCATGAAAGATAATTTTCAAAAATCCATAATAGGGGCACTTTAATAAAATCTGTTCTGTAATTACAGGGTAAGGGTGCATTCCACTAGCCGATTTAAACAGCTGGACTGGTGTGGAGAGAGTCTCAGCTGAAGGTTTCTTCAGTCAGAGGTCCATCATGCACACCGATTAAAAAATGGAAGATCACAGATTAAACCACTGCTTCTGAGCGTTCTCACATGAAGCTGGTGAAATTAGAACAGGAGCAAACATGTCATCATGAACTGAATCAGGATCAGGGCCGGCACCATGGGGGGGTTACTGTGTTACTGTGCCCCACCACTTTCCATCTTCCCTCCTCCTTGTTGAACGCGATCGATTTTGAAAGCGAAAGTACTGATAAAACAGCGCACATAAGATAGTGCCAAGCCCCCCGCCCATCTCCCCCCCCCCCCCGGTTGATTCATTGAGACACAGATCGTCCGATCCTCCGTTCCACCAATAATGTAAATGAGGCTTTCAACTGGAAATCAGCTGAAAATCGGCTAGTGAGAAGCCTCAAGTCTGTTGGGATAAAAGTGTGTGCCGAATGTAAAATGCTGAAAGTGTGTGTGTGTGACTCAGAGCCACATGAAGGCGTGCTGCCAGCCGCTGCACGAGGACACATTCGGTGGGAATCTGAAGGTTGGTCTGGCTCAGATAGCGGCGATGGAGATCAGCAAAGGCAACCACAGAGACAACAAAGCGGTTATTCGCTACCTGCCTTGGCTTTACCACACACCTTCTACTATGCAACAAGGGTAAAATCCACCGCATCACGTGTGTGTGTCGACAGCGCCGGCATCTGGACCTGAGCTTTTACACTGTGCTTCTGTTTCCTCAGACCCAAAGAGTTCATCGAGTGCGTGTCACACATTCGCCAGCTATCCTGGCTGCTGCTGGGGTCTCTTACCCACAGTGCTTTGCATCAGGGCTCCTCGTGCTGTATGCCCATTCCCCTGGACGCTGGGTCTCATATCGCAGACCATCTGATTGTCATCTTGATAGGATTCCCAGAGCAGTCTAAGGTATGATAAAGGAGCCGTTCTGCTTGGAGGAGATCGGGAGCCGTGACTCTGACGACGCTCCTCTCTCTCTCTCTGTGTCTGCAGACGTCAGTGCTGCACATGTGCTCGCTGTTCCACGCCTTCATGTTCGCCCAGCTGTGGACCATCTACTGCGAGCAGGCCGCAGCCGTCCCCTCCAATCAGAACCAGAACCAGAATGAGTTCTCCTCGGGAGCCATCCTCACGGGCCTGGAGTTCTGGAGCCGCGTCACTCCCAGCATCCTCCAGCTCATGGCCCACAACAAAGTGGTAAACCTGACATTTACTCAGACTTCTCTCTCAGTGCATTATTTCACAGGATTTCTTTAGTGGAAGCTATTTTTGACATTTGAACGTGTATCTCTTTTAGCTTGTGTTTGAGCTTACTTTTGATTTGATATCTGATATAAACTGATCGTATTCTAGACTGTGAAATTGCTACATACAAATCAGCAAAAATGATCAAACTTTCTCAATTGTTGGAAAACTTGTTTTAATTGACTGGAAAGTAGCTTGTTCACAGACACAGCGGCGACAGCAGATCTGCTCATGTTCTTCATGTTTCAGATGGTAGAGATGGTCTGCTTGCATGTCATCAGTCTAATGGAGGCCTTGCAGGAGTGTAACTCAACCATCTTTGTGAAAGTAAGAGGGATTTCTTACTACAAATGCTTAAAGTAAACTGGCATTAGCATTTCTACATCATGCAGTCTGAGGTGTTTGTTATATTTAATGTCCTCTTCATTCTCTTCAGCTGATTCCCATGTGGCTGCCCATGATTCAGTCCAACTTAAATGTAAGTTTTCATCATATCCATTACACAATTCACCCTTGCTATCAACTCTCTTGCTTTCTTTCTAGAGTAAACTCTCAAAATCTTGATAAAGAGTTGATAAACGCTCTCTGTCTGCCGTTAGCATCTGTCCGCGGGTCTCCAGCTGCGTCTACAAGCCATCCAGAACCGGGTGAACCACCAGTGTCTCCAGAATCCTGAAACAGGATCGTTTCCGCTCGCTCTGCGCAAGTGGCTTCAGTGCACTCAGTTTAAAAAGGCCCAGGTGGAGATCCAGTCGTCTGAAGCGGCGTCCCAGTTTTACCCCATGTGATCTTTAAAGCAGCGAGCTTGCGTGAAGATTAATCATATGAGCTTTAGCAGCAGCAGACGTAGTTGCTCAAGCTTCACGAAAGCAGTGGTCTTCCTAGTGTGTTTGTGTTATCCAATACATTACAGAAATCATGTATAGAGAAAAATGTTAGTCAGTTACAACCAGGGAAAGTTTTTTTGCAAATGCATATTTCAAACCAAAATAAACAATTCAAGAGTTTTTAAAAGAAAAAACAAATTGCTTGAATTTAGTCTTTGTGTTAAACTGACACATATTTATTCTTTGACTTGCTTAAAGGAATAGTCATCCCAAAAATGAAAGTGTGCTCACTTTCAGATCATCCCAGGTTCTAAGAAATGTGTCTCATCAATGTATGCTCTGCAGTGAATGGGTGCCGTCAGAATGAGAGTCCAAACAGCTGATAAAAACATCACAATAATCCACACCACTCCAGTCCATCAGTTAACATCTGGAGAAGACAAAAGATCAAACACATCCAGCATTAAGATGTTTTTAACTAAAATACAAGTCTATAATCCATAATAACTCTTCCTCCAGTGAAAAAGTGTTCTGGTCTGAATCAGGAGAGAAATCTGCACAGATCAAGCAGCGTTTACAAGACAAAACAGATCTAAACAAATATGTTTGATGAGACAACAGGACTTTTTCACAAGTGGAAGAGTTATTATAGATTATGGACTCGTATTTGGCCAGAAGCAACAGTTTAAACACCTTATTATAAAGAGCAATGCTCTTGTGGACAAAAACATTTAGCCATGGGTTTGATTAAAGCTTGATTTTTCAAAAGCAAACACATCAGCATCTGGCAAAAGCCCTCATTCTCCATCAAATCTTTCTCTGAGCTCATCAAAGAGAAACTATCCTGTCGTGTGTGTGTGATCAACTCCCACTGCTCAGAGGCAGCATCTGGCAGAGACCTGCTGCCATATTCGTTTGAACTTGGAGCTCTTTCAAATATCTAACTCATTAAAAGCTGCTTTTATAATCAGCGTCTACAGGCAGCATCTCAGAGCAGCTGTGTGAGAAGAGCAGAGCCGATCTGACGCTCCTCTGCCGGACACTGAGTGACCCTGTGTCGGTCTCAAATCAGCACAGCGGGTGGAGGCACCCTATGCCTTTTCATAGGAGCTTGTTTGAAATAATCATTACAATTTTATCATAATGTATAATAATGATACAAATGATGGCAGTTATAAACCGTTTAATTGAAGTGCATTTGGCAGCAATTACAATGTCAAGTTGTTTGGGTTTGATGTTATTGGGAGGTTGTCTGCCATTCTTCTCTGCAGATCCTCTCGAGCTCTGTCAGGGTGGATGGGTACCATCAGTGGTCTGCCATCTTCAGGTCTCTCCAGTGATGTTTGACTGGGTTCGGCTCTGGCTGGGCCGCTCAAGGTCATTCACAGTCTCAATGTCCTGTTGGAAGGTGAACCTCTGTAGCAGGTTTTTATTGGGGATAGCGCTGTTATTTTCTGATTTCAACTTCCCTTCTAACCTGAGCAGTCCTTCAGTCCCTGCTGCTGTAAAACACACCCACAGCATGATGATGATGATGATGATGATGCCTCCCCCGCCATGCTTCACTGACCGTTCAGGTTCCTGTTTTGTTTAGTTTTTATGTGTCTTCATTGAGGAGAGGATTCAGCTCTCTTGCCAAGGCGCTTATCTGTATGCTTTAATCGTCTGCATTAATACACTAATTTTGAAAGCACTAATCTATATATTTTTATATAATATAAATTTTATTTAACAAAATATTCAAAGTAATTCCACATGTAATGATGTCTCCTGCGCTTGGCTGTCTGAAGGTTATCTGAGAGGTCATATTGTCATGGCAACAAGCTAATTTGCTTAAAGACATTCTAGAATGGAAGTATTAACGAATGAAAGAACTGTCAAAGAAAGAGCGTCCTGTCATTAAGAAACACGAGACACGAGCTAGACACACACTGATGCTTCATGTCTGTAGTAAACTGAGAGGACACTGCAGTCATTGTGATTCCAAAATAATGTTAAAAGCAACATTACTGAATTAGACTGTGTAACTCTGAAACACACAACATGTTGACTGCTCATAATTGTGCCACTTCTCACTGTTTTTCAGTATCTTGAGCAAATCAAAAGCTGAAATGTGTTCTTCTGAAGATGCATCTGAAGAGCCTATCCTCTTTTTAAACAAGGCTTCATGACTGTTCCTGCTTCTCTGCAACTAGTGGATTTAGTAAATGCAGCTTTGCACATCTACGACAAAGGCTATCAGATATAGGGTTCAATACTGAAACACCTTTCATTACCAAAATCACAAAATTAGTTACTATTCTAAAAATATATGCAAGCAAATAAGTCATGAAGGCTAGTTTTCTGTTCTCAGTATTTACATTCATGCATAATTATATACCAGTTTATACATATAATACATTTTGACTGCCTGCTGAGAATATATTCAGCACTATTCACAGTGCAAAAGAAAATTTCATATTTCTTAGGGCACTTTTTAAGAAAGGCAGTTGCACAGACACAAGAACAACAAACCCAAATCCAGCACTCTAACAGATCCAAGATCTGTTTATCTTAATTATGATGACCTTCGTGGATTATAGCTTATCATAAATCGTCCCACCCTTATAAGTGCATCAAACTCGCCTGCTGCTTAACACGTAATCACGACACAGCCGAGTGCTTTCAGTGTTCAGATGCCCGCTCTGCCTTCAATTACTATCATTTAGTAGCACATTTAGTGATCTAACCTTGAGGAGATAACAGACTGGAAATATGTCATGCGCTGAAGAACCTGTGTCATGTGCATCAGATCATGCATCAACATTACACACCACTAGTTTCAGAAATCACATTTCAGCAATTTCCAGTCCAAGTTGCATAAATCATTGTGTAAAATAAGTTTAAAAATACATGACACATGTTAACATTAAATTAATGACTATATGGAATCAGTTTGATTCAGACATCTGTCACGAACTGGGTTTGTGTGATTTATAGCATGCAAATGTCACTGATGCAGATCAACACAGCAGCCTCGTCGCTTCACATTGCATCTGGAGGGGCTCTGGATCGCTCTGCATTATTCCGACCTTTTTGACTTTATGATTAGCTGGAAACATTTCCTTTGGGTTTCACACACTCCTCGTGCCCACCGCAGTACTGTTGGTCTTTTTGAAAGAGCTCATGGCATCTTCTCCACAATTTGTACCATTCTTCTCATTCTTCATCGGTTTCCTGCACACAACAATAAAAACAAGAAAACATTCTCAGGATTTGCCACCCCTGACAATATAGTCATGCTATAAAGATAAGCCATAAGAGAAAACACAGTCACTTTGTCAATGTTTTTCATGCTGAACATTCGGACCCTCTCACAAATAATCTCAACGCCCCTGGCTGTAATCTGAGTTATGCTCATCTGTTAGTGTAAAACAGTGTTATTCAGCATGGCCTATTTATATCCTCCTGCTTTCACTGGGTCTCTGTTCATTGTATTTGTCCAGCGAGCCTACAGCGCGATGCAGGACTGGACTGAATACAGTGGCGGAGTCTTTGTTCTGAACAGGACTGTATGGCTGCTCTGCTGGCGCTGCACTCCCTGAAGGTGCATTAGAAGCCATCAGCAGAGAGTCCTGCACAGAGACACATCAAAAGCAGCGCCAGCATATTACATGACCATCCAGCAAAACGTTACGTAAATGGTAGTGTGGTTTCATTGGAAAAAATGTCCTTTCCTTGAGCTACTGCTAATTAAAACAGTGTCTGTGGGTTAGAACAGCAGGGATTCACTTTAAATGAGAATACTGCAGGAACTGGCATGAAATACAAAATTTCATTGTAAACTATTTAAACAGCGCTAACGTCTCAGGTTACGTATGTAACCATGGTTCCCTGAAGGGAACGAGACGCTGCGTCGAAACGCATATGGGAACGCCTTCAGCGTGACCAGGCTCTGAATATGATGTGTAATCAGTCAAACAAGGGCGAGGCGTCACGGGCGGGGTGACGTCACGACCAGGTAGCATATAAGCATGTGCGGCGGAGCCGGCTTCAGCTTCAAGTCATGAAGCAAGCGCTGGCAGGGATGCCGGAAGTGTGGCAACGCGACGCAGTGTCTCGTTCCCTTCAGGGAACCATGGTTACATACGTAACCTGAGACGTTCCCTTCCAGGAACTTCGAGCTGCGTCGAAACGCATATGGGAACGAGATACCAACGCCGCCAGACTGACAAGTCCCTGCCTGGTGTCAGGACGAAAGGACAGAGGAGCCGGGAGTGGCTCGGATGTCAAGGTCATAGAACCTAACGAAAGTCAGGGGCGTGGACCACCCAGCGGCGTTGCAGATGTCCTGCATGGAACACCTGCCCAAAAGGCCTTGGAGGCCGCCACACCTCGGGTTGAGTGCGCTCTGACTCCCACCGGCGGGGGGAGCTCAGAGGCCTCGTATGCCAAAGCCATGGCACCCACAATCCACCTACTAAGAGGAGGGCTTCGTAACAGGAAGACCCCTCTTAGGCGGACCATAGCACACGGGCAGCTGGTCTGACTTTCTCCACAGGGAGGACCTGTGGATGTATGCGTCTAGTGCTCGCACTGGACACATACGGTTGTGCTTCTCCTGGTCTGGCTCCCCGAAGGGAGGAGGACAGAAGGCCTGCAGTACGACCGGCTGTGGAATGACCAATGGGACCTTCGGAACATACCCCACGCGGGGTAGAGGAATACTTTCGCCGAACCGGGCGCAAAGTGAATAGAGGCCGTAGTCAGGGCCTGAAGGTCACTCACCCTCCTCAGAGAGGTGATAGCCAATAAGAAAACGGTCTTGATAGTGAGGAGTCTCTCAGTTATCTCCTGAATGGGCTCGAAAGGTGCATTGCACAGAGCCTCCAGAACCACAGCCAGATCCCACGTAGGGACGAGATCGTACCGGAGGCCTCAGCCTCAGCGCACCGCGGAGGAAACGTGTAACCAGGGGGTGTCTACCCACTGACTGACCACCGGTAAGGGCGTGTTATGATGAAATAGCTGCCACGTAGACCTTAACAGTGGAATGGGTTACCCCTGCGGAGAAACGGGCCTGCAGGAACTCCAGTACTGCATTAACGGGGCAGTTGACTGGGTCGAGCTGGCGGTCCCCGCACCAAGAAGTGAAGAGCCTCCACTTCAAGGCGTACAGTTTCCTCGTAGAGGGAGCTCTGGATTGGAGGATGGTCTCGACAACCTCGGTTGACAGACCGGAAGCTATGAGCTGTGCCCCCTCAGGGGTCACACCAACAGCTTCCATCACTCCGGGCGAGGGTGCACCTCGGTGCCCCCGGCCTGTGAGAGGAGGTCCCTCCTGACTGGCACTTCCCACGGAGTGCCGTTGAGGAGAGATATCAGGTCCGAGAACCATACTCGGCCCGGCCAGAACGGTGCTACTAACGGTAGACTGACCTCGTCCCGGCGCACTCTCGCCAGAACTCCAGGGAGCAGAGCGATCGGGGGGAGGCGTACAGACGGAGCCTCGGCCACGTCTGTACCATAGCGTCCAGTCCCGGAGGAGCTGGAGGAACCAGAGGGGACATTGCGCTGACTCTCGAGTGGCGAAGAGGTCCACCTGTGCCTGGCCAAAAATCTTCCACGTCTGCTTCACCCCTCGGGGTGAAGCATCCATACCCCGGGCCTCGGCCCCTGTCTCGACAGGACGCCTGCTCCCACATAAAGATGCCCAGGAATGTGCACAGCTCTCAGTGATAGGAGCTTGCCCTGGGACCACACAAGGATCTGGTGTGCCAGCTTATACAAGGGGCGCGACCGCAGACCTCCTTGGTGGTTGCTGTAAGAGACCACTGCCGTGCTGTCGGTGCGCATCAGCACGTGGTGATCTCTTAGGTCTGGGAGGAAGTGCTTGAGCGCACGGAACACAGCTAGGATCTCTAGCTGGTTGATATGCCACGTCAGGTGGCGACCACTCCACAGACCGCGGGCAGGGTGGCCACTCATGACCGCACCCCAACCGGTGAGGGAAGCGTCCGTCGCTAGCGAGACGCGGCGACAAGGAGCTCCCAGCACCGGGCCCGGGACAAGAACCAAGGATTCCTCCACATGTCTAAGGCATGGACAGCGGCGTGACACTTTGACAGCGCGGAGCGAGTCTCCCCTCAGGGAGACCCCCTTGGTCTTGAGCCACCACTGTAGGGGCCTCATGTACCGCAGGCCAGAAGGAATCACGCTGGACGCAGCTGCCATGAGCCCAAGCAGTCTCTGAAACTGCTTGACAGTGAATAGCTGGCCTTCTCACACTCTCTCGACTGCCATGAGGATCGACTCGATCCGAGCAGGGGTCAAACGAGCCTGCATCGTGGTCGAATCCCACACTACACCTGGATAAGTGGTTCTCTGAGCTGGAGAAAGCACACTTTCCTTGGCGTTTAGTCTTAACCCCCCAAATCTTTCATGTGGGCGAGAACGACACCTCGATGCCGAATCGCCGCCCGCTCTAATTGAGCGAGGATCGACCAATCGTCGATATAATTGAGTATGCGGATGTCTTGCAGTCGCAACGGGACCAGTGCCGCATCCACACACTTGGTGAAAGTGCGGGGTGAGAGTGCTAGGCCGAGGGGAAGAACCCGATACTGATACGCTTTGCCCCCGAAAGCGAACCTCAGGAACTCCCTGTGAGAGGGAAGGATGGGTACATGGAAATAGACATCTTTGAGGTCTGTCGTGACAAATCAGTCCTCGGACCTGATTTGAGACACGATCTGCCTGACAGTGAGCATCTTGAACTTCAGCTTTCTGGCTGAGCGGTTCAGAAGACTCAAATCCAGTATGGGCCTCAGCCCCCCATCCTTCTTTGGAACAATGAAGTACAGGCTGTAGCAGCCAGCGTGGACTTCGTGAGGAGGAACCAACTCGATGGCTTCCTTCCTCAGCAAAGTATCGACTTCCTGTTCCAAGACCAGAGCCTGCTCGGGGCGGACCGTAGTCACACAGGCCCTTTGAACAGCGAAGGTGGCCCATCGAACTGGATGGAATAGCCAGCCTCTACCATCCGCAGGACCCAAAGAGACACATTCGGCAGTCGCTGCCAGGCTGCCAAACGATCTACTAAGGGAATCAGTCTCTCGAGACTGACCTCTGGTGTTAGAGAAGCGGCCAGACCGCTGCCTCGCTGCGGCGCACCGGCAGGAGACGCGTAATCTGGCGGCCGAGGCGAGTTTCTCAGGCCCGCTGAAATCACTGGCGGAAAAACCTGAGAGTAATACTCACTGGGACCTGCTGTGCCCTGGAACTGCAGGGTTGACAGACAAATCGTAATCTGGCGGCTGAGGCGAGTTTCTTGGCTCCGCGCTGCCGGGCGGACAAACCTGAGAAATATACTCGCTGGGACCGGCTGTGCCCTGGAACAGCGGCAGGGTCAGCAGACAAGTCCCTGGAGGGCACCGAGGTGAAGTGGTCACCGAGTGCCGCGGTGCAAGCCACTCCACCCCAGTAGGGGTCGCCCTCCGCGGTCCTGGGGCTCGCCCGTCAGGACCTTTTGCGCGAGGAGCTGGTATGCGGAGGAGGCTGCGCCCGCCCAGCAGCCACCTGAGTTTAGAGAGCGCGCATACCCTCTGCCCACCAAAGATGTTGTAAGCAGAGCAGGAGCCTTCAAAGGCGATGCCGTAGAGGGAGACAGATAGCTCGCAAGCGTCTGTTCAACCCGCAGGAACGAATGGCCGGGACGAAAAGATTTCACCCGCGATCTCGACACCTCGGTGAGGAGATCGGGGAAAACGGAAGGCTCCTGTGTAGAAGTAGCTCTCTGGGGCGAGAGAGGCGGCGAAACCTCGTCAACGATCGTCACATCAACCTCCTCAGAGGAAGAGAGACGAAGCATTGAGCCCTCGTCTCGGGGGAAGAGACAGCTTCCACACCGAGAGACGGGGCGCCAGATCTGGCGGATACGGGAGGAGATAAGGACATGCCCGTCTCACACTCGCCAGCCAGATCAGCCTGCGAGCCCCACGAGTGCAGCCGCCGCTCTGCCTCGGCAGCAGCGGGACCGGCACCGCGTGGGGAGCTCGCGAAGGCTCCCTTCTCGAAGAGAGCCCTCCGGATGCGGAGACCGATTCTGCGTGCTCCGCACCCAGGCAGACCACGCACAAATCGTGTGTGTCCTCGCTCGTGATATAGCGAGGGCAAGGATGCACACACGACTCAAAACGTGGTCTGAAAGCTTCACCCCTGAGCTTGCCCTTGGCTTTGGCATGATACTGAATGCTTTCCACTTAAAACTAGGACAAACAACAGTAAATAAGAAATAAGCGCTTCGCTGAATGACAAAAAGCTGAAGCCGGCTCCGCCGCACGTGCTTATATGCTACCTGGTCATGACGTCACCCCGCCCGTGACGCCTCGCCCTTGTTTGACTGATTACACATCATATTCAGAGCCTGGTCATGCTGAAGGCTTTCCCATATGCGTTTCGACGCAGCTCGAAGTTCCTGGAAGGGAACTCCTTCTTTTATAATTACTGCAGCTCTCATAAGCTTAAAGGAATAGTTCACCCAAAAATGAAAATTTGCTGTTAATTTACTCAGACAATCCAATCCAGACAGCACACGTACGTCTGCAAGATGTCTGTTAAAGATGGAAAGCATCTGTTGTCTACAAACGTCTGACAGACATCTGTAAAAAATCAGCTTTACATACACGCTAAATCATAAACATCTTAAAGACATCTAATATTACTATTTACTACTAATACTACTAATATCTAATATTACTATTTGACATCTAAAAGGAAACGTCCTATAGATGTATTGCAGATGAGCAAACACCCTAAAAATGTCTTGCAGATGTATGTGTGCTATCAGGGAAGATGTAGATGGCTTTTTTCTTCAGTAGAACAGTAAGAAAAACAGTAGAACAGTTCTTTTGGACAATTTGTTTCAATGAACTGGTTCAAATAACTGATTCACCAGGTTGTTTACATAATCACACAATGACGTAACATATACACGTGGATGTTTCACATGTCTAAAGTATATAAAAGGAATAATCTAGTCTTTATCAGCTCACCTTTTTACATAATCCATGAGAAACCATAAAAAAATATATTTTCTTCCCTTCATTCAAGCTCTCAGTTCCCACGTTCAAATCAGCTGCTCTTTGGTCTGAGTCGAGTTCAGTGACTGTCGGAGGAACTGGAGCTCTGAATGATTTATTCATCACAGGATCAGATACGCTGCTACTTCGGCTCATTTCCAGTCGGAGTGACTGTCAGACATCTGAAAGTGATTTTGATTGAGTATCTCCTAGATCTGTGCTGCTCGTGAACTGTTTCAGACGCTTCAGTCTGATTTGATGAACTGGTTCAACTAGTTCACTCAAGAGAACCTGTTCAAAAGAATGATTCGTTCGTGAACCAGACATCATTCCGCACTGTTTGCCTACCGATCACTTCGCTTCATAAGACCTCAATATATCATCAGAAGCCACAGGGATTCATTCTGTGTTACCTGATGTGCTTTTTGACTCTCAAAGTGCCGGTAGCCATTGACTTGCATTTTATGAATCACAAAGGACTGCAATTTCAGCTAAAAATCTTCTTTACTGTTCTACTAAAGAGAAAAAGTAACCTACATCGCTGACACCTACAGTTTCGATGGCCTGAGAGTGGTTAAATTAACTATCCCTTTAACTGAGAGATAAATATTTGTATTCGAGGATCTCCTCAATCCCGCCATCACGTCTTCCATTGAGGAAGCAGAGGCTGGGGGCTCAGAGGTGGACTCGTCCATCACCCAAGCTGAAGTCACCGAGGTAGTCAAGAAACTCCTCGGTGGCAGGGCACTGGGGGTGGATGAGATCCGCCCTGAGTACCTCAAGTCTCTGGATGTTGTGGGGCTGTCTTGGCTGACACGCCTCTGCAGCATCGCGTGGCGGTCGGGGACAGTGCCTCTGGGGTGGCAGACCGGGGTGGTGGTCCCTCTTTTTAAGAAGGGGGACCGGAGGGTGTGTTCCAACTACAGGGGGATCACACTTCTCAGCCTCCCTGGGAAAGTCTATGCCAGGGTACTGGAGAGGAGAATACGGCCGATAGTGGAACCTCGGATTCAGGAGGAACAGTGTGGTTTTCGTCCGGGCCGGGGAACACTGGACCAGCTCTATACCCTCTACAGGGTGCTGGAGGGTTCATGGGAGTTTGCCCAACCAGTCCACATGTGTTTTGTGGATTTGGAGAAGGCATTCGACTGTGTCCCTCGCGGCGGCCTGTGGAGGGTGCTCCGGGAGTATGGGGTCCGGGGTCCTTTACTAAGGGCTGTCCGGTCCCTGTATGACCGAAGCAGGAGCTTGGTTCGCATTGCCGGCAGTAAGTCAGACTTGTTCCCGGTGCATGTTGGACTCCGGCAGGGCTGCCCTTTGTCGCCAGTTCTGTTCATAAGTTTTATGGACAGAATTTCTAGGCGCAGCCAGGGGCAGGAGGGTGTCAGGTTTGGTGACCACACGATTTCGTCTCTGCTTTTTGCAGATGACGTTGTCGTGTTGGCTTCATCAAGCCAGGACCTTCAGCAGGCACTGGGACGGTTTGCAGCCGAGTGTGAAGCGGCTGGGATGAGTATCAGCACCTCCAAATCCGAGGCCATGGTCCTCAGTCGGAAAAGGGTGGTTTGCCCACTTCAGGTTGGTGGAGAGTTCCTGCCTCAAGTGGAGGAGTTTAAGTATCTTGGGGTTTTGTTCACGAGTGAGGGAAGGATGGAACGGGAGATTGACAGACGGATCGGTGCATCTTCTGCAGTAATGTGGTCGATGTACCGGTCTGTCGTGGTGAAGAAAGAGCTGAGCCGCAAGTCGAAGCTCTCGATTTACCAGTCAATCTATGTTCCTACTCTTACCTATGGTCATGAGCTTTGGGTCATGAACGAAAGGACAAGATCCCGGATACAGGCGGCTGAAATGAGCTTTCTCCGCAGGGTGGCTGGGCAATCCCTTAGAGATAGGGTGAGAAGCTCGGTTACTCGGGAGGAGCTCAGAGTAGAGCCGCTGCTCCTTCACACTGAGAGGGGTCAGCTGAGGTGGCTCGGGCATCTGTTCCGGATGCCTCCGGAAGGTGTTCAGGGCGCGTCCCACTGGGAGGAGACCCCAGGGAAGACCTAGGACACGCTGGAGAGACTATGTCTCCCGGCTGGCCTGGGAACGCCTCGGTGTCCCCCCGGAAGAGCTGGAGGAAGTGTCTAGGGAGAGGGAAGTCTGGGCATCTCTGCTTAGACTGCTGCCCCCGCGACCCGGCCCCGGATAAGCGGAAGAAGATGGATGGATGGATAAATATTTGTGCTTTTCAAATTCATCGCACCACAGTGAAGGTGTACACTTTCCCTTAAACATTTATGTCAATTATAACTTAAAATCTTTAGAATAGAAGCCCATGAACAAAGTTTGTTTCAACTCCCTATGATTAGGAGGCACACGCTCGTGTCCCAGTGGGTTGGAGCAGATGGCGGGTGAGATGATTTCTCTGCTGGGATTATTGATCAGCTGAAGCTGTTTGATTCTTCACTCACGAGCGGCACTGCTGCGTACACAAAGCACCTATAATTCACTGAACCAAGCCTATCGTCTGCCAGCATTGGAAAAGAGCAACACCTGCATGTACAGCTTGTGAATGACTCAGGAAAAGGCATTTCCCAACAAAAATTTTCTTGACCTTTCCTTTAGAGCATTTTTTAGGACCAATAATAAAAATACATTGAAAAACTATTATAATCATTTGTACTGCTTGATGATCAGACCTGTGTGGCTTCACATTGGTTTCAACATTGCTCCTGAATCAGTCACATTACACTGGTCCCCCAATCGCCATTGGACAACCCACAGTTTTGGTAGCACCCAGGTTCCTCAATAATAGATGTCATCAGTTGACATGTGGCAGGTGGTGACACAACACTTGACAGAGTTAATACATTTTTTATATCAAAGCTGTTCGAGTGCAGTGCCACCCGTGTTTGAAGTCTGCTGGAGGACACCGAGAGGACGCTCATGCTGTAATGATGCTTGAAATCAAGTCAGATTCTACTGCAGAATATCTACCCATAAGTCTGTGTTTTAGTTTATTGTTTTTATTTTCAGTATCATTTATGTCGGTGTAGATCAAAGGGTTTCAGTCGTTTTTTATTCCATGTTGAGTCCCAAAGATCTACAGAGTCATTCTGTGTCAACTCAATCAGACTAAATCCCTGGCTAAACATTTTGATTTCAATTATTATTATTTTTGTTTTCTGGTGAAAAAATTAAGTAAACGAAGAGTGTGTGAGAGACCTCAAATGTTTTAAAGTTTGAGGTACTATCAGTGATTGCGTTAAATACACATCTTAGCAGTGAATACTAAGACTATACATTACATTAGGAAATTTTAATACTTAATACTGGGGAGGACACGCTTTCCGTAGTCAAACATGTAATTACAATACTGTATTTGAATCCTTGGTAACTTCAGAAACCTCAGAAAATGTCTTCTTCCATATAAGCTTGAATATATAGACTCTTATGAACACACTACTGAGAGCAAGTAAATGTGCCTCAACTTGACCGTTTCAGTGTATTTTTTTGTACTTAGATGTTCAATGCAATCGTCTTGACAGAGGGAAATAAGTACTTCTAGGTACAACAATAATTGTTCTTCAGATATTCCTTTTTAAATAAACTTACTATGTAAGCAAAGTAACCCACATTTGTGTTTTGACTCACAGAGCCGCACTGAGATCCCAGTGTATGGGACTGAACTATAGAGGGTCTTAAAATGAAGATAACAAAAAAAACGTTTGTTAGGAACCAGAATCTAAAAGGATATTAGAAAAGAATATTCAAAAACCTATCTAAATATCTATCTTTAATACTTCTTGGGTTTTTGAACTGTCACCATTGGCATAATTAAGTCAATTAACGTCACTAACAAACCTACAAATCTGTATAAAAATAAAATGACGATGCTGCCGTCTTTCTAAAGTAACTTTATTAATATCTCCCAAATACTTCAGACTGGTCAGCACTGAAGCCACAACCTTCATCCACCAGAATCAGAGTTTTTTTGCATTGCTGGGTTAAAATGGGTTATTTCTATAAATTATTCAATAAGCAATTAAGCTGGTTATTATCAGCACTACACAATGCACATTAGGCACAAATTAGTCATATTAAGCACTAACTCTGTGACAGCGCTACATACCTTTTTATGGCCTTGTAGCAGATAATGACAATCAGCAATAGAAAGACAGCCAGAGCACTTGCTGTTGTCCCAACCACGATGATCTCCTTCCACCAGGGCCTCGGCAGACGAGCAGAAACCTCCAGAGCTGAAAGAGTTATCACACATTCATGCATCAAATGCATCATTAAACACATTAGCCCCTTTCACACAGTAATACTAGTAAATTGCCGTACCAGAATGACTTTACCGGTAAATACAAAAATGTACTGTTCACACAGGCAAAAGACATTCCGAACTACACAGCACAGAGTAAATGCGTCATCTGCGTCAGAATGTTATTATTAACCCAGAGTAGACGTCTTACATCAGTGTGTTCTGAACTCATACGGGTAATTCTTCGTTCACACACAGTAGAATTCTGGAAATTTGCTGGTAATGTTACAACTTCTCATACGCGGGGATTAACGACATCAAGCTGCGGCAGACGGAGACACTGAAAAGGGACTTCAGGAGCCTGATCGAGACGGTACGCAGCACATCGCCCGCAACGACGATCATCATGTCAGGACCGCTTCCCACTTATCGACGAGGACACGAAAGGTTCAGTAGACTGTTTGCTTTAAACGAATGGTTATTGTCATGGTGTAAAGAACAGAAACTGCTCTTTGTTAATAACTGGAATCTTTTCTGGGAGCGTCCTAGGCTTTTCCGTGCTGATGGCCTGCACCCCAGCAGAGTCGGAGCGGAACTCCTGTCAGACTGCTACGCTCCATATGACTAGTAAGCCAACTCTCAAATAACTACTATGATGGCTTTTGTTCTACCCACTTAAAAGATAGAAGTACTTGCGTTGTCCAATCTATACAGACTGTGTCTGTTCCCCGAATAGAGAGGTTAAAATATAAATTTAATGCAGGATCTAGAAAAAATCTGATCATGATTACACCAGAAAAACACAAAATAAATGAACAAAAACTCTTTTTAAAGCTTGGGCTCCTAAATATTAGATCAATCGCACCCAAAGCAGTTATTGTAAATGAAATGATCACAGATAATAATTTTGATGCACTCTGCCTGACTGAAACCTGGCTGAAACCAAATGAATATTTTGGTCTAATTGAGTCTACTCCAACAAACTACTGTTATAAACATGAGCCCCGTCAGACTGGTTGCAACAATATATAGTGATATTCTCAATGCTACTCAGAAAACAGGATACAGGAGGTTTAACGCATTTGAAATACTTCTGCACACTCAGAACTATCGTTTTTTCAGACAGTGCCTCCTGCTGTTTGGATGAACATTTGTTTTGTAGCGGTGTGTACCGTAATAATTTCCAACATTAGAAAACATCGGAGGCGTGAGTAAGGTTATTAATTTTATTAAAGCGATTCCTGAAAATTACCAGGTTTTATGGCATAAATCAATGTGACATCTTATTACACCAACAAACGAATAGCCTATTTTAATATTTAATGATAGTTTAGATATAGTTCAACAAAATAAGCCGTGAATTTTGTTCTCCCCAGTTATTTTCAAACACATGGTGCATAACTTATTATTACTAGCTTAGTCAGTGTTTGATTTGATCAAAATTAGTATCGAAAGATAGCATTATTTTATAATATTTACAGCTTGCTCTTATTTTCTGTCTTATTGTACCATTCTGCTATACTTAATATGTTTTCTAACAAAATGAAAAATGGTAAAGTAACAATTTTCAAATAAATGTATAATATATAATAAAATTATTATTCGTAACATATTTTAGTACTATGTAGGTCTACTGTACGTATTACTGTATTAACTACTATTATTATTTACTCTTTACTAAGTAAAGAGTGTAAAGACCATCGACTCTACCGTGCGACTCCACCGGGCAGGGACACCGGCAAGGGATAGTAGTAGCTTTTTATTTAATTTTTTCATTGATATGTTTATTATTGAAATGTTGTTGTTATATGCATGTGTTAATTTTATTTAATTTCTTTATTTTCTTAAATATGTGGGTAGATAGTATTTATAGAGTTGTAACTTTTTAGTTTTAGTTACTTTTTCTTATTTGTAAGTCGCTTTGGACAAAAGCGTCTGCTAAATGACAAAAGTAAAGTAAAAGTAAAGTAAGTATTTCATACTAATATTACTACTACATATACTATTAGTGTCAGTCCTGTGTCTTGTTTCCCCCTCCTCCCGTGTCTCTATTTTGCCTTCCTGTTCCTGTCATTATTAGTTAATTAGTCCCGAGCCCTGTTTGATTAGTCCACACCTGTTCCTTGTTGATTTCCTAGTGTTTATAAGCCCTGTGTTTCCCAGCCCCTTTGTCCGGTATTGAACTTCGTATATGTTCGTCTCTCCCCAAGCTCCTCGTCTGTCTGTGTTTCAATAAAAGGATTATTGGAATCTCCTTGTCTCCGCGCCCCTTGTTTCCGAGAGGGATCTGACAATTAGTAGTAGTAGTATGTGTAAGAAAAATAGTATTGCACGTTCTTTTTATTGTACTTTACAAATCTCAAGTGCTACCACAGACAATAATAGTAACACAATAACAGTGTAACAATTAGAAATAAGTTCTGTAATAATTACAAATAAGATATTTGGAATAAAATGCGGCCCTGAGTTTATTTTCATCAAAATATCAAGTAATCTGCATAGAATTGACAATATGAGCTCTGTTGGGTTGTCTAAATAATTTGCGTGTGACTTGTGTATTTTTTCCCACATGGTTTATTTGTACAGGACATCATTCATAGCCTTTGCGAGCTGCAGGGCTTGTCTTGGCAGGAGGCTGAAGAGGTGTTCCTCCAGGGCCCCATTTATTACTCAAGGTATGTTTTCAATTTTTGTTTGTACAAAAACTGTTGGATTTTTGTGTTGCACAACATTTCTGACAACAACATTTATCCTTTCTTTTAGTGAAGTTGAGGAATTTGACAGAAGAATTGCTCGAGAAATGAAAAATCTTCACAAAGAGAATGTAAAGCATTTATTGTATTTGATGTTGTTTATTTTTATTTTAACCTGTGCTGATCAGCTGGCCCCCATCTTCACACAGGTCTTCAACAGATCACTGGAGCTGTGCGAAGTCCCCTCATGCTTCAAACGCTCCACCATCATCCCCGTCCCAAAGAAACCCCAAATTACTGGACTTAATGACTACAGACCTGTGGCTCTAATGTCTGTGGCCATTAAATTATTTGAAGGACATCACTGGACCCTTACTGGACCCCCTGCAGTTTGCCTACAGAGCAAATAGGTCTGTGGATGATGCAGTCAACATGGGACTGCACTTCTTTCTGCAGCATTTGGACAGACTAGGGACTTATGTGAGGATCCTGTTCGTGGACTTCAGCTCCGCTTTTAACACCATCATCACGGACACCCTTCAGAATAAACTGTCTCAGCTCTCCGTCCCCACCTCCGTCTGTCAGTGGATCACCAACTTCCTGACAGACAGACAGCAGTTAGTAAAGCTTGCTAAATCCACATCCAGCACTCGTACCATCAGCACTGGAGCTCCTCAGGGCTGTGTTCTCTCCCCACTGCTCTTCTCCCTCTACACCAGGGGTCTTCAACTAAAATGGCTTGAGGTCCAGTAATGAACCCTCCCCACCAGCCGAGGTCCGGACAATTCTAAAAAACAATTGATGGTTTTTGCCAGGGCAGGGTATATGCAAGATATTTAAGCTTAATTTCAAGACATTTAAAGACCTTTTTTAAGACCTGCACAAAAATAAAATAAATAAATTAAATAAAATGACTGTAAAAAGCATGATTTACAGTTCAGATGCAGGTTTTCACAAAAACAATAAAGTATTATATTAATTAACGTATATAAATATATTTTACTGCCTTAATTGTTACATTTTACAACACATTATCTTCTTGTTGATCCACCAGTTCACATTTACAACTCTGCGTGTTTGCTGCTTATATGGGTTGTTTTCACATTGGTCTTTGACAACAGCAGACGTACTGATTGAAAATGGAAAATCATCCTCTTCCAGCGGAATGGCAGTACACAAGCCCAAGAGACAGACTCCACAAAGCAGCGCAGCAGCTGAATCTGAAACGTGCAGCGATCATATTTATTGAATGAATAGCCTTTTTAAGTTTAATCGCAATTCTTGTCTTTCAGTCCCCACATTTAAGGACTTTTTAAGGACGCGTCAACTTTACTAATTTTTGAAAATGCCATTGTTTTTCACTCACTAAAATTTTCATCTCTGCGCGCATGCATCTCTCATCACTGCACGCACGACTGCACCCAAATGGCTCTAGAGCTGACCTTGATGTGCTTAATATAAATTAGATTTATTAAATTAGCGTTTGGTATTTATTTATTTCATTATGTCAAAAGCCTTCACGAATTCGGACCGGAGTCTGCCAGTTGGCGACCCCACTACCATAAAAAAGACTTCAAAAGCTGCGCCGGCTGAAATAGAAGCGCCCTGTCAGGTTTAAATCTTAACCTTCTGTTTTGGCTGTAGACGGGTCCGTGTGGGACGGCTTTTGGGTCCGGATCAGGACCGCGGTCCGCCTGTTAGTGACCTATGCTCTACACCAACGACTGCACATCTAAATATCTCTCTGCCAAGCTCCTGAAGTTTGCAGACGATACCACACTGATCGGCCTCATCCAGGATGGTGACGAGTCTGCTTACAGACAGGAGGTTAAGGAGCTGGCTGTATGGTGCAGTCTTAACAACCTGGAGCTTAACACGCTCAAAACTGTGGAGATGATCGTGGACTTCAGGAGAAACCCCCCTGCTCTCCCCCCATTCACCATCATGAACAGCACTGTGACTGCAGTGGAGTCATTCAGATTCCTGGGCACCACCATTTCTCAGGACCTGAAGTGGGACAATCACATTGACTCTATTGTTAAAAAGGCCCAGCAGAGGTTGTACTTTCTTCGCCAGCTGAGGAAGTTCAATCTGCCACAGGAGCTGCTGAAACAATTCTACTCCGCCATCATTGAATTCATCCTCTGCACTTCAATAACTGTCTGGTTCAGCTCAGCTACCAAATCTGACCTCAGAAGACTACGGAGGGTAGTCCGGACTGCTGAGCGAATCATTGGTACAACCCTCCCCACTCTCCAAGAAAAGTACTTATCCAGAGTAAGTAAAAGGGCTGGTAAAATCACTCTGGACCCCTCACATCCAGCACACTCCCTCTTTGAACTGTTTACCGCTACAGAGCTCTGAGAACCAGAACGACCAGACACAGAAACAGTTTCTTCCCTCAGGCAATCCATCTCATGAACACTTGACAATAAAACGCGGAACACACAACACTATTATTTATTCACCACACTTGCTTACTTTTTTATTTATCTAATTTTTTCATTTTAAATTTGCACATACTAGACCTTTACACACATAACTGACTATATTATATATTGTGTTTTTGCTGCTTTGTACAGTGCCTGTTGCACTGTGGAGCTTCTGTCACTAAAACAAATTCCTTGTATGTGTAAACATACTTGGCCAATAAAGCTAATTCTGATTCTGATTCTGATTCTGATGTTATTTAATATGTAATATATACATTATTAACCCAATTATTTTTTTCACCATTTTTCTCTGCATTGTTTACTGTCAGGATCCTACCCTGACAGTCTTGTCTGTCTTGTCCCTGTTCAATGTTTCTTTGTTTGTTTTGTGTCTGAGCACATGGCTCTGTCTCTGTTTGTGTTTGCCACGTGCGCCTCTTGTCCAACCTCCCTGTTTCCCATGGTCACGCCCCCTTGTTTAGTCCTTGTCTAGTCCTCGTTTGCTTGATTGTGTTCTCCTGATCCTCGTGTGCTCTGCTGCTTTATATTGCATTCCTTTCCCTTGTGTCCTTGCTGGTTCGTTTTGGTGTCTACCGGTTTCTTGGTCCTAAAGATATCCTTTGATCTAGCTCAAGTGATTTTTTTGATCTCTTGTCTTGTTATTTTATATCCTTGGTTCCTTTTTGTTTTCTCTAGTTCTGTCTAGTTCTTGTTTTTTGATTGTGTATTCTTATCTAGTGTTTTCTCTTTTGATTAGATTTTCTTTTGTCTGTCTTGTGTCGTTGTGTTGTCTTGAGTCTTGTCTTGTTTGTTATTGTGTTTTGCCCTGTCCTGCCCTTTACCCAGATTCCCTGGCCTCTGACCCCTACCACCTGGAAGCAGCTGTCCACTCTCACGAATCAGGTCTTTGGTTCTGTGAGTCACTACCTGGCGGCTAGACTGGTGCGACTTCTGAGATTCACTTCAAGCTACGGGGTCCCTGTCTCCCTGCCTTCCTCTGGAGCTGCTGCCTCTGTGCTTGAGTCCGCTGCCACCTTGGACAGGCTCAGTGGTCATCCCTCCTGCCTGTATTGTGTTGTCTGCCCTGCCCCTCTGTTTGGACTGATTCACTTCTCACTCCCCCTGCTGTTTCTAGTCAACGTCTTGTCAATAAATTACCATTGTCCGCTCATTTGCATCTGGGTCCCATTTCTTGCAGATCCCTGACAGTTTACAGGTTGATGACTTGTAGGACCTCACGAAAAAGAATACAAAAATAAAGTTTGGTGTGAGAAAATGACGCCGAGCACTATAATTTATTGTATGTAAATCTAGAATTAATGTTCACCCCGTAACTCAATACTAAAGAATGTGATAAATCCTTAATAATTAGGAAAATAAATGACTATGAAAATATTTAAGTAACTGAACAATTTCTATTTACAAATACAATTAATAAAAATAAACTAGACTTAATGCATTAAATCATAACCTAGTATGTGTAGTATTTTATATAATAATGCATTCAGTCATAGCGTAATATTTTATATTAGAAAAATAGTGTAAGTTGCTATCTATCAGCAATTGAATTCAGGTTAGGTAATCTTATCTAATCAGGTTAGATAATCATCCAAACAGCAGTAGGCACTGTCTGAAAAACCGATAGTTCTGGGAGTGCTGGTCTGAGCGTGCAGTTGGGCCTCCGGGCCTGCAGCTTCATAATATTGGATTGCCTCTGATATCTATTGGTTAATGTTGATAAAGTGCTAATTGTCGGAGATTTTAACATTCACGTTGATAATACAAATGATGCGTTAGGACTTGCGTTTACTGACCTAATAAACTCTTTTGGAGTCAAGCAAAACGTCACCGGGCCCACTCATCGTTTTAATCATACGCTAGATTTAATTATATCGCATGGACTTGATCTTACTGATATAGATATCGTACCTCAAAGTGATGATGTTACTGATCATTTCCTTGTATCGTGCATGCTGCCTATTACTGATATTAGTTATATGGCTCCGCGTTATCGTCCGGGCAGAACTATTGTTCCAGCCACCAAAGACAGATTCACAAATAACCTACCTGATTTATCTCAACTGCTCTGTGTACCCATAAATACGCATTAACTAGGAGAAATGACTAGCAACATGGGCACTATCTTCTCTAACACATTAGAAGCTGTTGCCCCCCTCAAATTGAAAAAGGCTAGAGAAAAACGTACTGCGCCATGGTACAACAGTTATACCCATTCTCTCAAGAAAGAAACTCATAATCTTGAGCGCAAATGGAGAAAAACTAACTTGGAAGTTTTTAGAATTGCGTGGAAAAACAGCATGTCCAGCTATAGACAGGCTCTAAAAGCTGCCATGGCAGAGCATATCCGCAAACTCATAGATAATAACCAAAATATCCAAGGTTCTTATTTAGCACAGTGGCTAGATTAACAAATAAACAGACGTCACCTGAACTAAACATTCCCTCACAGTTTAATAGTAATGACTTTAATTTGAGGATTTCTTCACTGATAAAATAGCATCAGAAATACAATAACAAATGTAGACTCTACGGTGTCTAACACTTCAGCTTCATTCATCACACCCAAAGAAAAACTGAAGTGCTTTACAACTTTAGGACAGGAAGAGCTAAATAAACGTATCAGTGCATCTAAACCAACAACATGTTTATTAGATCCTGTACCCACTAAACTACTGAAAGAGTTGTTACCTGTAGCAGAAGAACCGCTTCTCAATATTTTTAACTCATCGTTATCTTTAGGTCACGTCCCAAAACCATTCAAGCTGGCGGTTATTAAGCCTCTTATTAAGAAACCACAACTAGATTCTAATGAACTGGCAAATTACAGACCCATTTCAAATCTTCCATTTATGTCTAAAATTTTAGAAAAAGTTGTGTCTGCTCAATTGTGCTCCTTCTTGAAAAAAAATGATATCTATGAAGAATTTCAATCAGGTTTCAGGCCTCACCATAGTACAGAAACTGCACTTGTTAAAATTACAAATGACTTGCTTCTTGCGTCAGACCAAGGCTGCATCTCATTGCTGGTTTGATCTTAGTGCTGCGTTTGACACTATAGATCATCACATACTCATAGATCGATTACAAAACTATACAGCGGGCTTTAAGATGGTTTAGATCCTACCTGTCCGATCGTTATCACTTTGTTTACTTAAGCGGGGAATCATCTCAATTAACGCCAGTAAAGTATGGAGTGCCACAAGGATCTGTCCTAGGTCCTCTGTTATTTTCAGTGTGCATATTGCCCCTTGATAAAATTATTACAAAATACGGGATTAGTTTCCATTGTTATGCTGATGATACTCAACTTCTATATCATTTTAAAATTCCTTGTTTTTATTATCTTTATTCCCATGTTTTTATTGATTTTTAATGTCTATTTCACTTTCTTTTATGTAAAGCACTTTGAATTACCACTGTGTATGAAATGTGCTATATAAATAAACTTGCCTTGCCTTGCCTATATATCTCAACAAGACCAGATGAAACTTCTAAATTATCTAAGCCAACAGAGTGTGTTAAAAATGTAAAAGATTGGATGACCAATCATTTTCTCCTATTAAATTTGGATAAGACAGAGATATTATTTATTGGACCAAAAAACAGTATATAGAATCTCTTGGATTACAATTTGCAACTAGACGGATGTACTGTTACGTCCTCTACAGTCACAAATTTGGGTATTATATATTTGTATTGTTACAAAAACAGCATTCTTCCATCTTAGAAACATTGCCAAGCTTCTAAACATGCTACCTGTTTCTGATGCAGAAAAGGAATTCATGACCTATAGACTGGACTATTGTAATGCACTGCTAGTTGGTTGTCCTTCATGTTCAATAAACAAGCTACAGATAGTCCAAAATGCAGCTGCTAGAGTCCTTACCAGGTCAAGAAAATATGATCATATTAACCCGATTTTACGGTCTCTACAGTGGCTACATATGAAATCCTGTATCAGTTACATAATATTACTACTTACTTTTAAGGCCCTTAATGGTTTAGCTCCTGCATACCTAACTAGTCTTCTTCCCTGTCTAAATACTGTAACACTGATATAAAGCCGCCCAGCTTTATATCAAGCCGATGTAAAGCTGCTTTGACACAATTTGCATTGTTAAAAGCGCTATACAAATAATATTGACTTGACTTGACTTCCCCACTACAATCCAACCCGCTCCCTAAGGTCGAAAAACTCTGGACTCTTGGTAGTACCTAGGATAGCAAAGTCCACTAAAGGAGGTAGAGCTTTTTCGGATTTGGCTCCCAAACTCTGGAAAAGCCTTCCTGATAACATTTGGGGTTCAGACAGACTCGCTCTGTTTAAATCTAGATTAAAGACACATCTCTTAAAGGGGTCATATGATGCTTTTTTAAAGATAATTATTTTGTGTATTTGGTGTAACAGAATATGTTGGCAAGCTTTAATGTTCAAAAAAACACATTATTTTTTCAATACTGTACATTATTGTAGATCCTCTATGCCCCGCCTCTCTCAAACGCATCGTTTTATACAAAGTCCCTCCTTCTGACAAGCACAGTCTGCTCTGATTGGCCAACTGGCACAGTGCATTGTGATTGGCTGAACACCGCAAGCACTCATCAGAAATGTGTAACGCCCCTTTCCATAATCGCGAGCTTCATCTTTCAAAATAAATGTAAAGACAGTTAATAATGTCCTTAGTTTTCCCATCAGTTCAAGCCCGAAAGCGGAACAGAGTCGCGTGACAGACACAGTGATGATGCTCGTATGTATTTGCACACAAGCCGCGATTAAGACAGCTGACTCTACTGTGACCCTGTCTCTCTCTCTCTTTGGCACACACGCGCACGTAAAACTCTGTATTTGAACAGTCAATAGCAAATACTTAAACTAATAACAAAACATATTTACAGTCGCTGATTCAGAAGCGCCAGATCTCCTCTCCTAGGTTCACGAAACGGACACCCATAAAATGCGTTGCTGTTCTGTTCTAAGTAATCTTAATGATTCCTAAATGTATCTACTTTCGAAAGGCCAAATAAAGTGCTTTTGCTTTCACCTAGAAACACACAGTGTCAACTGTATCAACACTAAGGCGGTTACTGAAACCATGCCTTCTTTCTTTGCGCAAACATTTGGGCGGCATTACTTCCACATCATGACGTAGATATGCGGGGGCATGTTTTAATGAGGCATTTTAGGGGGGCGTGGCAGAGTCTTAACTTTGATAAAGAATATCTCTTTGGTTTTGAGACTTTAGTCTTTGCAACTTTAGGGATCTTATTTATGCCCAATCAGCTTGTAACACTCCAAAGAGAAAGGAAAACTTGAAATCACAGCATATGACCCCTTTAAGCCAAGTATCTCATAACCTTGTACTTCGGCTCTATCTGATCAAATGCACATTATCATTCTTTGCTTGGGCTGAACACATAATTTTTGCTTGGTTGGAACAGCAACTATGCTGTTGTTGTCTCTATTTGCTTCTCTGTTTCTGCCACGGGATTGACATCCTGAGGTAACTAGGAATTACTGAAGCATCAGTCTGGATCCAATCCTTACAAAGACCTGAGATGACTGAACACCTGAGAAGAGATGATGCCAACCCCTCAGAGGACCTCAGATGATGCCAACCCTGAAACAACATACAAAACTACCAAATGTTTACCAAACAACATACAAAACTACCAAAAACAATCTACCAAAATTTATTCGTAACATATAATCATTGCTATTAATACTGCTCACCATTTCTTTGAATACGTCATTAACTAACTGCATGATTTTTACCATACATTTCTACATTTCTGATCTGGACATCAACTTGACACAACTGATAAACTACTACTAAATATAATGTAGAAACTTTAATTTTCTGTAAAGCTGCTTTGCAATGATTTGTATCATGAAAAGCGCTATACAAATAAACATGAATTGAATAGAATGTTCTATAGGTTTAAAGTATAAAGAAAGAATAAACCAGTCTTTTAAACGCCTTGATTTCACTTTAAACAACTTAAAATATAATCTGCATCCATTAACTATAGTTTTTATTTACATCTCCTGGCAGAAAGGTTTTTGCAGGTTTAAATAAAATACTATTTAATAACAGTAGTCATAATAAGCATATTTCCAGTACATGCCTCAGGCTTGCACTGTATCATCAAAATCCTCGATAATCCTCAGCATTCAGTTCTTTTTGAGTCAGATGTGCAACTTCCGTTTCGATTTTGTGAACCGGCTCGAACGGTTACTTTATGAGAACTGGCTCAAAAGAACGATTCGTTCAAAAATCGAACATCACTATGCGGCTGTCAGGACACAGGCTAGGAGACACAGAGGGTTAAGACAACAAGTGACTTTATTAATGAGATCGGATGAGAGAGTCCAGGGGATACATGAGAGCAGAGCTGGGGAACTGAGGGCAGGGAGGCAGGCTAGCCGGGGAAGGAAAGGCGGGCATGAGGAGGAATCCAGGGAGCGGTGGAGCACAGGAGCGGTGGAGACACATAGGAATATCTGAGTGAAAGAGCACAAAGGTTAGTAGATGGGATCTGGTTTGGTTCCTGTAGTGAACGGTAGATCGGACGATCAGTGAGTGAGTGGAGTGTGGTTTTATAGGTGGCTTGATTGGAGTTTGGCAGGTGCAGGTGATTAGAACACAGGTGACTGAGTTCGTGGGTAAGTGGTGGCTGACGACTGCGGTGACTGGGGTGACTGAGACTCACTGACATTACCCCCCCCTCCAGGGGTGGCTCCTGACGCCCTTACACGGGGACGGCCACGGCCTCTGGGTGCGGAACGATTGGGGTGACTCAGATGGAATTCCTCCAGGAGTAGGGGATCCAGGATATCGTCCCGGGCCACCCAGGATCTTTCCTCTGGTCCTTATCCTTCCCAATCCACCAGGTACTCGAGCCGGGTGCCCCGTCGCCGTGAGTCCAGGATCTCATGGACTCGATAAACTTTGGCCCCATCTATCATCTCCGGAGGGTGGTGGGTTCTGTGGTGGAAAGAGAGAAGGGTTTAAGGAGTGAGACGTGGAAAGTGGGATGAATGCGGTACCTTGGAGGGAGCTTGAGAATGTAGGTGACGTCATTGACCTGCCTCTGCACTTTGAAGGGACCTATGTAGCGGGGACTCAGCTTCTTGCAGGGCAGGTGGAGGTGGAGGTCACGGGTTGACAGCCAGACCTGGTCGCCTGGTTGATATCGTGGGGCGGCGGACCGTCGAGCGTCTGCGAAGAGTTTATGCTTCCGCACTGCCCGCTGGAGATGGACGTGTGCTGAGTCCTCTCGGAACCAGTGGTCCACATTTGGAACCTCCGAGGGCTCTTCGGTCCAGGGGAAGAGCGGGGGCTGGAAGCCGAGTATGCACTGGAACGGGGTAAGTCTAGTGGTGGACTGACGGAGGGAATTCTGGGCATACTCGGCCCAGGGGAGGTAACGGCTCCAGTTGTTTTGTTCTGATGAGCAGTATGACCTAAGGTACCGCCCAAGCTCCTGGATCTTCTGCTCAGTCTGGCCGTTGGTCTTGGGGTGGTACCGGAAGACAGGCTGACAGTTACCCCTAGCAAATGGAAAAAGGCTTTCCAGACCCGCGAGATGAACTGGGGACCCCGGTCTGACACAATGTCCTCTGGAAGGCTGTAGTTTCGGAATACATGGTGGAAGAGACTCTCCGCTGTCGTGAGTGCCGTGGGTAGACCCTTGAGGGGAATTAGTTTGCAGGCCTTGGAAAAGCGGTCCACCACCACGAGCACGCATGTGTATCCTTCGGAATTTGGGAGGTCTGGAGTCCACTCCAATGTGCGACCTGGGTCTCTGGGGAACTGGTAGGGGTACTAACTTGCCTGCTCGGAGATGACGGGGAGATTTAGAAATGGCACAGACTGAGCAGCCTCGGACGTACCTGCTGACATCCTCGGCCATACTGGGCCACCAGTACCGAGCCTGCAGGAGCGAGATGGTTCACCGGCTACCTGGGTGTCCAGAGCCCGGTACTTCATGAACTGAGCCCAGAAGGGTTGAACGCTGGGAAGGTGGGACAAAGGTCTTCCCTTCTGGGCCTCCCTGCGGAGGAGGTTCGGTGAGGGTGGCGTCACGGATGTGTTTCAGTGAGATCCCACTGAATAGGGCTGATGACTAGGGCTGGAGGGAGAATGGTCTCGGGTTCCACAGGAGTGTCTGGGGCATGTAAGCGGGAGAGTGCGTCTGCTTTGGGGTTTTGGCTGCCAGGGCGGTAGGTGATGGTGAAGGTGAATCGGGTGAAGAACAGGGCCCAGCGGGCTTTTACGAGGGTTAAGGCGTTTAGCATCTCGGAGGTATTGAAGGTTTTTGTGATCTGTTATAACTGTGAAGGGGGATGAAGCTCCTTCCAGCCAGTGACGCCACTCCTCCAGGGCCAGTTTGATGGCTAGGAGTTCCCAATTCCCAATGTCATAGTTTTGCTCCGCAGGGATCAGTTTCCGGGAGAAGTAGGCGCAAGGATGGAGGCGGAGAGGCTCACCATGATATTGGGACAGCACGGCCCCGACTCCCGTGGTCGAAGCGTCCACCTCGACCACGAATGGGATCTGGATGACGAAGGATGGGGGCCGTGCTGAATGCCTGCTTGAGATGTTGGAAGGCTTCGTGGGCTTCGGGGGTCCAGGACAGAGACTTGGGCTTGCCGTGCAGCATGGAGGTGAGGGGGGCTGCGAGCCGACTGAACAGATGGATGTACCTCCGGTAGAAGTTGGCGAATCCGAGGAATCGCTGCATTTCCTTTACTGATTCGGGCCGAGGCCAGTCGAGGATGGTCTGCACTTTCCCCTGGTCCATCTCGATGCCGTAGGAGCTGATGGAATACCCGAGGAACTGCACGGTGGAGCGATGGAATTCGCACTTCTCCAATTTCAAGTATAGCTGATGTTCTCGGAGCCACTGGAGGACCTGCGTCACGTGGTGGCGATGTTCGGCCAGGTTCCGGGAGTATATAAGAATGTCGTCGATGTATACGATCACGAATCGATGGAGGAACTCCCGGAACACCTCGTTCATGAAGCCTTGGAAGACAGACGGTGAGTTGGAGAGGCCGTACGGCATAACCCGGTACTCGTAGTGGCCGGAGGGTGTGATGAACGCTGTCTTCCACTCGTCGCCCGCCCGGCTCCGCAGGTCTAACTTGGCTCCCCGGAGTTCCTCGAGGGCGGCTGGGACCAGGGGAAGTGGATACGGCAACTTTACCATCTGGGAGTTCAGGGCTCGGTAGTCGATGCAAGGCCTCAAGCCTCTGTCCTTCTTACCCACGAAGAAGAAGCTGGATGCGGCGGGTGAAGTGGATGGATGAATCCTTGTTGGAGAGCCTCCTTGATGTATTCCTCCATAGCCTTGCGCTCCGGGATGGACAATTGGGTATACTCTTCCCTTACGAAGTTTGGCCCCAGGCAGCAGGTCTATGGCACAGTCCCATGGCCGATGGGGTGGAAGGCGGGTGGCTGCCTGCTTGCTGAAAACATCCTGGAACACCTGGTAGTCAGATGGGATCGTACACTTCACCTGAGGCTCAGGACTTTCTATGAGGGTGGAACACACCTGGGAGGATACCGGTTTCTGAGGGGGCTTTGGAATCGAGGATAGACAGTTCTGGAAACAGGATTCGCTCCAGCGAGTGACTTCGCAGGGGTCCCATCTGACTACAGGAGAATGTTGGTTGAGCCAGGGGCGTCCCAGGATGATGTCCACCATGGGTCCCTCCAGTACCAGAAAAGTGATCGTCTCCTCACGTAAGCATCCGACCCAGAGCTTCAAGAGGGGAGCACGATATTTAATCCTTCCATGCCCCAGCGGCTTTCCCTGAATAGTCTTGACGCGGAGCTCCTGGGGATGCCGTTTGCGGGGAAGGTCGAGGTGGTTTAGGAGGGCTTGCGAGATGAAATTCTCTGAGGAGCCAGAGTCGACCAGGGCGGAGACTGAAACAGAGGATGTTGGGGTGAGTAGTTGTACTGGTAGTAATGACAGAGAGGAAACATCGGGTTCTAGTTGGATGGTACTCACCGCTGGGCGTGGAGGTCTCATGGGGCAGTCGCTGATGTAATGGTCAGGAGAAGCACAATCTCGCCGCAATGCGGCGGGCACGCTCCATTGGTGATAAACGTGCTGAATCCACTATCATAGGTTCTGGTACTGGAGGGCTGGTGGCGGGTGAGACAATCAGAGGTGTGGTAGCGGCGCGAGGCACGCCGCATGAAGTTCTCCAATCCCACGCTGTCATCGTAGATGGCCATTTGGGCGCGTAGACGTGAACATAACCCCAGGTGATAGGCGCTTAGCAGCGCGACCTCATTCCATCAGCTGGTGGCCGCGATCGTGTGGAACTCCAGAGGCGAAGCAGTCGATCTTGCACAGAAAGCTTTCCTGTGGCCACTCCAAAAACCTCCCTGAAGTGATTAGAGAAAGCATCAAAGGAGTTAATTAGAACACTCTGGGAGTCCCACATCGCCTTGGCCCACATCAGCGCTTTGTCGGTCAACAAGTAGGTGAGAAACGCAACTTTGGAGCGTTCGGTGATGAACTTCTGGGGTTGCATCTCGATATACAGATAGACTTGGCGAAGGAATCTACCACACCTCGCTGCGTCACCCGTGAAGGTCGAAGGGATGGCCATGGGATTCACAGAGGCAGGTGTCAACGGCCGATGGTGGCCGGGACTCCATGACACGCTACAGTAGTATAGGTCCGGTCTTCTGTCAGGACACAGGCTAGGAGACACAGAGGATTAAGATAACAAGTGACTTTATTAATGAGATCGGATGAGAGAGTCCAGGGGATACGTGAGAGCAGAGCTGGGGAACTGATGGCAGGGAGGCAGGCTAGCCGGTGCCGGGGAAGGAAAGGCGGGCATGAGGAGGAATCCAGGGAGCGGTGGAGATCAGGAGCGGTGGAGACACGTAGGAATATCTGCGTGAAAGAGCACAAAGGTTAGTAGATGGGGTCTGGTTTGGTTCCTGTAGTGAACGGTAGAACGGACGATCAGTGAGTGAGTGGAGTGTGGTTTTGTAGGTGGCTTGATTGGAGTTCGGCAGGTGCAGGTGATTAGAACACAGGTGACTGAGATCATGGGTAAGTGGTGGCTGATGACTGCGGTGACTGGGATGACCGAGACTCACTGACAGCGGCAGGGCAAGCATTTCCATGACTCAATGAATTGCTCAAATCACAACTGTGCTTTTGTTTATATGCAATTTTGTGGAGCGGGCTCTACAGCTGAGCAGTGGGCGAGGTGGAGGAGGATCTCCCCATCACCACTCACCACCCAAATTTTTGGGGGGGCATGTTGGGAGGGGCTATGCTCCTCAAACTCTGGCAGACGCAGAACTTGCTGAGTTCAGTCATTCTGTGCCTTGTGGATTTCTTCAGGAAAAACTGTTCAAATTATGATTCAGCTTTGTTTCCATTAAGGTGAAAGTACAGCATTCAGCATATTATATGGAGAAACAGGAAGTGTGGAAACTGTGGAAAAATGTAAATAGACCTTGTGCGTTTCCTCATTGAGAACTAAAAGAGTGCTGAAAGTGTTCACTGGGAATAAGACACATAGCGTGAGACAAAGGTATGAATATGATACATGCATGTTGAGACTGTACTAAATTTAATATAAATATCCCAATGGCTACATTTACATGCAACCAAATAATCCTTCAGTAATCGGACTGATGGCTCAATCGGACTGAAAAGACTTCATGTAAACACCTTAATCGATCCAATTGAGCTCGATCGGAATTAAATATCAATTCGATTGAAGGGGGTGGTTTATTTCTTTTCTAATATGATTAAGGGTGCATGTAAACACTCGATCGGATTGAAAACCGTAACTGAAAGGACTGCGCATGTGCAATGATGCAGAAATAGCGTAATGACGTATGACGCGCGGAACGAGCGGCTCTTCCTTTTGAATAAGGTGTTGTATAAATGCGTGTCCTGTCATTATTAAACTCTCCTTTCACTCGGCAACTGTTAAGTGGAGCAAGACAACGTCCCACCAGTCCTTCTTTCGGATTCTCGTCCACAGGCAACCCGTTTTGGGCGTGGGGAGGGACATTTTACTGCGTGATAAATATGAGCAGCACGGCACAGCGGTTTATATGTATATTTATCCAGAAATGGATAAATATTAATTCTGCTGTTAAAAACAAATAAAGAAACAGTGTAGTAGAGTGGTTATTATGTGCAAATAGTGAGAAACTCTATATTTGTGCAGTGTCAAAAATATCAATTCCGATTTGAAGATTTTAAACGCACACATCAACCCGATCACTTTATCTAGCATTCATGTTAACACTACATTCAGATTCATCAATCGGAATGAATTCAGTCCGACTGAACCAAAAATCGTTCAGACTCTTTATCTCCATCTGACCTTTGGAGAAGAGTCCACTCAGACTGATGTGTAGTGATGGCTTACCCGCAGCAGTCAGTCCTCGCGGTGGAGGAGGAGGAGGTGGTGGAGGAGGAACAGGAGGGTACGTCCTGCAGGGGCATAGCAGCTGGCAGCCCTCAGCTCCTCTGTTTATGTTGTGCTGAGAGCAAGACGTCTGAAGCTCTGCCTGGAAGAAAGAGACGCCGCTGATGCGGATTATCCAATGCTACTCACACAGCCTGTTACAGGCTCAGTCAGATTCACTGATTCACCGGCCAACACAACACCAGATCATGCACACACGAATACATCACACAGGCTCAAAAGAAGCCACAGGGTTTAGCTTCAAGGTAATGCTGCCTGTCCCGGTGTCCTGACATTTTATCCTACCCGTCAGATTGTCCTACGAGGGCTTACTGCACATGCACACATCAATATTGACATTTTTCTCATGCTGAACAACGATAATTATTGTATTTGAATTACTGTAAGGGGTAGGTTTAGGTTTGGGGTAGGTGTAGACAAAGGTGCCGTAAGGGGGTGGGGAGGTTAGGACGACCAACCCTGCCCTGCTTTTAAGTCATTTCGTTCATTTCAGCAGAATGTAATTAAAATGTTACGTTAATACCACAACACATCTACTTATGCAACGTTTCAAATAAGAAAAAAACTATAACGCAACTAAGGCCAAATTATGAGAAACAGAAACAATTAATTCATTGTTTCAGGTTATGCTGTCTGTTAGTTTCCTGACCTGAGCCGCTTGTTCTTTTGTCACGTCACATCCCCGTAAACTGAAGCTATGCAGTCTGTACCAACAAACAGAATTGATTAATTCATCTGTCGAGTCTTTGGGTTCGAGTCGTTCTTTCTTTTGTCAAATGCCTGCTTCCCAGCTCAGTACCTTACAACAAACACAAACATTACATATTATTAACTGCGTGCTGTTAGTAGGCTTTATCAAAGTGATCTTTCCCCATCATTCAGATAAAGTTTAAAGCCTCTTTATTACCACATTCAATCTTATGAAAGAGAACCATCTTGACAGAAAGTCACAAATGTATAAATTGTAAGAAATAAAAAAGCTACAATTTGAGACCAGAAACAAATCACATGTAAACGTGTTTGTAAAGAAGGTTGGGAACTATTAACTAATTTATGTATCCAATACTGCTGTCATATCACGTGACAAAAGAACAAACGACTCAGACCCGAAAACGTTTTTAAAAAACCCAAAAAAGATTTAAATATCACTCCTTAATGGAGAGGTTAAATGTCAGGCTTGTGTTCATGTTGTGTTGTGTTTTGCTCCCTGTTACCCTGTTCTCCCATGTGTTTTGCCCATAGTTGGTTATGTTCCTGTTCCTGTCCTTATTGTTTCATTATTAGTTCATTAGTCACCACCTGTGTTGTATTAATTATCTAGTTTAGTTCAGATTACTTAAGCCCTGTGTTTGCTTGTGTGCCCAGTCTGGTATTAACGTTGATGTTGTCTCCCTGCCTTGTGGTACCCCTTTTGGATTGTGGATTATTTTGAGTTATTCTCGTCTCCTTGTTCCTCCTTTTGCCACAGAAGGCAACTGTGACACAATACCGGACCAAAACAATAGCGTGAGTGGTTTCCCTTCTCCACATTTGTTTTCACGTTTTTTGGAAAGTATTTTGTTTTGCTGTTTTCTCCCCTCTGTCAAGGCCACCAGCCGCGGCTCCCACAAGCCTGCCGGCCGCGGCTCACTCACGCCTCCTGGCTGCACCGTTGTCATGCCCTATGCCGACAGCAGCAGTCTCCTTCACGTCAAGCCAAAGGAGGAATCTGAGAAGGGAAAAGGCTGTCGGCTCCAGCCCCGGAGTTTGCTCCAGTGTCGGCTCTAGCCCCTGACCAGAGTCGAGAGATGGCCCTAGCCCCTGACCTTGTCTTGTCCACAGAAACAATTCTAGTCAGTCTTGTCTTGTCAATAGGGGTTCTTCAAAAGCAGGCTGCTTCTCTTGTTATGGCCACGGAGGCCATTCCCAGTTAGCCAAGGCCACGGATGCTGTTCCACCATGGCTCTCCGGACTGTCTATCCCGCCATGGCGCCCTAGTCTGCCTGACCCGCCATGGGTACTGCTCTGGAGGTCTGCTGTCCCATGGAGGTCTGTCTTGAGGGAGTCCCTTCCCTTCCCTCCCTGGTAGATGTTATGTGGAGGGGGGAGTAATGTCAGGCTTATGTTCATGTTGTGTAATGTCCCACACGGAAATAACCTATATAAACATATAGGTTTTGATATATGTTTTTAATATATGTGACATATATAAAATTGGCCGTTTTCCTATAATATATGCACATATATGTTTACCTATATATTATTAAAATCCATAGCTGCTAGACAACATAAATAAAAGCCCAAAATGTCGAAATTTACATGTACATGTACATATAGGGCTTATATGTGGATATAAAGAAGCAATACAGGAGACCTATATGGCCTTTATATGCACATATATGCACCTCAATTTTGCCTATATGTGGCATATATACGCATATATGTTATCATATATGTGCATATATACTGCATATAGGTTTCATATATGCGCATATATCCTCATATAGGTTCTTTCCATGTGGGGTTTTCCTCCCTGTTACCCTGTTCTCCCATGTGTTTTGCCCATATTTGGTTATGTTCCTGTCCTCGTTGTTTCATTTATTAGTTCATTAGTCACCACCTGTGTTGTATTATCTCATTTAGTTCAGATTACTTGAGCCCTGTGTTCCCGGTCTGGTGTTAACGTCGATGTTATGTTCATGTGAGTCTCTCCCTGCCTTGTTACCCCTTTTGGATTGTGGATTAAAGACTGTTTATTTTTGAGTTTATCCTCATTTCCTTGTTCCTCCTTTTGCCACAGAAGGCAACCATGACATAATTGCATAAACATTAATTACATAAAAAGAGTTTTCGTTACTTATCAACATGATTTTTCAGTGTGGATGTAAGCCATTTTCTGTGACTGTGCGAAACTACCGGTTAATTTGCCGCTGTAGGGAAATAATGAGAAGACCAAACCAGTGTGTTCATAATTAAGATCATACATTAGAATAATATGGTAGGACACTCCAGTTTGCAATATCAAGCAGCAAAACGAGCGGTTTTGTACAGCTAAATATAGCTGGATGCGGATGACACAGGGGAAAATAAACTGGATAGGTTTGGGATTATTTTCCAGTTTTTATCTTGGCTTCACTGTATCCTGCTAAGTGTCCTCCTTTCTGGTGTTTTAGAAATGGCCACCCTACAGTAACCAACACGGCCGCTTAGGATTCAGACCAGCAGAAGTCGCCCACCTCCTTCAGCGCTGAAGTGGGAGGCTCTGAGAATCAAACATTACCGCTGATCCTCAGCCACTTCCTATGGGCTGTGTGGGTGATAATGTACAGTATGGAAATAAGGTAGAAACACATCTACAGTATAAAGCTGCAGCTTCAAAACAAGCTTCGGAGCTCACTAATACCACTGACTTCAGTGATTCGTTCATGTGTGTATTTGTTTCATCCTTATGGAGAACATGAAGAGGTTGTGCTTGCCATGAATAATCTGCAGAGATTGGTGCTATTGACTTCACACAGCTCCAGTCACTCTCCCTGTTGCTTTGCAGTTTCAATTTGCAAAATAAGTCATTCAACATTTTAACGCCGGACACTCAAGCTGTTCTGTGTCAGATGTTTTCTTCAGTGGGACAATCACATTGATTCCATTGTGAAAAAGACCCAGCAGAGGCTGCATTTCCTTCACCAGCTGAGGAGGTTCAGTCTGCCGCAGGATCTGCTGAAACAGTTCTACTCGACCATCACTGAGTCTGTGTTCATCTGTACCTGTTTGGATCACTCTGGGCCACACACATCCAGCACACTCTCTCTTCGAACACAGCACTGAGCACCAGAACAGCGTTTTCTCTCAGGCCATATTCCACCTGAACAACACTTAACACACCTCAAGACTGCACACCTGGTCATAACTTCTCAAAACTGTTCATATGAAATAGCACATATGCACATTTTATAATTCTGTCTATTGTTACTTTTTCCTGTATATTTTTATTACCATCTAGTTTTTTTATTTTATTTATTGTCTATTATTTTTGTTAATAGGGTTATATTTAATTTTATTACCTTAAATAATATGTATGTCTGCACTATGCCTGTACTTTCTACACTGGAAGCTCCTGACACCAAGACGAATTCCTTGTGTGTGTGTGTGTGTGTGTGTGTAAACACGTAAAGCTCTTTCTGATTCTGATTCAGGAGCATTTCTAGCCTTTCATTAGTACTGGGGGCCTCTATTAAAAAGTGTGCCAAATAAATGATCTTTACCTGCAGCTTTATCACTGATAACTGACGAACATTTAAAAGGTTGTAGATAAATATTGACCTCCTTCAGCACCTGTTTATTGTTTTCTGACTTACAAATCATCCCATAATGCTTAGAGAAACCACTAATAAGTGCATGAGTGAACTGTCCAATGAATCAAACTGGAATTGAGTTCAGACTTTTTTACCATCTCATTTGGCCAATTAGATCAAACGTGTGATTCATTCATTCTGATGCTAAACAGCTGATATAATAAACACATGACAGGGAAATGATTCTCTGGTCGTTATTGTCATCACTGTCAGATAAGGATTTATCAGAAATATTTTTTTTTCTCAGTGTCTTTGGTGCATTTCTCAGATCAGAAATGAAATTCTCAAAACTACTTGTTCAACCTCCACATCATCGAGTCACTTGTGCACATCACAAAAGCAGTTTCTCATTCTTTTAAACAAGTTGCAATCACTTTGGTACATTCATGCAACTGAGTATGTACATTTGTCTGTGGTTTCCTACATTATCAGTTGCTAATATCATGTTGCTCAAAAAGTATTATATAGTTCTCTGTGCTATAGCCTTTTCCCTATTAAATAAAATAATAAATAATAAAGTCATTAAATGCAAAATGCTTGATCTACAGTAACTGTCATAAACTTTGGCATGAATTATGCAGATGAATCTTGATCTAAAGTAATGAAGAGAATATAGATCAACCAATGATGAACCAGTTCTCTGTAATTCCTCGTGTGCTGCATGCAAAAGCAAAGTTCTGCCTAAGGGCTGTTTCCTGTGTTTGCCTTACCACAGTAATTTTGTATTTTTGACTTTGTGCCCATATTTCTTTTTCTTTTCTATATCACAATGATGTTGTAATGTATTTTTGTCAGACCACTTGTAAAAGTGTAACTGTGAATCCTATCCAGTCTCTTTCAATCAATATCGCACAAACAGTAATGTGTAAATTGTACTTTTGAAATGAATATATGGCATACATAAGAAGTGCAGCCTTCTGCATTTCAATACAGTAACTGTCATCCAAACTGTAGTCATATACACTGTTATATTGACAACATGACTAGCATTTTAGCAAATCTGACTTGATCTTGTTTGTGAACAATGACACAAATACTTTTCATTCTGATGGCACGGTTCATTTACATATATATTTACTTTTGAGAAAGATTTTGAGTAAGTTACAGGCTTTTGCAGGTAATCTATTGTGTGGTGCTGTTTGTACAAACTGTTTTGAGAAATGCACACACTTCTTTGGATATTTTAAGGATGATTCGAGAAATGCACCAAATTTAGCCTACTGGAGTATTTCACTGAGGCTCCTGACCCAGTAATAAAAGGGGTCTGACGCCTCTGCTTTTAATGAAATGACCTTTTAATTACCCCTCCGATTCCTAAACTCTGAATGATCAGCACGGGATGCAGATGCTTCGTTCAGACCTACCTGACACAAGAGAAGACACGACGAGAGCAAGCAGTGACCAAACACCAGAGGCCAGAGGTCCAGCATCCCTTCTTCACTCCCGCGGAGAACCGGAGGCACTGAGGAGATGTGGAGGAGCCTGGACAACACAAGCACAGCCGCACTTTCACTCAACGCCTTGCTTTCTGAAGCAATGCCTCCATCTCATTGACGGAAACTGCATTCAGCCGCAAACACTTTATTTGCATTCGGTGACTTTAGCTGAGTTTGTACCTGCTGCATGCACCTACTCCAGCTCAGGACCAGAAATGCGCTCTTCATCGCTGTCCAATAGTCATGCTGGTCGATGTTAGAAGACTGTCTAACTCCACAGATGACCCTAAGAGCAGCAGCAGAGCCTCCAGCGGACAGAGAAACCCATAGTCAGCCTGAGCATCATCCCTCTCTCGAGGATGAATAAAGCTCCTCAGATCTGTGCAGAAATGCGAGTCTCTCAGATACACTCCTCCCTCTCTGCTCTCTTCTCTAGTGCTCTAGTTCTCAAGAGTTTAATGAGCTTCTCTTCGAGAAATCATCCTTTACATTTGCAAACCGGTAAATGCATTTCTCAAAACAATTCGTACAAACACCACCACACAATGTATTACCTGCAAAACTTTCTCAAATTCCTTAATTAGCCCATCATCTCTCAAAACATACCAGTGCCAACTGAATGACATTGTTCACAATCACACAATCATAGTGTTTGGCTATATAACTGATGTATACTTCAGTTTGCATGACAAAGACTGAAAACGCACAAGGCTGAACTTTTCTGTATGACATATATCACTTTCAACAGTGCAAATGTACACATTACTGTATGTGGGATATTGATTGCAAGAAACAGGATTCACAGCTTTTACTCTTTCTCTCTCTCTATTTACTGTATGATGTACAATGAAAGTGGACTACTGTAATATGAATCATTACAGTAAGTGTACAGTGCACATTGTTTGATTGCATACCTCTTGTGTCTACAAATGTTTGAATGATTGTGAATATGGTCCATAAAAGTGACTCTTATTTCATCAGAAACATGTCTACATCTTTGGCCTCTCTCATCCTCACTCCTCTTCTTCTGAGCTGTTTGTTTCTTTCTTATTCTTTCATTGTCTGAATTTGTAACACTGTGTTGGGCTCTGTCTATATTTGCTGGTCAAATGTAGCTTTATGAAATGCATATCTGACCTATTTTAGAGAACTGGTTGTTCTAACACTTTACCCTTCAGAGAATTAGAAGATTCATCAATTCAGGACACATTTACAAAATAAAGTCTAAGAGATACATAGAAAAGATGCTTGACAGATTATAATAATATAGATTTTTTTGTTAATATAGCCTAACTTTATATATATATTGTTGATCAGTTATTAATAATACATGGCATGAAAATAATTTGTTTTACACAATCATGGGATAATTTCTATAAAAGAAAAAAAAACTTTCATACACGATATTAATTAATAGTGAATTACTTTTTACCATTACAATTATGAATATATTTTTTTAGGGCACGAACAGAACTTATTTTACTAATGAAATTATGAGAAACAATAAAACTGAATCGTCTCACAGGAAGCACACTTAGACTCATATAAACTAAAGAATTTCACTGATGTATTTCAAGGGAATAACACTTTGCTGGAGAAGTGCGCCCTCGGGTGGCCTTTTATTACAAATGTGATTCCTGTGAGAGAAACATATGAAATATTCTGATTTTTCCCCCTTTCGACAATACCAGTGTCTCCAGAAGGAAAAAAAAAACTCTGACAAAGTAATGCTTTTCATGATAAGTCTTTTTGTTGTTATTTATGTTAGTAGGCCTATTTTCTGTAGGTTTAGGATCTAGGTTTTGTGAAATATGTGTTGCATTTGAGTGTAGATATTTTTTATGCAGTGTCTGTTTACACTAACTCCACCCACCAACGCGTGATCGGGTTAGTCAACAATCAAAAAAAGACGCTCAGTTTGTATCAGTTTCAGTATCAGAGGTTAAGACGCATGCTTTAGACGCGATCGACCCGAGTTCGACTCCGCCTTTTGCTGAACATTTTTCTCCATTTTCAAACCTCATATCGCATCGGACATGCATTTATTTACAATACAAATTAAGGAAACAATCAAAAAGTTGAAAATAAAAGTATCGGGTAGGTGTAGGGAGGGCTTTATTGTCCCAATAAAATGGCATCCATTTAATAGAATTAAAACTATAATTTGTACTCAATAAGATATTGTGTACTGTTTTATAATGTACTACAATACCGAGGTGCAGATAGTTGCCACTATTTGCAATAAGTAGTATAAATAGCTATTTTAACAGTGTAAATGGAATCTATAGCTATTTGCACTTAGTGTAAATAATATCTATCGCTAAGAAAATGTACTATTTACACTTGCTGCAAATAGCCGCTGCCTAGTTTTTATGTCTGAGTAATGCTTTCCTCATAAGACCAATATTATCTTGCAATAAAAATGTTTTCAGTAATTAAAAACAATAGATGGATAGACCCACACATATTTATACAGCCCAAATTTGAGTGGCAGATAAAGAGCCTCTTTTCTATTAGACGGACAGACAGACAGAAATAATTAAATTGAATTTCAATACATCTTTATTACAATTATCAAAACACATTACATAATCAAACCCTACATTACACAAAACTTAAAAACAAAAAAAACTAAACCTAAAAAAAAAATACTACAAATTAACAATACACAAAAATCAAACAATTACAAACTCTAAATCCTCGTCAATAACTTCACACAGAGCCCTTTTATAACACCAAATCATTTAAAAAAGCATAAGATCTCCCATAGTCTTATAATACCGGAAATCAATCAAAATTCTAGATTTCACAAGGTTAAAAAACACACTTTGTAAATTACTACTTAAATTTTGTTCAATCTTTGTTTTCCTGGTATCATAAATTGCCATTTTTGCCTGACCTAAGAGAAAATTCAACAACTGGCAACAGAATCTGTGTTTCTGAGTATATTTAAAACCACAAATAAACACTTCCAGTGAAAAAGTCTCATCAAAACGATTTAATAAACCAGACTTGAAACAGTGAATCAAGTGTGGCGGGAGGAGCAAACGACAGACACAGTGGGCGTGGCGTCAGGCCTGGAGAGGTTTTTATTAAACAATAATCAAAATAGTGTTCAAAAAAGTGTCCAAACAACAACAACAATTAAACGGCCCGGCATCCTGGCCCGTCAGCCGTAACGGGTGCGGCAGTCTTCCTCCTCGACGCTCCCTTCCTGGACCCGCGAGGACACCAGCGTGCATGCACGGGGAAGAGACCGGTCTCCCGAGGAGAGGCGCGCTCGGCATTTAACGGCGGCGGTGATGAGGCTCTATTCACGTCAGGTGCGCCTCATCACACGCCGCCAGCCCTGGCTGTTTCAGCGCCCCTCTTCTCTCACACACCCACTCCCGTCGGGAGCCTGGTGAAGGGCGGTGAATACGGGACGGGGTGGTGATGATGATAAAGGGGGGAGGCAGCCGACTCGTCACACAAGCCTACTGCAATAAATAAAGGTATGAAATACAGTCTCCCTCTGGAAACAAAAAGGACATTCATCACTACTCCCTGGGTTTATAATTGAAACAAGAGCATTCACAGCTATAGCGCCATGGAGTTCTCCATTGTAGGTCTCCTACTTTCTTTGACAAAGGTGATTTGTACAAAGCTCTCCATTCTGGTTTAAGATTCTCCCCTAAATGCAGAACAGCGCTCCAAGGAGTATCAACTCTATTACGTAAAAAATTCTTATTAAGTGTCTTCACACAACTCTTATAAACAGCTTTCCCAGATGCAGACTTAGGCCCCATTAAAAACAAAATACCGTCTTGTCAAAACACACCTTCACACTCTTTGAAATCAGTTAACAAGTACAAATCAGGAAAATAATCATTACAATTTGGAGCAATTAAACCTTCAGTATATTCACCCACCATTTTTACTTCTTCAGGTATAAGAGCTGTCTTCCACTTTTCCAGCAATTTGGCCATTGTGCGTTTTGACTTTACCCCCAGACAACTGGCGACAGCATCAACATTCTCAAAGGCCAACCAGCCAATTTAAACAAATATTAAAACTCCATCTCATTAACAGAAGGGAAACTCCTCTCATTTGATAAATCCATGCGTGATCCATAAATCAGAGGTTCCTGGAGCAACCAATATAGAGAAATTATAGTGTCATATCTCTGTACTTTAAACAGAGACCAGACCTTGAAAACATTCCGATAAAAAGTGGGAAATTTAGACAAGTCCATTTTTTCCAAATTCAACCAGAATAAAGATCTCTCAAAGTCCAAACCTCTGAATCCTCACAGGATGGCACAAGCAGCAAACTTCCAACTTGAGTCTACTGGACCTTTCAGCAGCCTTTGAATGAATTGAATCCTGAAGGCCGCTATTCTGCTCTGCACATGCATTAAACCATGTCCTCCCTCTTTGGGTAGGTACAAAACAGATTTGGGTATCCAACGCATCTTGTCCCAAAAGAAGTCTATTAAAATTGATTGCAATCTTGGCAGTAGATCTCGTGAAGGGTCCACACAAATTAATCGATTCCAAAGAGCAGATGCAATTAAGTTGTTGATGATCAATACTCGTCCCTTATATGACATTTTAGGGAGTTGAAACTTCCATTTAACAAGACGACCTTTGACCTTTTCAATAATTTCTTCAAAATTTTTCTGCATAAACATTTCATTCCCCAATAACACTCCCAAATACTTAAAACCTTCTTTAGTCCAAGATAACCCTTCTGTATCTCTTTAAAATCATTCAAAATTTCCAATAACATATTCACATCTCTTTGCCCATTAATTAAAACAGCAACATCATCAGCATAAGCAGACAGTTTAAATACATTTATGCAATTCGGAATAGATAATTCACATAATTTTGCTCTTATTCTGATTAAAAGGGGCTCTATGGCCAAAGTGTACAACATGCCAGATAAGGCACAGCTGAAAAATAGAGTGAATAATAGGACCAAGGACTTCACTCAACCTGTTAGCCAGGACCTTGGAAAGTAACTTATAATCAGTACACACCCTCATGTATTATCATTCCCACTGGGACTAATGACCTTCACTCGCTGCTAGGGGTGTGCAGCGGAGCCATTATTTGTATCTGTATCTGTATCTGTATCTGTGACAATCTCAAAATTATTGTTATCTGTATTCGGATGGATCCGGAAGTGGGCGTGGCTTAAACAGGAAGTCCGTCAAATTATGTGAAAATACCATTTTAAATGCAAATCTGTTCGATTCGTAGTTTTCATTTAACAAATATGCCTTGTATAACTAAATAAATTATTATTTTTATTATAATTATAACTTTGCAAATATTTTCCGTTTAAAACTACAGAAAATGTTGATCAAAAAAGAAAAATAACTTTATTCTCCTTGTTTTCCAGTGAAACTGTATACACATCCACAATCTTAAATAAGAGCACTAGTAGAAAAAATATAAATGGAAAGAAAGTGTTCAGTACTCATAGCAGAATGACAATAAAGCTCGCTTGAACTTGAAGTAACTTGGAGATCATGTATTGCTGGAGTCTGTGATCATTTACCAGTATTTTATCAACAGAGCGCAACAAATCATTTGGACCCTCCAGAAGCCTTGATCAAACCTCGCTTTTCTTCGTCTTGTATAATTAAATGTGATGCCATTCACAAAAAAAGGCTAATGCAATGCGTTTTTACAGTTACTGGATTTCGAAAAGGTTTGAAGTTAGGACCGTTTTTAGGATATTTTTGCGAGTTAGTTGATATAATTCCAAACAAAGCTCTGATTTCTGAGAGGCGCGCATAGACCCCAGCACGGCTATTGATTTGCGCTCATTTTATTCATATAGGCTAGTTTGCACTCATTCACTTTATACATCCAGGCCCATAGCCAGCTATGAGGTCCAGACCTCCGTAAATGTTTCATGTTCAAAAATAAAATTTGAAAACATATGAAAAATTATTTAAAATCACGTCGCTGAATAAATTGATGTGGCTGACAGGCAGCAGCTGAGTGAACGAGCTTGGCGCAAATGCCGTCTCCACTCCGCTCCATCTTGCCAGATCTTTTAATATTAGTTTTAATACTAAATGTAACAGAGTTAATAAAGTAATTAGGGCATTAATAAACTGGGAAGTTGAAGGTTGAGATTAGAGATTCTGTATCCTATTTGCAAAATATAAGATTTAAACTTATTTTGATGCATTTTTCAGGGGATTGGTTGTGTTTGTTTTTAGTAGCAATAATCCGGCACTGACAGGCAGCAAATCAAAAAAGGAGCGCGCGGATAGTTTATTGCTGAGGAGACCACATTCTTTAACGCAATGATCACCATGATATTATCTGTATGAAACTGTGTCAAACGCTATCAAAGCAGTTCTAGCCATTAATATTTGCACAAATCTTAACAACCGCAGATTCACTAATGTGCTGTTCCAGCAAACATGTGATTGTGTCTGCCGAATATTTTTTTCTGTTATTTGGATGAATTCGTTATTCGTTTTGAAGCCATTATCCGTGCCTTTCCGAATAAGGTATTCATCTTCAGGCACATCCCTACTCGCTGCGCAACAATACTTCTGATGCAGTGAGGAAAATGGCAGAAATCACCAGCAAAAAGTTCCCAGACTCCCGAATCATAATCTCCATGCTTCTCCCAAGACACGACACACCACCACACATCATCTACAGCATCAATGCTGAAATGTCCCGTGGCTGTTCTGCGCTCCCTAATGTACACCTGGCCCACCACCACCACATCGGCCTCCAACATCTGTACGACGGACTTCACCTACACAAAGACGGAGTCCGTATTTTTGCAAAGACTCTAAAAGATGCAGCCCTGGGCCGCAGTCCAGCATCACCGAAACACCTGTTACCAACTCCACAATACCACCGGCCCATTCACCCCTACATGCCCAGACATCCCCCTCCGGCCCCAGTGAGGACAGACATCGCCTGGACAAACACTGCACGTCATCCACCACACCCACCAATGGCTCCAAGATTCAAGATTCAAGATTTTTATTTGTCACATACACAATTATACAGGGTATAACCAGCAGTGAAATGTAGGTCAGGTCCGCTCCAAAGACAGTGCAATTATAAAGTATACAAATATTAAGAAAAAAGAGAATAAAATAAAATAAAAGATAAAAAAAATATAAATATTAATATGAATGTACAGGTCAGTATGTTGTTGACTTAAATAGCAATAAGAGGAATGTGCAAAAAGTTGTACAGGGTATTTAAATAGCAGCAATACGAGGTAGAGAAACATTATGAATAGCTTATTGATATGGTGATATTACATGGAGTCAAGTGATATTATGACACAGAGTTAGAGTTTAGGAGCCTGATGGCCTGGGGGAAGAAGCTCCTCCTAAGTCTCTCAGTTTTTGCCATCAGGCTACGGAAGCGCTTACCAGATGGAAGCAAAGTGAATAGTCGGTTTCCAGGGTGATTAGAGTCCTTGATGATTTTAACAGCTCTATTTTTGCAGCGTTTGAGGTAGATGTCCTGCAGAGAGGGGAGAGCAGACCCTGAGATGCGCTCAGCTAAGCGCACAACTCTCTGTAGTGCTTTGCAGTCCTGATTGGAGCTGTTTCCATACCACACTGAGATGCACTGAGTCAATACACTTTCTATGGTCCCTGAATAGAAAGTTTTCAGGATTGCTGGTGAGACCCTGAATTTCCTCAGCTGTCGCAGATGGTACAGTCTTTGCCTGGCTTTCTTGACCTGTGTTTGGATGCGTGTAGTCCAAGTCAGGTTCTCGGAGATGTTTACACCGAGGTACTTGAAGCTACTCACCCTCTCCACAGGGGTCCCACTGATCATAAGAGGAGTGTAGGGCTGCTGCTGTCTCTTCCTAAAGTCCATGATCAGCTCTTTAGTTTTGCTCACATTCAGAGAGAGACAGTTGTCCTGGCACCATGATGTCAGTCTCTCTACCTCGTCCAGGTAAGCGGTCTCATCGTTGTTGGAGATGAGGCCCAGAACCACAGTATCATCAGCGAATAAGATAATAGATGTGGAGCTGTGAGAGGACACACAGTCATGCATGTAGAGAGAGTAAAGCAGGGGACTCAGGACACAGCCCTGTGGGGCTCCTACTTTGAGGGTGATGGAGTTTGAGGTGAACTGGCCAACTTTCACCACTTGAGGTCTGCCGGTGAGGAAGTCTTGAATCCAGTCACAGAGTGAGGAGTTTAGGCAGAGGTCTGTGAGTTTAGAAGCCAGCTTGATGGGGACTATAGTGTTGAAAGCTGAGCTATAATCAATGAATAGCAGCCTTACATAATTCCCATTGTTGCTGTCCAAGTGTGTGAGGGAAGAGTGGAGGACGTGAGAGATGGCATCGTCCGTGGATCTGTTTGGGCGATAGGCAAACTGAAGAGGGTCCAAATTATCAGGGATGGAGGAGCAGATGTGGCTCTTTACAAGTCTCTCAAAAACCTTCATGACTATAGATGTGAGGACAACTGGGCGATAGTCATTCAGGCAAGAGGGTTTATTGTTCTTTGGCACAGGGATAATGACAGATTTTTTGAATGAGGTGGGAACCACGGAGGTAGCAAGGGACTCATTAAAGATAGACGTGAACAAACCAGCGAGCTGATCGGTGCAGGACCTCAGAATACGGCCGATTATCCCATCAGGTCCGGCTGCTTTCCTGACGTTCACTTTCTTTAGCGCCCTCCGAACCTCATCCTCCGACACGGTGATTACAGGATCATCGCTGCTCTGCCTGCTGATTCCTGACGCGCTGGGCGGCAGGGACGCGCCGCCGCCATCGAAGCGGCCGGAGAAGATGTTTAACTGGTCGGCCAGCAACGGATCTGCTCTCACCTCTGCGGAGGATTTGTTTCCGAAGTCACAGATGGTCCTCAGTCCCTGCCACATCCATCGAGAGTCATTGAGCTGGAAATGAGACTCAATTCTCTCTCTGTATCGGTGTTTAGCGGCTCTTACTGCGCGTCGGAGAGCATAGCACGATGCTTTGTACTCGCTTATATTCCCGGTCAGAAGAGCCTCATTGTAAGTGGCAGTGCGTGTGTTAACCGCAGCACGGATTGTTCTGTCCGTAGCTTGCTCGGTTAGCGTGTTGACAAAGCTTAATGCTACATCCATGAACTCGCTGACGTCAGAAGAACTCGCCCGGAACATGTCCCAGTCGACGTCATCAAGAGCCGCCTGCAGCATAGCTTCTGAGTGGGAGGACCAGCGCGTCACTACTCTCTGCACCGGAGGTTCCTGAACGAGCCTTTGTTTGTATCCCGGTGTTAGAAAAATGATGGCATGGTCCGATTTGCCAAAAGCTGGTAGTGAGCGGGATTTGTAGGCATTCTTGAACTGAGTGTAGCAATGATCCAGTGTGTTTGGTCCTCTAGTTGGACAGGATACATGTAGATGAAATTTCGGCATGACCTGCTTGAGATTGGCTTTGTTAAAGTCTCCCGCGATGATAAAGGCAGCGTCAGGATGTTTGTTAATGTAGCCGCTGAGCACATCGTGAAGCTTAGACAAAGCCAAGCCGGTGTCCGCCTGTGGTGGAATGTACACAGCAGTAACAATGATCGATGAAAACTCCCGGGACAGATAAAATGGGCGGCAAATAATGGAAAGATGTTCCAGATGAGGTGAGCAGGAACGCGACAGAATGGAGATATTCCTGGGATCACACCATTTCTTGTTAATCATGAAAAACACTCCTCCACCCCTGGATTTACCGGCCTCTGCTGTTCTGTCCATCTGAAAAACAGAGAAGTTCTCACTGGGCATTACAGCAGTGTCCGGGACCATGGACGAAAGCCACGTTTCTGACAAACAAAGGATGTTACAGTCCCTTATGTCCCATTGGAAAGTAATCCTGGCTCTAAGATCGTCCATCTTATTCTCCAAGGATTGGACATTTGCGAGCAGAATGCTCGGGAGAGGAGGACAGTGAGCCCTTTTCCTGAGTCTATCTCGAATCCCAGCGCGTTTCCCGCGGTGTTTCTTGATCCGTCGCCTCGGGGGGATATTGTTCATCTCTGTGTTCCGAAGAATCTCCAGAGGCCATGAAGGATTCCTGGATAAAGTGTCCTGGAACAGGTTAGTGTAGCGGTTTCCAATGTCCAAAAGTGTTTCTATGTTGTAGGTGATCAGTGCCGACGTGAAATGTGTAAAAAGAGAAAGTAAAAGTAAGTAAAAAAGTAAGTTAAAGCAAAATCTCAGCGGAGCGGCCCGAACGGCGTCCGAACACAGCGGCGCCATTTTGCAGTCTTGCACATCCTGCACATCCTGCACATCTGTAAACCTGCAGTCACCAACTTCACATCCACCTGCTGCCCATCAAACCCCCGTAAGAAAGAAGAAACCAAAAACCACCCCACACCAAGAGAAGCCCCCACAGCCGAGAGCACAGAGCTATGCTGAAGCTGCAGCCCGGCCCCCTGCTCCACCCAACACCTCCACACCTGCCAGTGAACTGAGCCAGATCAGAGAGATGCTGCAGACACTGTGCAACCAGCTCCTCAACAGATAAGGACAATATACACAAACACTGCACTAATATATAAAAAAAGAAAAAAAAGTGCACTAGATGTAAATTGTCTACACATACATTCTCACAGGTTATTTTCTCTCTGTCTTACCAAATAGGTTTATCTTTAATATTACTAAAATACTAATGCGTTCATTTCATATAAGTTGTTGGAATATTCAGGGTCTTCATTCTTCGAATTTTGGACCTAAAAGCATAGACCCAATTTTTCTGAAAAATAACAAAGATGCTGACATTATCATTCTCACTGAAACCTGGTGTCGAAAGGATGCGCTTACCTACTGTCCCTCAGGCTACTATGAAGTGATTGTACCCTCAGTTAAATTAAGTACAGTCCACCGTGGACGAGACTCGGGAGGAATTTTGGTGTGGTACAGGGAAGCTCTGGCCAAACACATTTCTATTATTACACTAAGTAAATTTCATTGCTGGTTAAAACTAAACAATCGAATTGGCATTTCAAGCACTGACACTTATCTTTGTGCCATCTACATTCCTCCAGCAGAATCCCCTTACTATGATGAGGAATATCTGAACAACATCCACACAGAGATCAGCCGTTTCCAGGCCCAGGGAAACGTGCTGCTGTGTGGAGACTTTAACGCAAGAACTGGATCTGAACCTGATAACATAGATCCAAAGGGCAATGAACATGTCTTTGGCCAAAACCCCCTGAGTCTCACAAAAAACCTCCCATCAAGAAACAATCTTGACCAAACCGTAAATAAAAACGGTAGAGAATTAGTGCAGCTCTGCCGAGCCTCAGGCCTGTACTTAATGGCAGGATCATAGGGGACTCTTTAGGGAGGTTCACGTGTTGTTCAGGTCTTGGAGCTAGTGTAGTGGACTATACCATCACTGACATGGACCCCTCCTCCTTCAGTGCATTCACTGTCAGACAACAAACTCCACTTTCTGACCATAACCAAATTAACATTTATATTAAAACACATCACTCACTAACACAAAACATACCCGAAACCTGTCAAATGTATCAAATCCAACCAGGATACAGATGGGCTTCAGACAGCACAGACAAATTTATTCAAGCCCTCGATTCTGAAGAAATGAAAAATCTAATCACTACATTTATTAACAAAAAATTTGAAACAACTAAAGATGGTGTTAATTTGGCTATAAATGAAATAAATTACATATATAAAAAAGCAGCTTGCAAAACTGAGTTGAAAAAAAATGAGTAAAAATACATCAAAAGATGAAAAATGGTTTGACTCAGACTGCAAAACATTAAGAAAAGAACTTAGAAAATTATCAAATATGAAACATAAAGAACCAAACAACGCTGACATAAGAACTGAATACTGTTCAAAACTAAAACAATACAAAGACACAATCAGAGCAAAAAAGAAACACCATCTGACCAAAGGTTTACAAGAAATAGAACATTCAATAAATCATAATCAGTTCTGGGATATGTGGAATAATCTGAGCACAACAAAACCACAAGACCTACCAATACAAGACAGAAACATTTGGACAAAACATTTTGAAAATTTATATAAAGAAATCCCTCCAAAACAACTCCTTAACAATTCTGATCAGATCAAACAAAGTCTACAAACTTATGAAAACATAATTAAAAATAATCAAAACCCTCTCGACTTCCCAATTACACATGAAGAACTGATGAAGAAACTCAAAAGCCAAAAATGTCAGAAATCTTGTGGCCCTGACAGCATTCTGGGTGAAATGCTGAAACACAGCACACCTGAGCTTCAGACAGCTGTGCTCAAATTATTCAACCTTGTACTTAGTTCAGGCTGTTCTCCTGACATCTGGAGCCAGGGACTTATTACCCCTATTCATAAGAGTGGAGACAAACTGGACCCTAATAATTTCAGAGGCATTTGTGTGAGCAGTAATCTTGGGAAGTTATTTAGCAGTATTTTAAACAATAGAATAGTAAACTTCCTTAACGAACACAGTGTCCTGAGTCCTAGCCAGATTGGCTTTCTTCCTAATTATAGAACTACTGACCACATTTACACCCTACACACCCTAATCAATAAACACGGAAAACAGACTAAACACGGAAAAATATTTGCATGCTTTGTCGATTTAAAAAAAGCATTTGATTCTATTTGGCACGACGGATTATATTACAAACTTTTACAAAGTGGTGTAGGGGTAAAGTTTATGACATTATTAAATCAATGTATTCAAGCAACAAATGTGCAATACGAACTGCAACAAACATCCAGAACTCTTCTCCCAGAAGAGAGGAGTACGGCAGGGCTGTAGCCTGAGTCCAACACTGTTCAACATCTACATTAATGAATTAGCGGTGCAGCTGGAACAGTCTACAGCCCCTGGACTCACTCTACAAGACAAACATATCCAGCTTTTGCTGTACGCAGATGATCTAGTGCTGCTGTCATCCACCCCACAGAGACTACAGCAACACCTAGACCTGCTGGAGAACTACTGCCAGAACTGGGCCCTGGCAGTAAACCTCAAGAAGACCAGCATTATGGTATTTCAGAAAAAGCCCAGATGTCAGGAACACAGATACCAGTTCAGTCTAGAACACACGATGCAGTACACTTACCTCGGCCTGATCATCACTGCATCGGGGAGGTTCAGTACGGCAGTGAATGCTCTCAAAGATAAAGCTCCAAGAGCTCTATATGCAATCAAGAAACAATTCCAAAATATTGAAATACCGCTTCCAATTTGGTGTAAAATCTTTGATGGTGTAATTCAGCCCATAGCGCTGTATGGAAGTGAGGTTTGGGGTCCACTCAGTGATCAGAGCTACACTAGATGGGACAGGCATCCAACAGAAGCCCTACACACAGAATTCTGCAAAATGATCCTAAAATTACAAAGAAGAACACCCAATAATGCATGTAGGGCAGAATTAGGCCGTTTCCCATTGATTATAAATATACAAAAAAGATCGCTCAAATTCTGGATGCATCTAAAATCAAGTCCCAGAGAATCGCTACAAACCCAAGAACTGAACCCTGAAAAGAGTCCACTCAGTCAGCTGGTTCTGAGACTTACTAACCTGACTAACTCTACTAACACTAACCAGTCTCAGACCAGCACTGCTTCTCACACAAACATCAAAATAAATCAGATTATCAAACAATCTAAACATATATATCTGGAACACTGGGATCAAGAAACCAAAACACAAAGTAAATTACAACTCTATCGAACTATTAAATTAAAATATGAATCAGAAGAATATCTCCAGAGTGTGAAAGACACAAAGTAGAGACGGATCCTGAGCAAGTACAGGCTCAGTGAGCACAGACTAGCCATCGAGACCGGCAGACACAGAAAGAGCTGGTTACCCAGAGAGCAAAGAGTGTGTGTTCACTGTGAGACAGAGACACACTTCCTACTTCACTGTTACCAATTTAAATCAATCAGAGACATATACATCAACAAATTCACAAACATCATAAAGAACTTTACAGCCATGACTGAAGAGGAACAAATAAAGATAATACTAGGAGAGGGACAGACAGCAGCACTGGCTGCGAGATACGTGTGTGTGTGTGTGTGTGTGTGTGTGAGAGTGTGTGTGTGTGTGTGTGTGAGAGAGTGTGAGAGTGTGTGTGTGTGTGTGTGTGTGTGTGTGTGAGAGTGTGAGTGTGTGTGTGTGTGTGTGTGTGTGTGTGTGTGTGTGTGTGTGAGAGTGTGTGTGTGTGTGTGTGTGTGTGTGTGTGTGTGTGTGTGTGTGTGTGTGTGTGTGTGTGTGTGTGTGTGTGTGTGTGAGAGTGTGTGTGCACCTGGTATTCATCACGTCCTGGGGACCAAATGTCCCCACAAGGATAGTAATACCAGTAAATCTGAATCTTGTGGGGACATTTTTTGGTCCCCATGAGGAAACAAGCTTATAAATCATACAGCATAAAGTTTTTTGAAAATCTAAAAATGCAGCATGTTTCCTGTGAGGGCTAAGTTTAGGTGTAGGGTTGGTGTAGGGCAATAGCACATACAGATTGTACAGTATAACAACCATTACGCCTATGGAGAGTCCCCATAAAACATGGAAACCCAACATGTGTGTGTGTGTGTGTGTGTGTGTGTGTCTGTGTGTGTGTGTGTCTGTGTGTGTGTGTGTGTGTGTGTGTGTGAGAGTGTGTGTCTGTGTGTGTGTGTGTGTGCCACAGTCTGAGAGACAGCAGGTGAATGTGTGTAATGTGTGTAATATGTGTATTATGTCTGACCTCAGTGTGTTTCCCTAATGTCCACCACAGTGACCCTCAGCCTGTGTGTGTTAAACACTGTGGTATGAAATGTTCACACAAGTTCTTATTTGTTACACTGTGTATTTAAGTTTATATTGTTATAATGGTTTTATTCTATTATTTTGATATTTTCATTGTTATTATATTTATCCACATATATTTCAAGCTTTGGCAATATTGTATTTTTTACAGTCATGCCAATAAAGCAATATTGAATTGAATTGAATAGATAGATAGATAGATAGATAGATAGATAGATAGATAGATAGATAGATAGATAGATAGATATGCTTGGCGCGTTGGTTCGAATGTAGCGAATCAGCTTGTGAGTTAGATGACCAATCAAATCCTCAGAATCGCCCGCGGGGCGGGGCTTGTGCTAAACTAGTTTGGTGGGAAGAAACACGTCGTTATTCACACAAACACAGTTAATTAACAGGTTCATTCGGAGCTTGATTAGCTGATGAACAGGCCCGTCATGGCTTCATCTTCGGAGGAGTGCAGGTTTCTGGATGATCTGAAGAGGAATCGTGTTAGAATCAGTCTGTCCGACACACAGATCAGCGGCGTGATCCAGCGCATCTCTCAGAAGAAGAGCCTGATCCTACAGGACGGTGAGGACAGATTACATAACAACAGTATCTCTTTCATAACAACACCTTTAGATCCTTTTCCTTCTTCAAGTGTCTGAAGTGAAAAGCGGACGGAAATTTCCAGGCGTCAAGATCATTTTCGGACATGAAATTCTTAAAGGTAAACTGTGTGATATTTATTCATAAAAACATTTTAGCAAATAAAACAACTAATTTTAACGGTGCTTAAACGTATGTAAGTTAGTTGTTGTTGATCCAGCCGAAATCATTTTTCTTTCTTTCTTTCTTTTTTAAAGTGGAATTGAACAGTTCAGCCAATCAAGACCAGCTGTGAGTGTCTTATATTAATGTTTGATCGATCATTTACAGTCATTAGTCATGTTACTGTCATAAGAGTTTGTCAAACTTGTTTATTTGTTGTATATTCAGTGTTAATGAAGAGCACAAATCCCAACTCCACTCGTTCAGGAAGAAGATAGTAGGTAATTATCCTCATCCTCATCTTCATCTGTCTTGAGTTGCTGGATTATTTGACCCGCCTCCTCCTCTTCCTCAGGTGATGCTGATGATGATGATGGAGATGAAGGAGATGAGGAGCGTGTGAGTTATGTGGTGATCGATGAGCTTCATGAGAAGTTTGGCCCAGCAGTGAGTTTAGTGCTTCTATAGAGTTTGTGCCATGTCTATTCTGCGTATGCATGTATCTAATATATGTTTCTTTGTTTTCCAGGTGATGCACATCCAACAGCAGAAAGTCATTGGAGTCGGTGCTGATGTTTTTGGACCGATTGCACAAGAGAGACTTTGCTGGCTGCAGGTTAGAGGAATAGTAATAGTAAAGTTTACCTTACCTAGTAAAACTTTATACAAAACCGCTTCACATTAATAAACAGGAAAATAACAATGTTAACATAAAAAAACAAACAAACAATCACTAATCAAACTAATTCTATTTCAGCTGCTCTACTGGTGCCCCATGAAATCCATTGGATTTTTCCCAAATTCTGTGTTTTCCATTTTAATTGGTCTAGTCTTTGTTTTAATGGTTAAATAAAATTTTAGTACTCTAAGAATGTCTAATTAATTGAAATCATGAAACGTATTAGTTTTAAAAAGTTTGTTTAAAAAAAAATTCTATTTTATTTTTTCCAAATTTTGTTTCATTTTAATTTCTCTGGATTCTCTGAAATTTAATTAAAAAATAAAAAGCATACATTTCATGTTTTACAGTAAATTCCATTTTAATGACTGGTGTTCGGGTCAGAAGACAGTAATGTTGTCATTCAGCTCAGTTCTGATTATTAACTCTTAAACCCTTGTGAATAATTTGACAGGTTGCCACTAAGAAGGTAGTGTACCTGTTTGATATCCTCCTGCTCGGCGGGCAGGTGTTTAAAAACGGCCTGTGCATGATTCTGGAGAATCCTCACATCCTGAAGGTCAGGTGACTGTTTAGTGTCAGCAGAAGTGTGGCCGAGGAGCCGAGGTCTTACTGAATCTTCTGACTCCTCAGGTGGCTCATGACTGCCGCTGCATCGCCCGCTGCCTGAGAGCAGAGTTCAGAGTCAACCTCACCAACGTCTTTGACACACAGGTGCGTCTGAGTCTGATCCTGCAGAGATACACGCCTGAGCCAGATCATTAAAAACCCACAGACGGCAAGATGAGCTGCACTACTCCTGCTTCAAGTCCAGAAGTTTAATTCTACAGCTTGTCTTAGAACTAGTGCTGTCAATCGACTGAAAAAAGAATAAAGTAACTAATCAAACGTTTTCTTAAATTAATCCCACCTAACACTTAAAGTTTTTAAATTCTACTTTTATATTGCAATTTCACATTCAATCTTCAAATTAGTGTACAATGTAAAGACAGTATATTTGTTTAGTGGCATCTTTTTTCATGACTGAAGGCCAGTATCACTGATACCAATAATACTGATGTCTATAAGCAAATTTCCCAAATATTTAATCATTGACTACAGCCATTCAACATTACAGTATAATTGAGAGCGATCAATTTTTACATTTATTAGACTTTAAAAAATAACAACTTCTAATTTAAGTGAACTTAAGTCTTTGCATAAACCCATTATAATAAATGTCATATTTACCTGTGCTCTTCAGCAGAAATATACAGAAATTGAATAAAGTTATCAAACACTAAATTCTAAACTAAATATAGATGAATTCTTAAAGCTACAAAAGTTTTCCTTTCTCTCTCTCTCTTGTGTTTGATGCAGAGTCATCACAGCAGCTGGTTATTCTGTTATTTGGCTGCTGCTGAACATGACACGGATCTGAAACGCACGCTCATAGCTTCATTCACACTTTAAAATGAAGTGATACAGGCTACAGTGCTATGAGCGCAGTATAACGCAGGAAAAGGAGTTTTTACTGACATGGCCTGAGAGCATCTCCTCTGACTGCAGCTCGCTGTTGTTCTGCTGAGAATAACTAAGAGTTAATCAGTTGTGAAATGAGTTTGCGCTGTAAAGCACTGACAGTAGTGTGATTCTGTAGCTGGTGTTTGTGTTCAGCTCTCTCAGAAGTGCTGACGGTGTGCTGCTCCGCAGGTGGCTGATCTCATGCTCTTCTACAGCGAGACCGGAGGCTTTCTCCCGGACCGAGTCAGCTCTCTCCAGGAGGTGCTCCGGCTTCACCTCAAGCTCCCCGCTGCTGACCTCACACCTGTGTGCTCCAAAGAGCGCCACCGCAAGGTCCCAAACCACACCACGTGTCATTAGAAGAGCAGTAGAACAGTAAAGGTGTATTAATGTGTTGTTACGAGCTGCTGAAGAGGTTTGACAGGCTTCATTAGCAGTGTTTCCCACAGGACTCACTGATGCATCGATCTGGGACACAATGAGCTTCAACCCTTTTTTCTTTTGTAGCTGGACTTTAAAATGGACTCAAACCTCTGTTTAGCTGTGTCTCAGTGTCTCGGTCCACATTATTCACACTTTTTTATTCAAACACTTGTTTATTTAGAAGCCAAACAATTTGAGTGATAATAGTAATACATCTGTTTTTATTAATTTCTTTATTATTGTCTAATACAGAAATACATTGTTGTTGTAATACATCTGTACTGTAAATTCAAACATTTATATTTCATACTAACGTTCAAAAGTTTGGGATCAAATGTTTTTGTGTTTTTTTTTAAGAAGTCTCTTATGCTCATCAAAGTTGCATTTACTTGATAAAAAATACAGAAAAAAACGTAATATTATTGCAATTCAAAACAGCTGTTTTCTGTGTGAATGTGTTAATCTGTAATGTATTTCTGTGATCTGCAGCTGTATTTCCAGCATCATTACTCCAGTCTTCAGTGTCACATGATCTTCAGAAATCATAATAATATACTGATTTATTATCAATGTTAAAACTGTTTTTGCTGCTTAATATTTTTGGAACCTGTGATACTTTTTTCAGGATTATTTGATGAATAAAAAGTAAAAAAAAAACAGCATTTATTTAAAAAAAAAAAATATTTTGTAATTATATACACTACTGTTCAAATGTTTGGGCTTGGTAATGTTTTTTGAGAAAGAGAGAGAGAAATTAAAAAGTGATGAAGACTTATATTGTTAGAAAATATTTCAATTTTGAATAAATGTTCTTTTTAACTTCTTCACGTTTTCAACATTAATAAATCAGAAAGACTGGAGTAATGACGATGAAATTCAGCTTTGCATCACATGGATAAATTACATTTTACAGTATATTAAAATAGAAAACCGTTATTTTAAATTGTAATAATATTAAACTTTTTCTGTATGTTTAATAAAATAAATGCATCCTTGATGAGCAGAATAAACATCTTTAAAAAATTTAAAAAATCTTGCTGATCCCAAACTTTTGAACGGCAGTGTATATTTAAATGGAGTATTTTATCATTCAGTAGTATAATAATACTTCTGTGTTGATTTGTTCTTTGTTCTGTTGTGCTTGTAATTTGCTGCTGCTTTTATTCGTGATCCTGTCAGCCGTGTTGTAGACGGTCTCTTCTCTCGCGTCTCTGAGCTGCTGTAACACGGTCTCTTCTCTCGCGTCTCTGAGCTGCTGTAACGCGGTCTCTTCTCTCGCGTCTCTGAGCTGCTGTAACACGGTCTCTTCTCTCGCGTCTCTGAGCTGCTGTAACGCGGTCTCTTCTCTCGCGTCTCTGAGCTGCTGTAACGCGGTCTCTTCTCTCGCGTCTCTGAGCTGCTGTAACGCGGTCTCTTCTCTCGCGTCTCTGAGCTGCTGTAACACGGTCTCTTCTCTCGCGTCTCTGAGCTGCTGTAACGCGGTCTCTTCTCTCGCGTCTCTGAGCTGCTGTAACGCGGTCTCTTCTCTCGCGTCTCTGAGCTGCTGTAACGCGGTCTCTTCTCTCGCGTCTCTGAGCTGCTGTAACGCGGTCTCTTCTCTCGCGTCTCTGAGCTGCTGTAACGCGGTCTCTTCTCTCGCGTCTCTGAGCTGCTGTAACGCGGTCTCTTCTCTCGCGTCTCTGAGCTGCTGTAACACGGTCTCTTCTCTCGCGTCTCTGAGCTGCTGTAACACGGTCTCTTCTCTCGCGTCTCTGAGCTGCTGTAACACGGTCTCTTCTCTGGCGTCTCTGAGCTGCTGTAACACGGTCTCTTCTCTCGCGTCTCTGAGCTGCTGTAACGCGGTCTCTTCTCTCGCGTCTCTGAGCTGCTGTAACGCGGTCTCTTCTCTCGCGTCTCTGAGCTGCTGTAACGCGGTCTCTTCTCTCGCGTCTCTGAGCTGCTGTAACACGGTCTCTTCTCTCGCGTCTCTGAGCTGCTGTAACACTGTCTCTTCTCTCGCGTCTCTGAGCTGCTGTAACACGGTCTCTTCTCTCGCGTCTCTGAGCTGCTGTAACACGGTCTCTTCTCTCGCGTCTCTGAGCTGCTGTAACACGGTCTCTTCTCTCGCGTCTCTGAGCTGCTGTAACGCGGTCTCTTCTCTCGCGTCTCTGAGCTGCTGTAACGCGGTCTCTTCTCTCGCGTCTCTGAGCTGCTGTAACGCGGTCTCTTCTCTCGCGTCTCTGAGCTGCTGTAACGCGGTCTCTTCTCTCGCGTCTCTAAGCTGCTGTAACACAGTCTCTTCTCTCGCAGGAGTGTCCTGAGGTGTGGTATGCCCGTCCGTCTCCACCTGCCCTGATGAACATCATGGCCGCTTCGGTCAGTCATCTTCTCCCGCTGCGCCTCGTGCTTCTGGACGCTCTGATGTCAGATTACACCATCCTGGTAGATGCTTATATGAGCAGCTACCACAACCAGTCTCTTCACATTGAGCAGGTGAGAACATGCACGCATGGCTTTAATATCAGAGCGGTTTCCTTAAACCTATTTACTAATATGATTCATAAACGGGGAACCTAATCCCCGGGCGCTGCAGCATAAAATGGCTGCCCACTGCTCCGGGTGTGTGTTCACTGCTGTGTGTGTTCACTGCTGTGTGTGTTCACTGCTGTGTGTGTTCACTGCTGTGTGTGTGTGTGTTCACTGCTGTGTGTGTGTGTGTTCACTGCTGTGTGTGTGTGTGTGTGTGTTCACTGCTGTGTGTGTGTGTGTGTGTGTTCACTGCTGTGTGTGTGTGTGTGTGTTCACTGCTGTGTGTGTGTGTGTGTGTTCACTGCTGTGTGTGTGTGTGTGTGTTCACTGCTGTGTGTGTGTGTGTGTGTGTTCACTGCTGTGTGTGTGTGTGTGTGTGTGTGTGTGTTCACTGCTGTGTGTGTGCACGTTGGATGGGTTAAATGCAGAGCATGAATTCTGAGTATGGGTCACCATACTTGGCTGAATGTCACTTCACTTCACTCACTAATAAAAGGAGTAGTTCACACAAAAATAAACATTTGCTGAAAATGTGTTCACGCTCAGATCATCTGAGATCAGGATGAGTTTGTTTCTTCATCAGGTTTGTAGAAATGTGTCTCTGCATCAGTGTCTCAGCAATGGATGCTCTGCAGTGAATGGGTGCCGTCAGAATGAGAGTCCAAACAGCTGATAAAAACATCACAATAATCCACACCACTCCAGTCCATCAGTTAACATCTGGAGAAGACTAAAGATGAAACTAATCCAGCATTAAGATGTTTTATACTTCAAACAGTGAAAGTGTTCTGGTCTGAATCAGGAGAGAAATCTGCACAGATCAAGCACCGTTTGCTCTGATTTTGATGTGAGAGACAACAGGAGATGCACTTTTTCACTGGAGGAAGAGTTATTATGGATTATGGACTCTATGGTATTTTAGTTAAAAACATCTTAATGCTGGATTTGTTTAATCTTTTGTCTTCTCCAGATGTTAACTGATGGACTGGAGTGGTGTGGATTATTGTTACTTAAATGTGGGAGATCTGTGGACAGGCCTGGGCGGTCAGTGTGTGAGTGATGTGATGAATGGAGCGGACTCTGGAGCTGTGTGTAATAGTGTCGTTGTATCATAGTCAGTGGACGCTCTCTGTGTAATAATGCTGTGTGTGTGTGTGTGTGTGTTGTATCAGAGTGAGTGGACGCTCCCTGCAGAAGTGGAGGAGCTGCTGTGTGTGCGGCAGGAGCGGATGGACTGGGCGGCTCGACGGTACTCTCTGACCGATGCCGGCCTGCTGAGACGCTCCAGCTTCAACCCTCACACCGACTCTGTGTCTGAGATCAGATGAAACCTTGTCCAAATAGCAGCAAGTTAAGTTAAAACCCTGTTTGAACTGTCTGTTCAGTCTGTAGTTGAGCGCTTTTGTCATATTATTACTTGCAAAAGAAGACAGATTTTTTTGTTTATGAGCAGTTTGTTGGACTTCATAAGGCTCTGTTTCTTTGCTCTGCTGTAACGTGTGAAGAGTATTTTTGTATTGCTTGTAAAGCTGTCACGTTGCTGTTGATGCTGGTTGTTTTGTTCATAGTGTGAAGAATTAAAAAGCCTGTCTTTCATCGTGTCCTGATTGTGAGTCATTCCTGCAGATCTGACACTCAGAGGGCGCTACGGTAAAGGAAGACATGCTCCGGAGGGAAGAACGAGGCATGTTTCAGCTCACCGCAGAATTAAGATTTATATTTATTTAGAATATTTCAGATCTTCTGTTGTGGTTCAAAGCTTGGGCTTGGGTTATACCGGGTCTTTGTAAATGTTCAGCGAGACAGACACTTCTACAGAAGCTGCATGAAACCCTGCATGTGTGCATCGTTGCTCTATTTCCAGAGACTAATGGTGAACATGAGCAATTAATAGCAATCCTGTGATTTCTTAGACTGTACACTGAATTTACAGTGTCATCTTTATTTCTATAGGGATGTATATAATACAGATCGTTTCAAAGCAACTTGACAAGAATATAGCATCAATTATAAAACATCATCAATTCCAACTGTAAAGCAGCTCTATAGAAGACAATAGAGTCCAGGGCTGCAAAATACTTGAGTAATTTTACTTGATTACTGTACTTAAGTATTATTTTGAGGGATTTGTTTTACTTTATTCAAGTACAATTTAAACGGACTACTTCTAGTTTACTTCATTACGTTGTATTTCTGGCTTCATGTGTTCACCTTCAAATCTAAGGACGCACATTGAGGTAGCTAAGTTGCTTTTTTCCCCCCAAAAAAAGTATATTAATTGTTTTTGTCCATTTTGATAAAGCCATTAGCTGTCTATATGGCCTGAACAGATGAGATTGAATACAAACAAAATCAGTGAGAATTTATACAATTCCTGTTTTGCTGGGACTGATTGCTGTTTTTAAATTAAATGTTGCAAATCTCCAAAAAGTGTTTACCAGAACATTGTATATAAAATGAATTGTAATTCATGTTTAGTAATTATCAGGAAGTAGATAAGTGGTGTTATAGTGATACATTGAGTAACAATTACTGTCAGTTATTGAGGCGTTATGCTGGTGTGTGCCGTACGCATGCACTATATGCTTAGTTTGTGTTCATCTGAAGACAGAAAGTCCTGTGCGTATGGGACGGCATGAGGGTGTAAAGGCTGGATTTTATGTTTCTGGATAGGTCTGACCTGTGCCATTGCATTTCTTGTTTTCTCCCTTTAACCAAACCTTTGTATGTCTGTCTGATAAAAACATCTCGTGCAGTTTAAGCAGTTTGTCCATGCATTGAGATGATTCAATGTGATGAAACAATCTCCTTCCTTTTTTCCCCCTAGGTTACTTCTACTTTTTCAATACTTGAGTACAATTTAAAGTTGTACTTTTTTACTTTTACTCAAGCATGTTTTTGTCCAGATACGTGCACTTTTAATTGAAATTAAAAAATTTCACTGAGTATAATTTGAGTACTTTTCACATACTTTTCACAATGATCGAGTCGTTATTCACGTCAAGTTTTGTTCTCGTCTGAGTGTTTTAAACCCCAGCTAATCAAGAGGCGAGTGACAAGAAACCCAAGCTACTACAAATACATTTTTCTATTTATGTACTTCAAATGTCCTGCAATTTGTACTTTTGCTGTACTAAACTGGTATACTTAAAGTCTGCTGAATTGGAACAGCTAATTTAGCTCTTGATACACTTTAATTGTGCTGAAGTCCAACTAAACACATACTGAACTATATTTGATTGTGCTAAAGTGGAAATACTGCAAGTATACTTCAGGTACACTTTAAATATCTTACATGTAAAGACAAGATCATACAATCCTCATCAATATTGACATTAAAACACATTTTAAGCTTAATATTAAGAAAAGTGCATTGTGCACAAGTGGTACTCCAAATAAAGTGTAATTATAATTTTTATGTCAGCAAGTCTTGCGTTGTCTGTCAGTAAATATGTTATTAGATTTGAAAATAAATGTATTTTAAGTCTATTATTTTTTACTAGGGTTCTCTGGAAAGCTTGACGTAAGCCTGCAGGAGCAGAGGATATCAGCGCTGAGTTTGTTGTGATCTGATGAGGCTGTTGTCAGCTCTTCTTCTTTAGGCCATGCCTTCATTCACACGCGCTTCAGAAGAGCAGAGCTTCTCAGATCTGGACAGAACCGGAGCGGTAGAGGAAGACCTTCAACCAAGCACAACCTGGCAACTGCGTTTGTAATAATTTCATCACTGGTATTAATTATGATGATAAATGTTTTTCTCTGAATAATAAAGGGATATTGTGGCTGTTCTGCAGGAGGAATTGATGCACTTTTTGACTTTGGTCTTGAATAAGATGAACTGCGCTTTATAACGTGTTTAACACATTTGGGAACATTTTCTGAGTGTACAGTATGGATTTGATCAGAAATAGTTTAAGAAACTGTTTTGCATTTAGGATCATTCTGTGTATAACTTTATAAAAGAAGCACTGGTTCTTCTGAAAGCTCATTAAAATAACCCCCTTCTTGATTTTGAGGCGTCTGGTTGAAGGATTTCCGGACTGATGCTGACAGACCATCATACAGAGCTCTGAACACTGCTCCGAGTCTCTCCTGAGGAAGAGGAGGAGGAGGAGGAAGAAGAGGAGGAGGAGGAAGAGGAGGAGGAGGAGGCGTCTCGGCGGGACGGATAGGTAGCCCTGCTCTCTGTTCTCTTCTCAATGAGGGACGGAGCTCAATTAGCATTTCACAAGTCCCTTTCTCCTTTTCTGCCGCTCTTCCCCGCGGAGCCGCTGCTTTCTGCGGGATTGTCCTGCTTCTGGCCCTTGTCTCCGTTGGCAGGGTGACAGTATTCGAGTGTGCAAACTTGTGCCATTGTCCCCCGGCCAGAAGGAGCCATGGAGACCCACTAATATGACACAGGAAAATGTTTGCTGATGGCAATTCTATGGGCTTTGTCTAACTCTTTCTCTTTCACGACGACTCGATTTAAGTCTCAGAATGTTTGACTACAAATGCGAGAGTGCTCTCCGGCTCCTCCGCCTTTGTCCCGCGAGGTTTGAATGAGTAATTCAGCTTTTGTGTGGCTCGATTGAGGGGGCAAACAGAAAGACAAGATTCTTGAGCGCTCAAGCCCCCTTTCCATGGTTATGCGCAGATACCCTCCTCCTCCGGTCAGCGCAGCTTCAGATCCGGGAAACAGCTCCAGAGACCCTCGCTCCGAACCCAAGAACACTTCGAGAAGAGCCCGCGGAGCATCGGGCCACCGTGGAGACCGAGAAAACATCGCCTCCGCTCGCTGATCCTCGGGGATTTCCATGACAACAGCCCGGGGCGGCAAAGAATCCGACACCGGGATCTCTGCGGCGCATTGTGAGGAGAGTGAGGTCGCTGATTGGCTCAGGAGAGCACCATAACTACACCGAGTCTACAGTCATTCCGCTCCTCCGAGGCCGGCGAGCTGGACAGCGCTCCTGATGCGCTCCTGGGTTCATCCTCCAGAAGCGGACTGAAGATGTGCTGCTGAGGTGAGAGAGAGCGCGATGGCGAACTCCGACAGCGAGGTGAAGACGCTCCTGAACTTCGTCAATCTGGCGTCGAGCGACATCAAGGCGGCGCTGGACCGATCCGCGCCCTGCAGACGCTCCGTGGACCACCGCAAATACCTGCAGAAGCAGCTCAAGCGCTTCTCGCACCGCTGCGCCAAGGGGCCGCGCAGAAGCAGCGACGCGACGCTCGCCGAACTCTCCGCGGATAACTCCCCACTCCGCGGCGGGGGGGACGCGCGTCTGAACGCGGGGCAGATCCCGATGCGCGAGCGGCAGCTCCCCGCGTCCTTCTGGAAGGAGCCACGGTCCTCCGCCGGCGACCAGCGTCTGGAGCACCTCCTCAAGAGCAACGCGAGCGGGACTGTGCGCGTCAGATCGCCGGCGGCGAGAGCCAAGACGGTTTATGAAGACTTGAACGCGAACGCGCTGCTGTCCGGTAACGCGGCGTGCGCGTGCTCGTGCTGCTCGCTCCCGTGCCGCTTTCTGCTCCCGCACGCGCACGCGTTCAGGAACAGCGCGACAGAGCGCGACGCTGAGATCGCGCGCAGCTTCATCGACGGACTGCAGCGCAACAGCGCGCATGTTGTGATCAAACCCATCCCGACCAAACCCGCGGTGCCCGCCTCCGCCTTCAGCGCGCTCGGCTTCATCTAGAGCTGCTCCCCGCGGAGCGACGCTAACAGTAGACTCACTCTAGACAGTGTTCTGTCACCAGTGTTGGGAGCGAAGCTTACCTCGGAAATGTTACAGGTTAGATCACAAGTTACCCTATCGAAAATGGAATAAGTAGTTTAACTAATTAGCCTGCTTTTTGATTGCTTTTCTAAATTTCTAACCAAACTTAATTTTCAAACATACCTTACAGAACTCAACACTGATTCCTGTCAGACTTTCAGAATCCTTCATCACTTCAATTAAGATTATAATCATTTAATTTTAAAGCACAGCCACCACAGAATAAGACTTTAGCAGCTCGTTTTACTTTGAGGTTAAAAACAGATTTAAAATCATAACAAGGAATAGTTTAATAGATATAGTACTCTTTTTGAAATCAAATCTTGGCAGTTATGACAGGAAACACATGCTAGCAATGCTTTGGAAAAGAACAGTTAATCCTGAAAAATAAAGCATGTAAACCCAAGTAAACCAGTTATGGGATGTCAAGTCAAGTCAAGTCATTATTATTTGTATAGCACTTATAACAATGCAAATTGTGTCAAAGCAGCTTTACATCGGCTTGATATAGAGCTGGGTGGCTTTATATCAGCTTTACAGTATTTAGACGGGGAAATAGTGTCATTCTCCTCAGCCAAAATCAGCAGTTTAAATCTAGACTAAAGCAGAATCAGATTGTGCAAAGGACTCATCTGGTTCCTGTGGTCTTGTCCTGATAAGCATGTTTCCAGTTCTGTCCTAAACTCCTGGAACACTGCGGTCTCATATATTAGAGCAGTCACTGCAATTTACGAAAGAAGTCAATTAAATCTGTGTGTGTGTGAAAATATTCAGATGCAACCCCCTTTGCAATCATTAACATTTTCTCAGTAACTTTAACAGGTTACAGCTACATTTATTTAGTAATTAAATGATGTAATTCGTTACATGTAACTAGTTACTCCCCAACACTGGTTTTAACCCGTTACTGACCCGAATCTGAGCAGGTTTAATGACCACTCGACTCTAAGCACTTGAAGTACCGATGGAGCAACAATGAAACACACGTGTAGTGATTTTTATGGACTTTAGTGGAACTGAAGATATTAAAGATCATTTGTCCGGAGGAGACAGTGTTTTGTTTTTGTGTCAGTAGTTTGCACAAGCATCTCTTCTCAGGACAGAATCACATCGTTGCTCTCTTCCAGCTCAAACATCCCGGAAACAGCACAATTTCACAGTGATGCAGATTGTTTATTATTTAGCTGATGAGTTAGCGATGTTGTCATACTGAAAACCTGATCGTAATCCAGATCTAGTGCTAAATTAGCTGATTAAATCTGGTAATAATAGACTGTTTTACACTGTCTGTTAAAGCAATGACAGCTCTTCTAGAGCTCAGACACTCAGAGCAGCTCATGAAAGACTGAGGAGAGCACGTTTATTCTGTGAACACTACAGTACATCAGTGTTTTCAGATGCTCAATCTACATACAACTCTGTGTCAAGCACAAACATAAATCATAAACCCAGTGTTTAAATCATTTTTGTTTCTCTTTCAGTGATTATTCCGTTTTTTAACCGCAGCTGTTCTTCATTAATGCTTAATCATCACTCAACTAATTTTCTCGTTAACTTTTCACTGCTTCAGTATTACTTTTATAGGGGAAGGGGGGGGGGGGGGGGGCAAGTATGGTGACCCATACTCTGAATCTGTGCTCTGCATGTAACCCATCCAAGTGTACACTCAGTAGTGAACACACACCCGGAGCAGTGGGGGGTTCGGTGCCTTGCTCAAGGGTCTCACCTCAGACTGCCCACTATAATGCTTTGAGTGAGAATGATAGAAACACTGGGAGTGTTTGTTTAACACTGGGGGTTTAATACTTTAAAAAACATCAAGATAAATTAAAAATTATATAAACACACAAAACACAGTGCACAGCAGACAGGAGTGTGTGAGCGAGTATCCAGCAGAATGTGTTGTGCTAAAGGCCCCTGGAGCTCAGGCAGCGCAGCATGGGGCCGGGCAGCGGCAGCGACTCCACGCATCTCAGTCTCTGCGGCCCCAGCGTCTCTCGGATCTTCAGCCGGCAGAGATGCGTCAGAGCTCGTGGAGACGCTGTGAAAACATAAACCACACGATCCTGCTCAGTCTGCAGACGCACAACTACACCACTCACACACAACACTGTTCCCTCTGGAGCTGACCATCACAAGCTTGTGCTCAATCACGCTTAATATGCACACTCTCTGGAGGACTGACAAGCTAATAAAAGACAAACAGATACTATGAAAAGTAAATTAATAAATTCCTAAATAAAAAAAAAAGAATCCTCATTTGACATCCAAAGTTAAAACTCTGAAATTGTCTTCTGTGTACAAAACAAAGCATGAAAGACCAACAAAATTTAGATTATACACTACCAGTCAAAAGTTTTTAAACAGTAATGTTTTTATGTTTTAAAGAATTCTCTTCTGCTCACCAAGCCTGCATTTATTTGATCCAAAATACATCAAAAGCAGTAATATTGTGAATATTATTCTAATGTAAAACAGCTGTTTTCTGTGTGAATATGTGTTAAAGTGTAATGTATTTCTGTGATGCGCAGCTGTATTTTCAGCATCATTACTGCAGTCTTCAGTGTCACATGATCTTCAGAAATCATTATAATATACTGATTTACTCAACAAACATTTCTGATTATTATCAATGTTGAAAACAGTAGAGTACATCTTTCAGGTTTCTTTGATGAATAGAAAGATCAGAAGAACAGCATTTATCTGAAATAAAAAGATTTTGTAACATTATAAATGTCTTTATCATCACTTTTGATCAATTTAAAGCATCCTTGTTAAATAAAAGTTTCTATTTCTATAATATATTTCCCAAATAATAAAAAAAATTATACTGACTCTAAGCTTTTGAATGGTGTAGTGTATAATGTTACAAAAGCTTTTTATTTCAGATAAATGATGATCTTTGGATCTTTCTATTCATCAAAGAATCCTGAAAGATTTACTCTACATCTGAATATGTATAATAAATGTTTGTTGATCAGTAAATCAGTATATTATTATGATTTCTGAAGATCATGTGACACTGAAGACTGGAGTAATGATGATGAAAATACAGCTGCAGATCACAGAAATACATTACAGTTTAACACATATTCACACAGAAAACAGCTGATTTACATTGTAATAATATTTCACAATATTACTGCTTTTGATGTATTTTGGATCAAATAAATGCAGGCTTGGTGAGCAGAAGAGAATTCTTTAAAAAACATCAAAAATCTTACTGTTTAACATCTTTTGACTGGTAGTGTACATGTGTCACTGTTCATTAAAATAGCTGTAGCTGAACAGTTCAAAGGTCATAGCAATCCCAGCATCTGTGTGTTTCTGCTGTCTGCTGCTGAATGTGTTGTGGTTCGTAACTCATGCACTCACATGTTTTCTCCTTAATGCTGGTCCACTCCGGTTGGTCCAGAAGGAGATCTCTGACCCTGCTGCAGAGCTGAACGTTTCCTACATAGTCCAGCAGCAAATCAATGAGCCGGCCGGCCGTGTGTCTCCAGCAGGACGACGAGATCCAGGCACAAAACTGAGCGTGAACAGATCGGCACAGTCAGAAGCTAAAACACACTACAGGGCTACAGAGGAGGCCTATTAACCCTCTGTGGTATGCATTATGTTCTAACCATGAAATATGAAAGTTTTTATTACATGAAACAACTTACAAATCAAAACAGAGTTTTAAAAAAAAAAGATTTTTGTGGGGTATTTAGGAAACTGTTGCCATATGGCATCAGTGGACCACAATAAAAAACAGCCAAAGAAGTAGTTTTTCTATTAAATTATTATTTTCTTTTCAGCTGAAATGCACATTTCTTTTAGAAATTGATGCGTTCAGTCTTCATTTCCATCATAATCTGCCAAAAACACACACACATACACTTCAATTCCACTGTGCTACAGTGTTGCAACATTGATATTTACTCAATTTACAGTAGAACTATGTTAGCCAATGTTGATCTGTGAATAAAAAATATAATTTACTAACCAAAGATAATGCAAAAAAAAAAAAAAAACCTTGAGAAGAGATGTTCAGAAATGAGGTTAACAGAGTGATTTCTGGAGCAGCAGGTGTCATCCGTGTGAGGGTGACAGAGGGGAAAAGTGCTTAGGAGGAACATTCTAATGCCATTTTACTTACAAACAGCACATCACTGACTACAGCTGGCCCTTTTAATTACCATGTTGCTATGGGACGGCAGTCATTGAGACAGGACACAGGTGATTTCTTTGGTACCGGTATGATTGTTGTGGATTTGAGACATGTGGGGACGACTGCCTGGCTCAGCGAGGTGTTGAAGATATCTGTTAGGACATCTGTCAGATGTGCAGCACAGTCTCTCAGAACACGGCCAGGTATGTTGTCAGGACCCGCAGCCTTGCGTGGGTTAATCCTAGATAGGGTCTTCCTTACGTCGGCTGGAGACAGACAGAGCACCCGGTCATTGGGAGGTGTGGGCAGTTTTTGTGCAGGTGTGTCATTCTGCATTTCAAACCGTGAATAAAAGTGGTTGAGTGCATCGGGGAGGGATGTGTCCTCATCACAGGCCTGTGGCGGGGGCTTGTAGTCAGTGATGGTCTGAATGGCTTACCACAGGCTCCGTGTGTCTCTGCTGTCTGTGAAGTGATTGTTGATTTTTTTTGAGCGTATGACCGTTTTGCATTTTTGATGCCACAGGACAGATTGGCTCTTGCTGTTTTGAGGGCTGCTTTATCTCCTGATCTGAATGCTTCATCTCTGGTCTTTAGCAGCCCACGAACCTCTGCTGTCATCCATGGCTTCTGGTTTGCACGTGTGGTGATGGTCTTGGTGACTGTCACATCATCAGTGCACTTTTGGATGTAAGCAGTCACAGTTTCAGTGTACTCATTCAGGTCTGTGTGGTTGTTGTAGGTGGCTGCCTCTTTAAACATGTTCCAGTCTGTGTCCTGGAAGCAGTCCTGCAGTGCTGAGGTGGCATTGTCTGGCCATACTGTGATCTGCTTTTGAACTGGTTTGGCGAGTTTGAGAAGTGGTCTGTCTATATGCTGTGATTAGCATAACAGTGATGTGGTCTGAGTACCTGAGGTGGGGGCGGGGTTCAGCCTTGTAAGCATTCTTAACTGTTGTGTAAACAAAGTCCAGTGTGTTGTTTCCCCTTGTTGCAAAGTTCACATGTTGGTAGAACTTTGGCAAAACTGTCTTTAAGTTTGCGTGGTTGAAGTCACCGGCTATGATGAAAAAGCCGTCGGGGTTATTTGTTTGTTGTTCACTGATGGCGCTATACAGTTCACGAAACGCGTCCTTAGCATTTGCACACGGGGGTATGTAGACCGCAACAATAACAATGACCGTGAACTCCCGCAGCAGATAGAACGGTCGACACTTCACAAACATAAACTCCACCAGCGATGAACAGTGTTTTGATAATACCACAGCATTGTTACACCAGTGACTACCGTCCCATAGCACTGACTCCAATTATGAAGAAGTGCTTTGAGAGGTTAGTCATGCACAACATCAAAACCAGCCTCCCTAACACACTCGACCCGCTCCAGTTTGCATACCGTCCAAACCGTTCTACGGACGATGCAATTTCCTCCACCCTCCACCTGGCTCTTACCCACCTAGAAAATAAAGACTCCTATATTAGAATGCTGTTCATTGACTTCAGCTCGGCATTCAACACAATAATCCCACAACAGCTCATAAATAAACTAAACCTGCTGGGCCTTAACAATTCCCTTTGTAACTGGATCCTGGACTTTCTAACCAGAAGACCTCAGTCAGTCCATGTCGGCCACAACACCTCGAGCACTACCACACTGAGCACAGGTGCCCCACAAGGCTGTGTGCTCAGCCCGCTGCTCTTCACACTGCTGACCCACGACTGCACTGCCAAGTTCAGCTCCAACCACATCATCAAGTTTGCTGATGACACAACAGTGGTAGGTCTCATCAGCAACAACGATGAAACACACTACAGAGAGAAAGTGGCACAGCTGGCTGAATGGTGTGGCACCAACAGTCTGTCCCTCAATGTGGAGAAGACAAATGAGGTTATGATGGACTTCAGAAGAAACTCTGTTGACCACCCCCCCACTGACCATAGACAGCTCGACTGTAGAGAGAGTCAGCAGCACTAAATTCCTGGGGGTGCACATCACAGAGGATCTCACCTGGACCACCAACACCATGTCACTCTCCAAAAAGGCACAACAGCGCCTACACTTTCTCCGCCAGCTGAAAAGAGCAAGTCTGCCTCCACCCATCCTCACCACATTCTACAGAGGCACCATTGAGAGTGTGCTGACCAGCTGCATCACTGTCTGGTACGGGAACTGCAGTGCTGCTGACCGCAAGACCCTCCAGCGGACAGTGAACACAGCTGCAAAGATCATCGGTGCCCCTCACCAACAGCATCGTGAAGGACTCCACCCATCGCTCCCACAGTCTCTTCCAGCTCCTACCATCAGGAAGACGGTACCGGAGCATCAGAGCCCGCTCCGCCAGACTGCTCAACAGCTTTTTCCCCCAGGCTGTGAGAGCCCTGAACTCAAATCACCCGCCCCCCTCTGAAACCCCATGCAAACCCCTACCTCCTGAAACATGGAACAGAATCAGTACCTTTAACTCTGCGTCAGTGGCGCTGGTGTGAGCTCTGAGGTGTGTGTCACAGGTAAAGCAGGCCCGAGCGTCGCAGCCGCAGTCCAGCAGATACTGCAGGAGGTCCAGCTGATGAGTGTGCAGCAGCAACGCTGGGAGGCCCGTGGCAGAGCCCGCATTCACATGGGCTCCGTGCTCCAGCAGCAGGGCCACGGTCTCCAGACAGCCATGACTCGCCGCTAGCAGCAGCGGACTGCAGGGGTCAGTGTTGGGGTCGGCTCCAGCCCTCAGCAGAGCGGCGGCGGCCCTCGTGTTCCTGGCAGCGACGGCGCAGTACAGAGCCGAAACACGCTGGTCCTGGAACCCAGCGGAGCGCTCCAGAGAGAGTTTGCTGTTGACATCGAATCCCGACTCAATCAGCAGACTCAGAACAGCCCGCCGGTCGTGCTCCGCCGCCAGATGAAGAGGAGAGATACCGCTCTGCCGGACCCTCACCCGGCTGCTGACCGGGAGCAGTGAGGAAACTATCCTGAGAAACACACCATTTCAGAGCTTATCCTACAAATCCATCATCAATCACTATTAAATGTCTTAAAACAAGTGTTCACAAAAAATTTAAATGTAGATTAGGATGAGTTTGTTTCTTCATCAGGTTTGTAGAAATGTGTCTCTGCATCAGTGTCTCAGCAATGGATGCTCTGCAGTGAATGGGTGCCGTCAGAATGAGAGTCCAAACAGCTGATAAAAACATCACAATAATCCACACCACTCCAGTCCATCAGTTAACATCTGGAGAAAAGCTGAAACAAATCCAGCATTAAGATATTTTAACATGCAACATATTAGTTTAGAGCTGTTTTGTCTTGTAAACGCTGCTTGATCTGTGCAGATTTCTCTCCTGATTCAGACCAGAACACTTTTTCACTGGAGGAAGAGTTATTATGGATTATAGACTTGTATTTAAATTAAAAACATCTTAATGCTGGATTTGTTTCAGCTTTTGTCTTCTCCAGATGACGATAAATTCTGACGGCACCCATTCACTGCAGAGCATCCATTGCTGAGATGCAGTCACACATTTCTCCAAACCTGATGAAGAATCAAACTCATCCTCATCTCGGAGGAACTGAGGGTGAACACATCTTCATCAAGTTCTCATGTTTGTGTGAGCTGTAGGTTTGAAGCACAGCTGTGGACTGCAGTAATCACGTGGTCAGTGGTGTCTGTGTCCAGCTGTCGTGTGTCAGAGCCGTCAGGCGCAGCTGCTGTACCGCACACAGCACAGATCATTAGTTCTCTAGATCAGACTGAACTCTTACTCGTCGTGTCCGTGCTGGCTGGCGATGTGCAGTGGCAGAAGGCCGGTGTTGGTGGCTTTGTTGGCGTCGGCGTGATGTTTGAGCAAAAGCTTCACGGTTTCTGTGTGACCATGTCTGCAGGCTTCAGTTAAAGCGGTGTTCCCGTCACACGTCTGAGCGTTCACACCAGCACCTGACGGGACAAACACAACCATTCTAGTGTTTCTACTATTCTGCTTTTCAAAGCCATCCTCAATATCTTGAAATAAATGACTTATAAACACAAATGATTTCTTGTTTTGTGTTTTATATCTACTGTTGTAACGGCTTTCTGTCCTCATCTAATTATTTTTTGTTATATTCATTTATTTATTCATGTCACAGTAAAATATTAATTTTAAAACTCAATTTACAACCCGAATTCCGGAAATGTTGGGACGTTTTTTAAATTTGAATAAAATGAAAACTAAAAGACTTTCAAATCACATGAGCCTATATTTTATTCACAATAGAACATAGAGAACATAAATGTTTAAACTGATAAATATTACAATTTTATGCACAAAATGAGCTTGTTTCAAATTTAATGCCTGCTACAGGTCTCAAAATAGTTGGAACGGGGGCATGTTTACCATGATGTAGAATCTCCTCTACTTTTCAAAACAGTTTGAAGACGTCTGGGCAACGAGGTTATGAGTTTCTGGAGTTTGGTGTCGGAATTTGGTCCCATTCTTACCTGATATAGGTTTCCAGCTGCTGAAGTTCGTGGACGTCTTTAATGTATTTTTCATTTAATGATGCACCAAATGTTCTCTATAGGTGAAAGATCTGGACTGCAGGCAGGCCAATTCAGCACCCAGACTCTTCTACTATGAAGCCATGCTGTTGTATAGCTGCAGTATGTGGATTTGCATTGTCCTGCTGAAATACACATCATCTGGAGGAGAGCATATGTTGCTCTAAAACCTTTATATACCTTTCAGCATTCATAGTGCCTTCCAAAATATGCAAGCTGCCCATACCGTATGCACTTATGCACCCCCATACCATCAGAGATGCTGGCTTTTGAACTGAACGCTGATAACATGCTGGAAGGTCTCCCTCCTCTTTAGTCCAGAGGACACGGCGTCTGTGATTTCCAACAAGAATGTCAAATTTAGACTCGTCTGATCATAGAACACTTTTCCACTTTTCAGCTTTGAAACAGGCCATTTTAAATGAGCCTTGGCCCACAGGACCCGACGACGCTTCTGGACCATGTTCACATATGGCTTCCTTTTTGCATGATAGAGCTTTAGCTGGCATCTGCAGATGGCACGGCGGATTGTGTTTACCAACAGTGGTTTCTGGAAGTATTCCTGGGCCCATTTAGTAATGTCAATGACAGAATCATGCAGATGAGTGATGCAGTGTCGTCTGAGAGCCCGAAGACCACGGGCATCCAACAAAGGTCTTCCGCTTTGTCCCTTACGCACAAAGCGTTTCTCTGAATCTTTTGGTGATGTTATGCACTGTAGATGATGAGATTTGCAAAGCCTTTGCAATTTGACGTTGAGGAATGTTGTTTTTAAATCATTCCACAATCTTTTTACGCCCTCTTTCACAAATTGGAGAGCCTCTGCCCATCTTTACTTCTGAGAGACTCTGCCTCTCTAAGACATCCCTTTTATAGCTAATCATGTTACAGACCTGATGGCAATTAACTTAATTAGTTGCTAGATGTTCTCTCAGCTGAATCTTTTCAAAATGTCTTGCTTTTTCAGCCCTTTGTTGCCCCCGTGCCAATTTTTTGAGACCTGTAGCAGGCATCAAATTTGAAATGAGCTCATTTAGAGGATAAAAGTGTAACATTTCTCAGTTTAAACATTTGTTATGTTATCTCTGTTCTATTGTGAATACAATATTGGCTCATGTGATTTGAAAGTCTTTTGGTTTTCATTTTATTATTATTATTTCCGGAATTCGGGTTGTAAAATATTCATGGATCAAACAGATCTGGATAATCACACTGACTGAAGAAATCACACCGATGACTGTTTTTGGCATGGAGTAGTAAGTGTTTCCTCACAGCTTTCAAAATGTGTAAAAAAATCACCACTCTATAGAGTAAAAACAGACATTTGACATGTCTTAAACTAGCTATTGTTGGAGAATAGTTTTTTTTGTAGTGAGAGCTGTGTTATAAACACAGTTTTCATTTGTTTTTTAAAAACAGTCACAGGACAGCAAAGTGAACTGCCACTTCTTCTGATGTTAACAGATGATCCCAAATGACTGCATGTTAGAGAGAATCAGAATATATAGTAAACACGGCGTTGAGTACCGCTCCGGATCAGGTGCGCCAGCGCTTCGGTGCGTCCGTGTCTAGCCGCTTCTATGGCGGGTGTGATGTCGTCGGCGTTGCGGGCGTCTACAGCGGCTCTGGCCTGCAGGAGCGTCTCACAGAGCCCAGCATTGCCTCGTCTCGCCGCCTCATGCAGCGCGGTCCAGCCGCGATAACAGCGCTGATTCACCGCCGCGCCAAACGCCAGCAGCAGCTTCACCACGCTGATGCTCTCCTGCTCACACGCTAAACACCACCAGACGCCGAGGAGAAGCAGGTTTAAAACACTATAACTGAACTGAGCTGCATAATGACAATACTGTCTTATAGAGCTGCTTTACAGCTGATTCAAATTTGTTTCATAACATGGAAACATGGAAAAGAGCTGTAAATGTGCTCTCAGTCCATCCAAGATTAGGATGAGTTTGTTTCTTGATCAGGTTTGTATAAATGTGTCTCTGCATCAGTGTCTCAGCAATGGATGCTCTGCAGTGAATGGGTGCCGTCAGAATGAGAGTCCAAACAGCTGATAAAAACATCACAATAATCCACACCACTCCAGTCCATCAGTTAACATCTGGAGAAGACTAAAGATGAAACTAATCCAGCATTAAGATGTTTTTAACTCAAATACCATAGAGTCCATAATCCATAATAACTCTTCCTCCAGTGAAAAAGTGCATCTCCTGTTGTCTCTCATCAGAATCCAGCCACATATCTGTTTAGATCTGTTTTGTCTTGTAAACGCTGCTTGATCTGCAGATTTCTCTCCTGATTCAGACCAGAACACTTTTTCACTGAATGAAGAGTTATTATGGATTATGGAC